>NC_083722.1:52993335-53306847 GCF_028564815.1 Eubalaena glacialis | reverse complement strand
CAGCGTTGGGAACAGCTAGATGCCGAGTCATGGGCAGTGAAGACCTTCTTTGGTTAAACCTCTAGATTGTTGCAAGTGGAAACAACTCAAGTATCTCCTTTCTAAAGCACCTGGCGGTACAAAAGAGAGAAGGAAACATCAGGGTCAAAGCTCTGTGGGCCCCTTTTCAAAATAAGGCTTGAAGGGAAACTTGATTTCCCTCGTTGGGAGTAAGAGCGTTGCGGGCTCAATTCTCCCTGAGAAACACTGTAGTTGCACATGCTCCCTTCATAGCACAATTGCCTTTGTGATGCCAAGTGTGTTTCTAGGCAAGGAACTTGGAGGTTGCCATTCTTTGCTAGGTGCTCATCCTTCAGTAATCTTCAGTGACTTGGCGACCCGTTTGAACACTAGCCTCATGCTAGTCTACCTCTTCTATCATGCCACAGATTGGCTTGCAAGTGAATCCATGTAGCGTTGTTCCGTGTGGTTCTTGAGCTCTAGGAAGCATTCCAGGTCTCAGTACTGTCGGATCTGCACTAGGATGAGAAACTTTCAAGAGGACGGCTTGTGTGTTTGGGGTTCGGAGCAGTGCAGCTTTGAGAACAGCTAGATGCCGAGTGTTGGGAAGTGAAAGGCTTCTTGTGATAAACCTCTAGAATGTTGTAAGTTGAAACAACTCAAGTATCTCCCGTCTAAAGCACCGTTGAGGTACAAAATAGAGAAAGAAACAGCAGGGTCAATGCTCTGCGGGTCTTTTGTAAATAAGGCTTGAAAGGAAACTTTAGTTTCATCATTGGGATTTATAGAGTTGCGGGCTGAATTCCCCCTGAGAAACACTGTAGTTGCACATGTTCCCTTCATAGCACAATTGCCTTTATGATGACAAGTGAGTTTCTAAGAAAGAAACTTGGAGGTTGCCATTCTTTGCTAGGTGCTCATCCTTCAGTCATCTTCAGTGAATTGGAGAACCCGTTTGACCACCAGTCTCAAGCTAACGTTCTTCTTGGATCCTGACACAGATTGGCATGTAGCAGAATCCATGTAGAGTTATTCTGTGTGGTTCCTGAGCTCTAGGAAGCATTCCATGCCTCTTAGTACGGGCGGTCTGCACTAGGATACGAAAAGTACAAGAATGGCGGCCTCTGTGTTCGAGCCTTTGTGAGCAAAGCAGCGTTAGCAACAGCTAGATGCCGAGTCATGGGCAGTGAAGGACTTCTTTGGTTAAACCTCTAGATTGTTGCAAGTGGAAACAACTCACGTATCTCCTTTCTAAAGCACCTGGAGGTACAAAAGAGAGAAGGAAACATCAGGGTCAAAGCTCTGTGGGCCCTTTTCAATATAAGGCTTGAAGGGGAACTTGGGTTTTCTCATTGGGAGTAAGAGAGTTGCGGGCTCAATTCTCCCTGAATAACACTGTAGTTGCACATGCTCCCTTCATAGCACAATTGCCTACGTGATGACAAGTGAGTTTCCTGGAAAGAAACTTGGAGGTTGCCATTCTATGCTAGGTGCTCATCCTTCAGTCATCGTCAGTGAATTGGAGAACCCGTTTGACAGCTAGCCTCAAGCTAACGTTCCTCTTGTATCCTGCCACAGATTGACATGCAGCAGAATCCATGGAGCGTTCTTCGGTGTGGTTCCTGAGCTCTAGGATGCATTCCGGGTCTCTTAGTACTGGCAGTTCTGCACTAGGGTGCGAAAAGTACAAGAAGGACGACCTGTGTGTTTGGGCCTTTCTGAGCAATGCAGCGTTGGGAACAGCTAGATGCCGGGTCATGGGCAGTGAAGGCCTTCTTTGGTTAAACCTCTAGATTGTTGCAAGTGGAAACAACTCAAGTATCTCCTTTCTAAAGCACCTGGCGGTACAAAAGAGAGAAGGAAACATCAGGGTCAAAGCTCTGTGGGCCCCTTTTCAAAATAAGGCTTGAAGGGAAACTTGATTTCCCTCGTTGGGAGTAAGAGCGTTGCGGGCTCAATTCTCCCTGAGAAACACTGTAGTTGCACATGCTCCCTTCATAGCACAATTGCCTTTGTGATGCCAAGTGTGTTTCTAGGCAAGGAACTTGGAGGTTGCCATTCTTTGCTAGGTGCTCATCCTTCAGTAATCTTCAGTGACTTGGCGACCCGTTTGAACACTAGCCTCATGCTAGTCTACCTCTTCTATCATGCCACAGATTGGCTTGCAAGTGAATCCATGTAGCGTTGTTCCGTGTGGTTCTTGAGCTCTAGGAAGCATTCCAGGTCTCAGTACTGTCGGATCTGCACTAGGATGAGAAACTTTCAAGAGGACGGCTTGTGTGTTTGGGGTTCGGAGCAGTGCAGCGTTGAGAACAGCTAGATGCCGAGTGTTGGGAAGTGAAAGGCTTCTTGTGATAAACCTCTAGAATGTTGTAAGTTGAAACAACTCAAGTATCTCCCGTCTAAAGCACCGTTGAGGTACAAAATAGAGAAAGAAACAGCAGGGTCAATGCTCTGCGGGTCTTTTGTAAATAAGGCTTGAAAGGAAACTTTAGTTTCATCATTGGGATTTATAGAGTTGCGGGCTGAATTCCCCCTGAGAAACACTGTAGTTGCACATGTTCCCTTCATAGCACAATTGCCTTTGTGATGACAAGTGAGTTCCTAAGAAAGAAACTTGGAGGTTGCCATTCTTTGCTAGGTGCTCATCCTTCAGTCATCTTCAGTGAATTGGAGAACCCGTTTGACCACCAGTCTCAAGCTAACGTTCTTCTTGGATCCTGACACAGATTGGCATGTAGCAGAATCCATGTAGAGTTATTCTGTGTGGTTCCTGAGCTCTAGGAAGCATTCCATGCCTCTTAGTACGGGCGGTCTGCACTAGGATACGAAAAGTACAAGAATGACGCCCTCTGTGTTCGAGCATTTGTGAGCAAAGCAGCGTTAGCAACAGCTAGATGCCGAGTCATGGGCAGTGAAGGACTTCTTTGGTTAAACCTCTAGATTGTTGCAAGTGGAAACAACTCACGTATCTCCTTTCTAAAGCACCTGGAGGTACAAAAGAGAGAAGGAAACATCAGGGTCAAAGCTCTGTGGGCCCTTTTCAATATAAGGCGTGAAGGGGAACTTGGGTTTCCTCATTGGGAGTAAGAGAGTTGCGGGCTCAATTCTCCCTGAATAACACTGTAGTTGCACATGCTCCCTTCATAGCACAATTGCCTACGTGATGACAAGTGAGTTTCCTGGAAAGAAACTTGGAGGTTGCCATTCTTTGCTAGGTGCTCATTCTTCGGTAATCTTCAGTGAATTGGAGAACCCGTTTGACCACCAGTCTCAAGCTAACGTTCTTCTTGGATCCTGACACAGATTGGCATGTAGCAGAATCCATGTAGAGTTATTCTGTGTGGTTCCTGAGCTCTAGGATGCATTCCATGCCTCTTAGTACTGGCGGTCTGCACTAGGATACGAAAAGTACAAGAATGACGGCCTCTGTGTTCGAGCCTTTGTGAGCAAAGCAGCGTTAGCAAGAGCTAGATGCCGAGTCATGGGCAGTGAAGGACTTCTTTGGTTAAACCTCTAGATTGTTGCAAGTGGAAACAACTCACGTATCTCCTTTCTAAAGCACCTGGAGGTACAAAAGAGAGAAGGAAACATCAGGATCCAAGCTCTGTGGGCCCTTTTCAATATAAGGCTTGAAGGGGAACTTGGGTTTCCTCATTGGGAGTAAGAGAGTTGCGGGCTCAATTCTCCCTGAATAACACTGTAGTTGCACATGCTCCCTTCATAGCACAATTGCCTACGTGATGACAAGTGAGTTTCCTGGAAAGAAACTTGGAGGTTGCCATTCTTTGCTAGGTGCTCATCCTTCGGTAATCTTCAGTGAATTGGAGAACCCGTTTGGCCACTAGCCTCAAGCTAACGTTCTTCGTGGATCCTGCCACAGATTGGCATGCAGCAGAATCCATGTCGAGTTATTCAGTGTGGTTCTTGAGCTCTAGGAAGCCTTCCCGGTCTCTTAGTACTGTTGGATCTGCACTAGGATGAGAAACTTTCAAGAGGACGGCTTGTGTGTTAGGGGAGTTCTGAGCATTGAAGAGTTGGGAACAGCTAGAGGCCGAGTCATGGGAAGTGAAGGCCTTCTTTTGATAAACCTCTAGAATGTTGTAAGTTGAAACAACTCAGTATCTCCCTTCGAAAGCACCTTTGAGATACAAAAGAGAGAAGGAAACTGCAGGGACAATGCTCTGCGACCCTTTTGAAAATAAGGCTTGAAAGGAAACTTTATTTTCCTCTTTGGGATTTAGAGAGTTGTGGGCTCAATTCTCCCCGAGAAACACTGTAGTTGCACATGCTCCCTTCATAGCACAATTGCCTACGTGATGACAAGTGAGTTTCTAGGCAAGAAACTTGGAGGTTGCCATTCTATGCTAGGTGCTCATCCTTCAGTCATCGTCAGTGAATTGGAGAACCCGTTGGACAGCTAGCCTCAAGCTAACGTTCCTCTTGTATCCTGCCACAGATTGGCATGCAGCAGAATCCATGTAGAGTTATTCTGTGTGGTTCCTGAGCTCTAGGAAGCATTCCATGCCTCTTAGTACGGGCGGTCTGCACTAGGATACGAAAAGTACAAGAATGGCGGCCTCTGTGTTCGAGCCTTTGTGAGCAAAGCAGCGTTAGCAACAGCTAGATGCCGAGTCATGGGCAGTGAAGGACTTCTTTGGTTAAACCTCTAGATTGTTGCAAGTGGAAACAACTCACGTATCTCCTTTCTAAAGCACCTGGAGGTACAAAAGAGAGAAGGAAACATCAGGGTCAAAGCTCTGTGGGCCCTTTTCAATATAAGGCTTGAAGGGGAACTTGGGTTTTCTCATTGGGAGTAAGAGAGTTGCGGGCTCAATTCTCCCTGAATAACACTGTAGTTGCACATGCTCCCTTCATAGCACAATTGCCTACGTGATGACAAGTGAGTTTCCTGGAAAGAAACTTGGAGGTTGCCATTCTATGCTAGGTGCTCATCCTTCAGTCATCGTCAGTGAATTGGAGAACCCGTTTGACAGCTAGCCTCAAGCTAACGTTCCTCTTGTATCCTGCCACAGATTGACATGCAGCAGAATCCATGGAGCGTTCTTCGGTGTGGTTCCTGAGCTCTAGGATGCATTCCGGGTCTCTTAGTACTGGCAGTTCTGCACTAGGGTGCGAAAAGTACAAGTAGGACGACCTGTGTGTTTGGGCCTTTCTGAGCAATGCAGCGTTGGGAACAGCTAGATGCCGGGTCATGGGCAGTGAAGGCCTTCTTTGGTTAAACCTCTAGATTGTTGCAAGTGGAAACAACTCAAGTATCTCCTTTCTAAAGCACCTGGCGGTACAAAAGAGAGAAGGAAACATCAGGGTCAAAGCTCTGTGGGCCCCTTTTCAAAATAAGGCTTGAAGGGAAACTTGATTTCCCTCGTTGGGAGTAAGAGCGTTGCGGGCTCAATTCTCCCTGAGAAACACTGTAGTTGCACATGCTCCCTTCATAGCACAATTGCCTTTGTGATGCCAAGTGTGTTTCTAGGCAAGGAACTTGGAGGTTGCCATTCTTTGCTAGGTGCTCATCCTTCAGTAATCTTCAGTGACTTGGCGACCCGTTTGAACACTAGCCTCATGCTAGTCTACCTCTTCTATCATGCCACAGATTGGCTTGCAAGTGAATCCATGTAGCGTTGTTCCGTGTGGTTCTTGAGCTCTAGGAAGCATTCCAGGTCTCAGTACTGTCGGATCTGCACTAGGATGAGAAACTTTCAAGAGGACGGCTTGTGTGTTTGGGGTTCGGAGCAGTGCAGCGTTGAGAACAGCTAGATGCCGAGTGTTGGGAAGTGAAAGGCTTCTTGTGATAAACCTCTAGAATGTTGTAAGTTGAAACAACTCAAGTATCTCCCGTCTAAAGCACCGTTGAGGTACAAAATAGAGAAAGAAACAGCAGGGTCAATGCTCTGCGGGTCTTTTGTAAATAAGGCTTGAAAGGAAACTTTAGTTTCATCATTGGGATTTATAGAGTTGCGGGCTGAATTCCCCCTGAGAAACACTGTAGTTGCACATGTTCCCTTCATAGCACAATTGCCTTTGTGATGACAAGTGAGTTCCTAAGAAAGAAACTTGGAGGTTGCCATTCTTTGCTAGGTGCTCATCCTTCAGTCATCTTCAGTGAATTGGAGAACCCGTTTGACCACCAGTCTCAAGCTAACGTTCTTCTTGGATCCTGACACAGATTGGCATGTAGCAGAATCCATGTAGAGTTATTCTGTGTGGTTCCTGAGCTCTAGGAAGCATTCCATGCCTCTTAGTACGGGCGGTCTGCACTAGGATACGAAAAGTACAAGAATGACGCCCTCTGTGTTCGAGCATTTGTGAGCAAAGCAGCGTTAGCAACAGCTAGATGCCGAGTCATGGGCAGTGAAGGACTTCTTTGGTTAAACCTCTAGATTGTTGCAAGTGGAAACAACTCACGTATCTCCTTTCTAAAGCACCTGGAGGTACAAAAGAGAGAAGGAAACATCAGGGTCAAAGCTCTGTGGGCCCTTTTCAATATAAGGCGTGAAGGGGAACTTGGGTTTCCTCATTGGGAGTAAGAGAGTTGCGGGCTCAATTCTCCCTGAATAACACTGTAGTTGCACATGCTCCCTTCATAGCACAATTGCCTACGTGATGACAAGTGAGTTTCCTGGAAAGAAACTTGGAGGTTGCCATTCTTTGCTAGGTGCTCATCCTTCGGTAATCTTCAGTGAATTGGAGAACCCGTTTGACCACCAGTCTCAAGCTAACGTTCTTCTTGGATCCTGACACAGATTGGCATGTAGCAGAATCCATGTAGAGTTATTCTGTGTGGTTCCTGAGCTCTAGGATGCATTCCATGCCTCTTAGTACTGGCGGTCTGCACTAGGATACGAAAAGTACAAGAATGACGGCCTCTGTGTTCGAGCCTTTGTGAGCAAAGCAGCGTTAGCAACAGCTAGATGCCGAGTCATGGGCAGTGAAGGACTTCTTTGGTTAAACCTCTAGATTGTTGCAAGTGGAAACAACTCACGTATCTCCTTTCTAAAGCACCTGGAGGTACAAAAGAGAGAAGGAAACATCAGGGTCAAAGCTCTGTGGGCCCTTTTCAATATAAGGCTTGAAGGGGAACTTGGGTTTCCTCATTGGGAGTAAGAGAGTTGCGGGCTCAATTCTCCCTGAATAACACTGTAGTTGCACATGCTCCCTTCATAGCACAATTGCCTACGTGATGACAAGTGAGTTTCCTGGAAAGAAACTTGGAGGTTGCCATTCTTTGCTAGGTGCTCATCCTTCGGTAATCTTCAGTGAATTGGAGAACCCGTTTGGCCACTAGCCTCAAGCTAACGTTCTTCGTGGATCCTGCCACAGATTGGCATGCAGCAGAATCCATGTCGAGTTATTCAGTGTGGTTCTTGAGCTCTAGGAAGCCTTCCCGGTCTCTTAGTACTGTTGGATCTGCACTAGGATGAGAAACTTTCAAGAGGACGGCTTGTGTGTTAGGGGAGTTCTGAGCATTGAAGAGTTGGGAACAGCTAGAGGCCGAGTCATGGGAAGTGAAGGGCTTCTTTTGATAAACCTCTAGAATGTTGTAAGTTGAAACAACTCAGTATCTCCCTTCGAAAGCACCTTTGAGATACAAAAGAGAGAAGGAAACTGCAGGGACAATGCTCTGCGGCCCTTTTGAAAATAAGGCTTGAAAGGAAACTTTATTTTCCTCTTTGGGATTTAGAGAGTTGTGGGCTCAATTCTCCCCGAGAAACACTGTAGTTGCACATGCTCCCTTCATAGCACAATTGCCTACGTGATGACAAGTGAGTTTCTAGGCAAGAAACTTGGAGGTTGCCATTCTATGCTAGGTGCTCATCCTTCAGTCATCGTCAGTGAATTGGAGAACCCGTTTAACAGCTAGCCTCAAGCTAACGTTCCTCTTGTATCCTGCCACAGATTGGCATGCAGCAGAATCCATGGAGCGTTCTTCGGTGTGGTTCCTGAGCTCTAGGATGCATTCCGGGTCTCTTAGTACTGGCAGTTCTGCACTAGGGTGCGAAAAGTACAAGTAGGACGACCTGTGTGTTTGGGCCTTTCTGAGCAATGCAGCGTTGGGAACAGCTAGATGCCGAGTCATGGGCAGTGAAGGCCTTCTTTGGTTAAACCTCTAGATTGTTGCAAGTGGAAACAACTCAAGTATCTCCTTTCTAAAGCACCTGGCGGTACAAAAGAGAGAAGGAAACATCAGGGTCAAAGCTCTGTGGGCCCCTTTTCAAAATAAGGCTTGAAGGGAAACTTGATTTCCCTCGTTGGGAGTAAGAGCGTTGCGGGCTCAATTCTCCCTGAGAAACACTGTAGTTGCACATGCTCCCTTCATAGCACAATTGCCTTTGTGATGCCAAGTGTGTTTCTAGGCAAGGAACTTGGAGGTTGCCATTCTTGCTAGGTGCTCATCCTTCAGTAATCTTCAGTGACTTGGCGACCCGTTTGAACACTAGCCTCATGCTAGTCTACCTCTTCTATCATGCCACAGATTGGCTTGCAAGTGAATCCATGTAGCGTTGTTCCGTGTGGTTCTTGAGCTCTAGGAAGCATTCCAGGTCTCAGTACTGTCGGATCTGCACTAGGATGAGAAACTTTCAAGAGGACGGCTTGTGTGTTTGGGGTTCGGAGCAGTGCAGCGTTGAGAACAGCTAGATGCCGAGTGTTGGGAAGTGAAAGGCTTCTTGTGATAAACCTCTAGAATGTTGTAAGTTGAAACAACTCAAGTATCTCCCGTCTAAAGCACCGTTGAGGTACAAAATAGAGAAAGAAACAGCAGGGTCAATGCTCTGCGGGTCTTTTGTAAATAAGGCTTGAAAGGAAACTTTAGTTTCATCATTGGGATTTATAGAGTTGCGGGCTGAATTCCCCCTGAGAAACACTGTAGTTGCACATGTTCCCTTCATAGCACAATTGCCTTTGTGATGACAAGTGAGTTTCTAAGAAAGAAACTTGGAGGTTGCCATTCTTTGCTAGGTGCTCATCCTTCAGTCATCTTCAGTGAATTGGAGAACCCGTTTGACCACCAGTCTCAAGCTAACGTTCTTCTTGGATCCTGACACAGATTGGCATGTAGCAGAATCCATGTAGAGTTATTCTGTGTGGTTCCTGAGCTCTAGGAAGCATTCCATGCCTCTTAGTACTGGCGGTCTGCACTAGGATACGAAAAGTACAAGAATGACGGCCTCTGTGTTCGAGCCTTTGTGAGCAAAGCAGTGTTAGCAACAGCTAGATGCCGAGTCATGGGCAGTGAAGGACTTCTTTGGTTAAACCTCTAGATTGTTGCAAGTGGAAACAACTCACGTATCTCCTTTCTAAAGCACCTGGAGGTACAAAAGAGAGAAGGAAACATCAGGGTCAAAGCTCTGTGGGCCCTTTTCAATATAAGGCGTGAAGGGGAACTTGGGTTTCCTCATTGGGAGTAAGAGAGTTGCGGGCTCAATTCTCCCTGAATAACACTGTAGTTGCACATGCTCCCTTCATAGCACAATTGCCTACGTGATGACAAGTGAGTTTCCTGGAAAGAAACTTGGAGGTTGCCATTCTTTGCTAGGTGCTCATCCTTCGGTAATCTTCAGTGAATTGGAGAACCCGTTTGACCACCAGTCTCAAGCTAACGTTCTTCTTGGATCCTGACACAGATTGGCATGTAGCAGAATCCATGTAGAGTTATTCTGTGTGGTTCCTGAGCTCTAGGATGCATTCCATGCCTCTTAGTACTGGCGGTCTGCACTAGGATACGAAAAGTACAAGAATGACGGCCTCTGTGTTCGAGCCTTTGTGAGCAAAGCAGCGTTAGCAACAGCTAGATGCCGAGTCATGGGCAGTGAAGGACTTCTTTGGTTAAACCTCTAGATTGTTGCAAATGGAAACAACTCACGTATCTCCTTTCTAAAGCACCTGGAGGTACAAAAGAGAGAAGGAAACATCAGGGTCAAAGCTCTGTGGGCCCTTTTCAATATAAGGCTTGAAGGGGAACTTGGGTTTCCTCATTGGGAGTAAGAGAGTTGCGGGCTCAATTCTCCCTGAATAACACTGTAGTTGCACATGCTCCCTTCATAGCACAATTGCCTACGTGATGACAAGTGAGTTTCCTGGAAAGAAACTTGGAGGTTGCCATTCTTTGCTAGGTGCTCATCCTTCGGTAATCTTCAGTGAATTGGAGAACCCGTTTGGCCACTAGCCTCAAGCTAACGTTCTTCGTGGATCCTGCCACAGATTGGCATGCAGCAGAATCCATGTCGAGTTATTCAGTGTGGTTCTTGAGCTCTAGGAAGCCTTCCCGGTCTCTTAGTACTGTTGGATCTGCACTAGGATGAGAAACTTTCAAGAGGACGGCTTGTGTGTTAGGGGAGTTCTGAGCATTGAAGAGTTGGGAACAGCTAGAGGCCGAGTCATGGGAAGTGAAGGGCTTCTTTTGATAAACCTCTAGAATGTTGTAAGTTGAAACAACTCAGTATCTCCCTTCGAAAGCACCTTTGAGATACAAAAGAGAGAAGGAAACTGCAGGGACAATGCTCTGCGACCCTTTTGAAAATAAGGCTTGAAAGGAAACTTTATTTTCCTCTTTGGGATTTAGAGAGTTGTGGGCTCAATTCTCCCCGAGAAACACTGTAGTTGCACATGCTCCCTTCATAGCACAATTGCCTACGTGATGACAAGTGAGTTTCTAGGCAAGAAACTTGGAGGTTGCCATTCTATGCTAGGTGCTCATCCTTCAGTCATCGTCAGTGAATTGGAGAACCCGTTTAACAGCTAGCCTCAAGCTAACGTTCCTCTTGTATCCTGCCACAGATTGGCATGCAGCAGAATCCATGGAGCGTTCTTCGGTGTGGTTCCTGAGCTCTAGGATGCATTCCGGGTCTCTTAGTACTGGCAGTTCTGCACTAGGGTGCGAAAAGTACAAGTAGGACGACCTGTGTGTTTGGGCCTTTCTGAGCAATGCAGCGTTGGGAACAGCTAGATGCCGAGTCATGGGCAGTGAAGGCCTTCTTTGGTTAAACCTCTAGATTGTTGCAAGTGGAAACAACTCAAGTATCTCCTTTCTAAAGCACCTGGCGGTACAAAAGAGAGAAGGAAACATCAGGGTCAAAGCTCTGTGGGCCCCTTTTCAAAATAAGGCTTGAAGGGAAACTTGATTTCCCTCGTTGGGAGTAAGAGCGTTGCGGGCTCAATTCTCCCTGAGAAACACTGTAGTTGC
This sequence comes from Eubalaena glacialis, assembly GCF_028564815.1. Classification (NCBI taxonomy): domain Eukaryota; kingdom Metazoa; phylum Chordata; class Mammalia; order Artiodactyla; family Balaenidae; genus Eubalaena; species Eubalaena glacialis. The sequence continues at coordinate 53,295,644 of NC_083722.1, read as the reverse complement.
ACATGCTCCCTTCATAGCACAATTGCCTTTGTGATGCCAAGTGTGTTTCTAGGCAAGGAACTTGGAGGTTGCCATTCTTGCTAGGTGCTCATCCTTCAGTAATCTTCAGTGACTTGGCGACCCGTTTGAACACTAGCCTCATGCTAGTCTACCTCTTCTATCATGCCACAGATTGGCTTGCAAGTGAATCCATGTAGCGTTGTTCCGTGTGGTTCTTGAGCTCTAGGAAGCATTCCAGGTCTCAGTACTGTCGGATCTGCACTAGGATGAGAAACTTTCAAGAGGACGGCTTGTGTGTTTGGGGTTCGGAGCAGTGCAGCGTTGAGAACAGCTAGATGCCGAGTGTTGGGAAGTGAAAGGCTTCTTGTGATAAACCTCTAGAATGTTGTAAGTTGAAACAACTCAAGTATCTCCCGTCTAAAGCACCGTTGAGGTACAAAATAGAGAAAGAAACAGCAGGGTCAATGCTCTGCGGGTCTTTTGTAAATAAGGCTTGAAAGGAAACTTTAGTTTCATCATTGGGATTTATAGAGTTGCGGGCTGAATTCCCCCTGAGAAACACTGTAGTTGCACATGTTCCCTTCATAGCACAATTGCCTTTGTGATGACAAGTGAGTTTCTAAGAAAGAAACTTGGAGGTTGCCATTCTTTGCTAGGTGCTCATCCTTCAGTCATCTTCAGTGAATTGGAGAACCCGTTTGACCACCAGTCTCAAGCTAACGTTCTTCTTGGATCCTGACACAGATTGGCATGTAGCAGAATCCATGTAGAGTTATTCTGTGTGGTTCCTGAGCTCTAGGAAGCATTCCATGCCTCTTAGTACTGGCGGTCTGCACTAGGATACGAAAAGTACAAGAATGACGGCCTCTGTGTTCGAGCCTTTGTGAGCAAAGCAGCGTTAGCAACAGCTAGATGCCGAGTCATGGGCAGTGAAGGACTTCTTTGGTTAAACCTCTAGATTGTTGCAAGTGGAAACAACTCACGTATCTCCTTTCTAAAGCACCTGGAGGTACAAAAGAGAGAAGGAAACATCAGGGTCAAAGCTCTGTGGGCCCTTTTCAATATAAGGCGTGAAGGGGAACTTGGGTTTCCTCATTGGGAGTAAGAGAGTTGCGGGCTCAATTCTCCCTGAATAACACTGTAGTTGCACATGCTCCCTTCATAGCACAATTGCCTACGTGATGACAAGTGAGTTTCCTGGAAAGAAACTTGGAGGTTGCCATTCTTTGCTAGGTGCTCATCCTTCGGTAATCTTCAGTGAATTGGAGAACCCGTTTGACCACCAGTCTCAAGCTAACGTTCTTCTTGGATCCTGACACAGATTGGCATGTAGCAGAATCCATGTAGAGTTATTCTGTGTGGTTCCTGAGCTCTAGGATGCATTCCATGCCTCTTAGTACTGGCGGTCTGCACTAGGATACGAAAAGTACAAGAATGACGGCCTCTGTGTTCGAGCCTTTGTGAGCAAAGCAGCGTTAGCAACAGCTAGATGCCGAGTCATGGGCAGTGAAGGACTTCTTTGGTTAAACCTCTAGATTGTTGCAAGTGGAAACAACTCACGTATCTCCTTTCTAAAGCACCTGGAGGTACAAAAGAGAGAAGGAAACATCAGGGTCCAAGCTCTGTGGGCCCTTTTCAATATAAGGCTTGAAGGGGAACTTGGGTTTCCTCATTGGGAGTAAGAGAGTTGCGGGCTCAATTCTCCCTGAATAACACTGTAGTTGCACATGCTCCCTTCATAGCACAATTGCCTACGTGATGACAAGTGAGTTTCCTGGAAAGAAACTTGGAGGTTGCCATTCTTTGCTAGGTGCTCATCCTTCGGTAATCTTCAGTGAATTGGAGAACCCGTTTGACCACCAGTCTCAAGCTAACGTTCTTCTTGGATCCTGACACAGATTGGCATGTAGCAGAATCCATGTAGAGTTATTCAGTGTGGTTCTTAAGCTCTAGGAAGCCTTCCCGGTCTCTTAGTACTGTTGGATCTGCACTAGGATGAGAAACTTTCAAGAGGACGGCTTGTGTGTTAGGGGAGTTCTGAGCATTGAAGAGTTGGGAACAGCTAGAGGCCGAGTCATGGGAAGTGAAGGGCTTCTTTTGATAAACCTCTAGAATGTTGTAAGTTGAAACAACTCAGTATCTCCCTTCGAAAGCACCTTTGAGATACAAAAGAGAGAAGGAAACTGCAGGGACAATGCTCTGCGGCCCTTTTGAAAATAAGGCTTGAAAGGAAACTTTATTTTCCTCTTTGGGATTTAGAGAGTTGTGGGCTCAATTCTCCCCGAGAAACACTGTAGTTGCACATGCTCCCTTCATAGCACAATTGCCTACGTGATGACAAGTGAGTTTCTAGGCAAGAAACTTGGAGGTTGCCATTCTATGCTAGGTGCTCATCCTTCAGTCATCGGCAGTGAATTGGAGAACCCGTTTGACAGCTAGCCTCAAGCTAACGTTCCTCTTGTATCCTGCCACAGATTGGCATGCAGCAGAATCCATGGAGCGTTCTTCGGTGTGGTTCCTGAGCTCTAGGATGCATTCCGGGTCTCTTAGTACTGGCAGTCCTGCACTAGGGTGCGAAAAGTACAAGTAGGACGACCTGTGTGTTTGGGCCTTTCTGAGCAATGCAGCGTTGGGAACAGCTAGATGCCGAGTCATGGGCAGTGAAGGCCTTCTTTGGTTAAACCTCTAGATTGTTGCAAGTGGAAACAACTCAAGTATCTCCTTTCTAAAGCACCTGGCGGTACAAAAGAGAGAAGGAAACATCAGGGTCAAAGTTCTGTGGGCCCCTTTTCAAAATAAGGCTTGAAGGGAAACTTGATTTCCCTCGTTGGGAGTAAGAGCGTTGCGGGCTCAATTCTCCCTGAGAAACACTGTAGTTGCACATGCTCCCTTCATAGCACAATTGCCTTTGTGATGCCAAGTGTGTTTCTAGGCAAGGAACTTGGAGGTTGCCATTCTTGCTAGGTGCTCATCCTTCAGTAATCTTCAGTGACTTGGCGACCCGTTTGAACACTAGCCTCATGCTAGTCTACCTCTTCTATCATGCCACAGATTGGCTTGCAAGTGAATCCATGTAGCGTTGTTCCGTGTGGTTCTTGAGCTCTAGGAAGCATTCCAGGTCTCAGTACTGTCGGATCTGCACTAGGATGAGAAACTTTCAAGAGGACGGCTTGTGTGTTTGGGGTTCGGAGCAGTGCAGCGTTGAGAACAGCTAGATGCCGAGTGTTGGGAAGTGAAAGGCTTCTTGTGATAAACCTCTAGAATGTTGTAAGTTGAAACAACTCAAGTATCTCCCGTCTAAAGCACCGTTGAGGTACAAAATAGAGAAAGAAACAGCAGGGTCAATGCTCTGCGGGTCTTTTGTAAATAAGGCTTGAAAGGAAACTTTAGTTTCATCATTGGGATTTATAGAGTTGCGGGCTGAATTCCCCCTGAGAAACACTGTAGTTGCACATGTTCCCTTCATAGCACAATTGCCTTTGTGATGACAAGTGAGTTTCTAAGAAAGAAACTTGGAGGTTGCCATTCTTTGCTAGGTGCTCATCCTTCAGTCATCTTCAGTGAATTGGAGAACCCGTTTGACCACCAGTCTCAAGCTAACGTTCTTCTTGGATCCTGACACAGATTGGCATGTAGCAGAATCCATGTAGAGTTATTCTGTGTGGTTCCTGAGCTCTAGGAAGCATTCCATGCCTCTTAGTACTGGCGGTCTGCACTAGGATACGAAAAGTACAAGAATGACGGCCTCTGTGTTCGAGCCTTTGTGAGCAAAGCAGTGTTAGCAACAGCTAGATGCCGAGTCATGGGCAGTGAAGGACTTCTTTGGTTAAACCTCTAGATTGTTGCAAGTGGAAACAACTCACGTATCTCCTTTCTAAAGCACCTGGAGGTACAAAAGAGAGAAGGAAACATCAGGGTCAAAGCTCTGTGGGCCCTTTTCAATATAAGGCGTGAAGGGGAACTTGGGTTTCCTCATTGGGAGTAAGAGAGTTGCGGGCTCAATTCTCCCTGAATAACACTGTAGTTGCACATGCTCCCTTCATAGCACAATTGCCTACGTGATGACAAGTGAGTTTCCTGGAAAGAAACTTGGAGGTTGCCATTCTTTGCTAGGTGCTCATCCTTCGGTAATCTTCAGTGAATTGGAGAACCCGTTTGACCACCAGTCTCAAGCTAACGTTCTTCTTGGATCCTGACACAGATTGGCATGTAGCAGAATCCATGTAGAGTTATTCTGTGTGGTTCCTGAGCTCTAGGATGCATTCCATGCCTCTTAGTACTGGCGGTCTGCACTAGGATACGAAAAGTACAAGAATGACGGCCTCTGTGTTCGAGCCTTTGTGAGCAAAGCAGCGTTAGCAACAGCTAGATGCCGAGTCATGGGCAGTGAAGGACTTCTTTGGTTAAACCTCTAGATTGTTGCAAGTGGAAACAACTCACGTATCTCCTTTCTAAAGCACCTGGAGGTACAAAAGAGAGAAGGAAACATCAGGGTCCAAGCTCTGTGGGCCCTTTTCAATATAAGGCTTGAAGGGGAACTTGGGTTTCCTCATTGGGAGTAAGAGAGTTGCGGGCTCAATTCTCCCTGAATAACACTGTAGTTGCACATGCTCCCTTCATAGCACAATTGCCTACGTGATGACAAGTGAGTTTCCTGGAAAGAAACTTGGAGGTTGCCATTCTTTGCTAGGTGCTCATCCTTCGGTAATCTTCAGTGAATTGGAGAACCCGTTTGACCACCAGTCTCAAGCTAACGTTCTTCTTGGATCCTGACACAGATTGGCATGTAGCAGAATCCATGTAGAGTTATTCAGTGTGGTTCTTAAGCTCTAGGAAGCCTTCCCGGTCTCTTAGTACTGTTGGATCTGCACTAGGATGAGAAACTTTCAAGAGGACGGCTTGTGTGTTAGGGGAGTTCTGAGCATTGAAGAGTTGGGAACAGCTAGAGGCCGAGTCATGGGAAGTGAAGGGCTTCTTTTGATAAACCTCTAGAATGTTGTAAGTTGAAACAACTCAGTATCTCCCTTCGAAAGCACCTTTGAGATACAAAAGAGAGAAGGAAACTGCAGGGACAATGCTCTGCGGCCCTTTTGAAAATAAGGCTTGAAAGGAAACTTTATTTTCCTCTTTGGGATTTAGAGAGTTGTGGGCTCAATTCTCCCCGAGAAACACTGTAGTTGCACATGCTCCCTTCATAGCACAATTGCCTACGTGATGACAAGTGAGTTTCTAGGCAAGAAACTTGGAGGTTGCCATTCTATGCTAGGTGCTCATCCTTCAGTCATCGTCAGTGAATTGGAGAACCCGTTTAACAGCTAGCCTCAAGCTAACGTTCCTCTTGTATCCTGCCACAGATTGGCATGCAGCAGAATCCATGGAGCGTTCTTCGGTGTGGTTCCTGAGCTCTAGGATGCATTCCGGGTCTCTTAGTACTGGCAGTCCTGCACTAGGGTGCGAAAAGTACAAGTAGGACGACCTGTGTGTTTGGGCCTTTCTGAGCAATGCAGCGTTGGGAACAGCTAGATGCCGAGTCATGGGCAGTGAAGGCCTTCTTTGGTTAAACCTCTAGATTGTTGCAAGTGGAAACAACTCAAGTATCTCCTTTCTAAAGCACCTGGCGGTACAAAAGAGAGAAGGAAACATCAGGGTCAAAGTTCTGTGGGCCCCTTTTCAAAATAAGGCTTGAAGGGAAACTTGATTTCCCTCGTTGGGAGTAAGAGCGTTGCGGGCTCAATTCTCCCTGAGAAACACTGTAGTTGCACATGCTCCCTTCATAGCACAATTGCCTTTGTGATGCCAAGTGTGTTTCTAGGCAAGGAACTTGGAGGTTGCCATTCTTGCTAGGTGCTCATCCTTCAGTAATCTTCAGTGACTTGGCGACCCGTTTGAACACTAGCCTCATGCTAGTCTACCTCTTCTATCATGCCACAGATTGGCTTGCAAGTGAATCCATGTAGCGTTGTTCCGTGTGGTTCTTGAGCTCTAGGAAGCATTCCAGGTCTCAGTACTGTCGGATCTGCACTAGGATGAGAAACTTTCAAGAGGACGGCTTGTGTGTTTGGGGTTCGGAGCAGTGCAGCGTTGAGAACAGCTAGATGCCGAGTGTTGGGAAGTGAAAGGCTTCTTGTGATAAACCTCTAGAATGTTGTAAGTTGAAACAACTCAAGTATCTCCCGTCTAAAGCACCGTTGAGGTACAAAATAGAGAAAGAAACAGCAGGGTCAATGCTCTGCGGGTCTTTTGTAAATAAGGCTTGAAAGGAAACTTTAGTTTCATCATTGGGATTTATAGAGTTGCGGGCTGAATTCCCCCTGAGAAACACTGTAGTTGCACATGTTCCCTTCATAGCACAATTGCCTTTGTGATGACAAGTGAGTTTCTAAGAAAGAAACTTGGAGGTTGCCATTCTTTGCTAGGTGCTCATCCTTCAGTCATCTTCAGTGAATTGGAGAACCCGTTTGACCACCAGTCTCAAGCTAACGTTCTTCTTGGATCCTGACACAGATTGGCATGTAGCAGAATCCATGTAGAGTTATTCTGTGTGGTTCCTGAGCTCTAGGAAGCATTCCATGCCTCTTAGTACTGGCGGTCTGCACTAGGATACGAAAAGTACAAGAATGACGGCCTCTGTGTTCGAGCCTTTGTGAGCAAAGCAGTGTTAGCAACAGCTAGATGCCGAGTCATGGGCAGTGAAGGACTTCTTTGGTTAAACCTCTAGATTGTTGCAAGTGGAAACAACTCACGTATCTCCTTTCTAAAGCACCTGGAGGTACAAAAGAGAGAAGGAAACATCAGGGTCAAAGCTCTGTGGGCCCTTTTCAATATAAGGCTTGAAGGGGAACTTGGGTTTTCTCATTGGGAGTAAGAGAGTTGCGGGCTCAATTCTCCCTGAGAAACACTGTAGTTGCACATGCTCCCTTCATAGCACAATTGCCTACGTGATGACAAGTGAGTTTCCTGGAAAGAAACTTGCAGGTTGCCATTCTTTGCTAGGTGCTCATCCTTCGGTAATCTTCAGTGAATTGGAGAACCCGTTTGACCACCAGTCTCAAGCTAACGTTCTTCTTGGATCCTGACACAGATTGGCATGTAGCAGAATCCATGTAGAGTTATTCTGTGTGGTTCCTGAGCTCTAGGATGCATTCCATGCCTCTTAGTACTGGCGGTCTGCACTAGGATACGAAAAGTACAAGAATGACGGCCTCTGTGTTCGAGCCTTTGTGAGCAAAGCAGCGTTAGCAACAGCTAGATGCCGAGTCATGGGCAGTGAAGGACTTCTTTGGTTAAACCTCTAGATTGTTGCAAGTGGAAACAACTCACATATCTCCTTTCTAAAGCACCTGGAGGTACAAAAGAGAGAAGGAAACATCAGGGTCCAAGCTCTGTGGGCCCTTTTCAATATAAGGCTTGAAGGGGAACTTGGGTTTCCTCATTGGGAGTAAGAGAGTTGCGGGCTCAATTCTCCCTGAATAACACTGTAGTTGCACATGCTCCCTTCATAGCACAATTGCCTACGTGATGACAAGTGAGTTTCCTGGAAAGAAACTTGGAGGTTGCCATTCTTTGCTAGGTGCTCATCCTTCGGTAATCTTCAGTGAATTGGAGAACCCGTTTGGCCACTAGCCTCAAGCTAACGTTCTTCGTGGATCCTGCCACAGATTGGCATGCAGCAGAATCCATGTCGAGTTCTTCAGTGTGGTTCTTGAGCTCTAGGAAGCCTTCCCGGTCTCTTAGTACTGTTGGATCTGCACTAGGATGAGAAACTTTCAAGAGGACGGCTTGTGTGTTAGGGGAGTTCTGAGCATTGAAGAGTTGGGAACAGCTAGAGGCCGAGTCATGGGAAGTGAAGGGCTTCTTTTGATAAACCTCTAGAATGTGGTAAGTTGAAACAACTCAGTATCTCCCTTCGAAAGCACCTTTGAGATACAAAAGAGAGAAGGAAACTGCAGGGACAATGCTCTGCGACCCTTTTGAAAATAAGGCTTGAAAGGAAACTTTATTTTCCTCTTTGGGATTTAGAGAGTTGTGGGCTCAATTCTCCCCGAGAAACACTGTAGTTGCACATGCTCCCTTCATAGCACAATTGCCTACGTGATGACAAGTGAGTTTCTAGGCAAGAAACTTGGAGGTTGCCATTCTATGCTAGGTGCTCATCCTTCAGTCATCGTCAGTGAATTGGAGAACCCGTTGGACAGCTAGCCTCAAGCTAACGTTCCTCTTGTATCCTGCCACAGATTGTCATGCAGCAGAATCCATGGAGCGTTCTTCGGTGTGGTTCCTGAGCTCTAGGATGCATTCCGGGTCTCTTAGTACTGGCAGTCCTGCACTAGGGTGCGAAAAGTACAAGTAGGACGACCTGTGTGTTTGGGCCTTTCTGAGCAATGCAGCGTTGGGAACAGCTAGATGCCGAGTCATGGGCAGTGAAGGCCTTCTTTGGTTAAACCTCTAGATTGTTGCAAGTGGAAACAACTCAAGTATCTCCTTTCTAAAGCACCTGGCGGTACAAAAGAGAGAAGGAAACATCAGGGTCAAAGCTCTGTGGGCCCCTTTTCAAAATAAGGCTTGAAGGGAAACTTGATTTCCCTCGTTGGGAGTAAGAGAGTTGCGGGCTCAATTCTCCCTGAGAAACACTGTAGTTGCACATGCTCCCTTCATAGCACAATTGCCTTTGTGATGCCAAGTGTGTTTCTAGGAAAGGAACTTGGAGGTTGCCATTCTTTGCTAGGTGCTCATCCTTCAGTAATCTTCAGTGATTTGGCGACCCGTTTGAACACTAGCCTCATGCTAGTCTACCTCTTCTATCATGCCACAGATTGGCTTGCAAGTGCATCCATGTAGCCTTGTTCCGTGTGGTTCTTGAGCACTAGGAAGCATTCCAGGTCTCAGTACTGTCGGATCTGCACTAGGATGAGAAACTTTCAAGAGGACGGCTTGTGTGTTTGGGGTTGGGAGCAGTGCAGCGTTGAGAACAGCTAGATGCCGAGTGTTGGGAAGTGAAAGGCTTCTTGTGATAAACCTCTAGAATGTTGTAAGTTGAAACAACTCAAGTTTCTCCCGTCTAAAGCACCGTTGAGGTACAAAATAGAGAAAGAAACAGCAGGGTCGATGCTCTGTGGGTCTTTTGTAAATAAGGCTTGAAAGGAAACTTTAGTTTCATCATTGGGATTTATAGAGTTGCGGGCTGAATTCCCCCTGAGAAACACTGTAGTTGCACATGTTCCCTTCATAGCACAATTGCCTTTGTGATGACAAGTGAGTTTCTAAGAAAGAAACTTGGAGGTTGCCATTCTTTGCTAGGTGCTCATCCTTCAGTCATCTTCAGTGAATTGGAGAACCCGTTTGACCACTAGTCTCAAGCTAACGTTCTTCTTGGATCCTGACACAGATTGGCATGTAGCAGAATCCATGTAGAGTTATTCTGTGTGGTTCCTGAGCTCTAGGAAGCATTCCATGTCTCTTAGTACTGGCGGTCTGCACTAGGATACGAAAAGTACAAGAATGACGGCCTCTGTGTTCGAGCCTTTGTGAGCAAAGCAGCGTCAGGAACAGCTAGATGCCGAGTCATGGGCAGTGAAGGACTTCTTTGGTTAAACCTCTAGATTGTTGCAAGTGGAAACAACTCACGTATCTCCTTTCTAAAGCACCTGGAGGTACAAAAGAGAGAAGGAAACATCAGGGTCAAAGATCTGTGGGCCTTTTTCAATATAAGGCTTGAAGGGGAACTTGAGTTTCCTCATTGGGAGTAAGAGAGTTGCGGGCTCAATTCTCCCTGAATAACACTGTAGTTGCACATGCTCCCTTCATAGCACAATTGCCTATGTGATGACAAGTGAGTTTCTAGGAAAGAAACTTGGAGGTTGCCATTCTTTGCTAGGTGCTCATCCTTCGGTAATCTTCAGTGAATTGGAGAACCCGTTTGACCACTAGCCTCAAGCTAACGTTCTTCTTGGATCCTGCCACAGATTGGCATGCAGCAGAATCCATGTCGAGTTCTTCAGTGTGGTTCTTGAGCTGTAGGAAGCATTCCCGGTCTCTTAGTACTGTTGTATCTGCACTAGGATGAGAAACTTTCAAGAGGACGGCTTGTGTGTTAGGGGAGTTCTGAGCATTGAAGAGTTGGGAACAGCTAGAGGCCGAGTCATGGGAAGTGAAGGGCTTCTTTTGATAAACCTCTAGAATGTTGTAAGTTGAAACAACTCAGTATCTCCCTTCGAAAGCACCTTTGAGATACAAAAGAGAGAAGGAAACTGCAGGGACAATGCTCTGCGACCCTTTTGAAAATAAGGCTTGAAAGGAAACTTTATTTTCCTCTTTGGGATTTAGAGAGTTGTGGGCTCAATTCTCCCCAAGAATCACTGTAGTTGCACATGCTCCCTTCATAGCACAATTGCCTTTGTGATGATAAGTGAGTTTCTAGGCAAGAAACTTGGAGGTTGCCATTCTATGCTAGGTGCTCATCCTTCAGTCATCGTCAGTGAATTGGAGAACCCGTTTGACAGCTAGCCTGAAGCTAACGTTCCTCTTGTATCCTGCCACAGATTGGCATGCAGCAGAATCCATGGAGCGTTCTTCGGTGTGGTTCCTGAGCTCTAGGATGCATTCCGGGTCTCTTAGTACTGGCAGTTCTGCACTAGGATGCGAAAAGTACAAGTAGGACGACCTGTGTGTTTGGGCCTTTCTGAGCAATGCAGCGTTGGGAACAGCTAGATGCCGAGTCATGGGCAGTGAAGGCCTTCTTTGGTTAAACCTCTAGATTGTTGCAAGTGGAAACAACTCACGTATCTCCTTTCTAAAGCACCTGGAGGTACAAAAGAGAGAAGGAAACATCAGGGTCAAAGCTCTGTGGGCCCCTTTTCAAAATAAGGCTTGAAGGGAAACTTGATTTCCCTCGTTGGGAGTAAGAGAGTTGCGGGCTCAATTCTCCCTGAGAAACACTGTAGTTGCACATGCTCCCTTCATAGCACAATTGCCTTTGTGATGCCAAGTGTGTTTCTAGGAAAGGAACTTGGAGGTTGCCATTCTTTGCTAGGTGCTCATCCTTCAGTAATCTTCAGTGATTTGGCGACCCGTTTGAACACTAGCCTCATGCTAGTCTACCTCTTCTATCATGCCACAGATTGGCTTGCAAGTGCATCCATGTAGCCTTGTTCCGTGTGGTTCTTGAGCTCTAGGAAGCATTCCAGGTCTCAGTACTGTCGGATCTGCACTAGGATGAGAAACTTTCAAGAGGACGGCTTGTGTGTTTGGGGTTCGGAGCAGTGCAGCGTTGAGAACAGCTAGATGCCGAGTGTTGGGAAGTGAAAGGCTTCTTGTGATAAACCTCTAGAATGTTGTAAGTTGAAACAACTCAAGTATCTCCCGTCTAAAGCACCGTTGAGGTACAAAATAGAGAAAGAAACAGCAGGGTCGATGCTCTGTGGGTCTTTTGTAAATAAGGCTTGAAAGGAAACTTTAGTTTCATCATTGGGATTTATAGAGTTGCGGGCTGAATTCCCCCTGAGAAACACTGTAGTTGCATATGTTCCCTTCATAGCACAATTGCCTTTGTGATGACAAGTGAGTTCCTAAGAAAGAAACTTGGAGGTTGCCATTCTTTGCTAGGTGCTCATCCTTCAGTCATCTTCAGTGAATTGGAGAACCCGTTTGACCACTAGTCTCAAGCTAACGTTCTTCTTGGATCCTGACACAGATTGGCATGTAGCAGAATCCATGTAGAGTTATTCTGTGTGGTTCCTGAGCTCTAGGAAGCATTCCATGTCTCTTAGTACTGGCGGTCTGCACTAGGATACGAAAAGTACAAGAATGACGGCCTCTGTGTTCGAGCCTTTGTGAGCAAAGCAGCGTCAGGAACAGCTAGATGCCGAGTCATGGGCAGTGAAGGACTTCTTTGGTTAAACCTCTAGATTGTTGCAAGTGGAAACAACTCACGTATCTCCTTTCTAAAACACCTGGAGGTACAAAAGAGAGAAGGAAACATCAGGGTCAAAGCTCTGTGGGCCCTTTTCAATATAAGGCTTGAAGGGGAACTTGAGTTTCCTCATTGGGAGTAAGAGAGTTGCGGGCTCAATTCTCCCTGAATAACACTGTAGTTGCACATGCTCCCTTCATAGCACAATTGCCTACGTGATGACAAGTGAGTTTCTAGGAAAGAAACTTGGAGGTTGCCATTCTTTGCTAGGTGCTCATCCTTCGGTAATCTTCAGTGAATTGGAGAACCCGTTTGACCACTAGCCTCAAGCTAACGTTCTTCTTGGATCCTGCCACAGATTGGCATGCAGCAGAATCCATGTCGAGTTCTTCAGTGTGGTTCTTGAGCTCTAGGAAGCATTCCCGGTCTCTTAGTACTGTTGGATCTGCACTAGGATGAGAAACTTTCAAGAGGACGTCTTGTGTGTTAGGGGAGTTCTGAGCATTGAAGAGTTGGGAACAGCTAGAGGCCGAGTCATGGGAAGTGAAGGGCTTCTTTTGATAAACCTCTAGAATGTTGTAAGTTGAAACAACTCAGTATCTCCCTTCGAAAGCACCTTTGAGATACAAAATAGAGAAGGAATCTGCAGGGACAATGCTCTGCGACCCTTTTGAAAATAAGGCTTGAAAGGAAACTTTATTTTCCTCTTTGGGATTTAGAGAGTTGTGGGCTCAATTCTCCCCGAGAATCACTATAGTTGCACATGCTCCCTTCATAGCACAATTGCCTTTGTGATGATAAGTGAGTTTCTAGGCAAGAAACTTGGAGGTTGCCATTCTATGCTAGGTGCTCATCCTTCAGTCATCGTCAGTGAATTGGAGAACCCGTTTGACAGCTAGCCTGAAGCTAACGTTCCTCTTGTATCCTGCCACAGATTGGCATGCAGCAGAATCCATGGAGCGTTCTTCGGTGTGGTTCCTGAGCTCTAGGATGCATTCCGGGTCTCTTAGTACTGGCAGTTCTGCACTAGGATGCGAAAAGTACAAGTAGGACGACCTGTGTGTTTGGGCCTTTCTGAGCAATGCAGCGTTGGGAACAGCTAGATGCCGAGTCATGGGCAGTGAAGGCCTTCTTTGGTTAAACCTCTAGATTGTTGCAAGTGGAAACAACTCACGTATCTCCTTTCTAAAGCACCTGGAGGTACAAAAGAGAGAAGGAAACATCAGGGTCAAAGCTCTGTGGGCCCCTTTTCAAAATAAGGCTTGAAGGGAAACTTGATTTCCCTCGTTGGGAGTAAGAGAGTTGCGGGCTCAATTCTCCCTGAGAAACACTGTAGTTGCACATGCTCCCTTCATAGCACAATTACCTTTGTGATGCCAAGTGTGTTTCTAGGAAAGGAACTTGGAGGTTGCCATTCTTTGCTAGGTGCTCATCCTTCAGTAATCTTCAGTGATTTGGTGACCCGTTTGAACACTAGCCTCATGCTAGTCTACCTCTTCTATCATGCCACAGATTGGCTTGCAAGTGAATCCATGTAGCCTTGTTCCGTGTGGTTCTTGAGCTCTAGGAAGCATTCCAGGTCTCAGTACTGTCGGATCTGCACTAGGATGAGAAACTTTCAAGAGGACGGCTTGTGTGTTTGGGGTTCGGAGCAGTGCAGCATTGAGAACAGCTAGATGCCGAGTGTTGGGAAGTGAAAGGCTTCTTGTGATAAACCTCTAGAATGTTGTAAGTTGAAACAACTCAAGTATCTCCCGTCTAAAGCACCGTTGAGGTACAAAATAGAGAAAGAAACAGCAGGGTCGATGCTCTGCGGGTCTTTTGTAAATAAGGCTTGAAAGGAAACTTTAGTTTCATCATTGGGATTTATAGAGTTGCGGGCTGAATTCCCCCTGAGAAACACTGTAGTTGCACATGTTCCCTTCATAGCACAATTGCCTTTGTGATGACAAGTGAGTTTCTAAGAAAGAAACTTGGAGGTTGCCATTCTTTGCTAGGTGCTCATCCTTCAGTCATCTTCAGTGAATTGGAGAACCCGTTTGACCACTAGTCTCAAGTTAACGTTCTTCTTGGATCCTGACACAGATTGGCATGTAGCAGAATCCTTGTAGAGTTATTCTGTGTGGTTCCTGAGCTCTAGGAAGCATTCCATGTCTCTTAGTACTGGCGGTCTGCACTAGGATACGAAAAGTACAAGAATGACGGCCTCTGTGTTCGAGCCTTTGTGAGCAAAGCAGCGTCAGGAACAGCTAGATGCCGAGTCATGGGCAGTGAAGGACTTCTTTGGTTAAACCTCTAGATTGTTGCAAGTGGAAACAACTCACGTATCTCCTTTCTAAAGCACCTGGAGGTACAAAAGAGAGAAGGAAACATCAGGGTCAAAGCTCTGTGGGCCCTTTTCAATATAAGGCTTGAAGGGGAACTTGAGTTTCCTCATTGGGAGTAAGAGAGTTGCGGGCTCAATTCTCCCTGAATAACACTGTAGTTGCACATGCTCCCTTCATAGCACAATTGCCTATGTGATGACAAGTGAGTTTCTAGGAAAGAAACTTGGAGGTTGCCATTCTTTGCTAGGTGCTCATCCTTCGGTAATCTTCAGTGAATTGGAGAACCCGTTTGACCACTAGCCTCAAGCTAACGTTCTTCTTGGATCCTGCCACAGATTGGCATGCAGCAGAATCCATGTCGAGTTCTTCAGTGTGGTTCTTGAGCTGTAGGAAGCATTCCCGGTCTCTTAGTACTGTTGTATCTGCACTAGGATGAGAAACTTTCAAGAGGACGGCTTGTGTGTTAGGGGAGTTCTGAGCATTGAAGAGTTGGGAACAGCTAGAGGCCGAGTCATGGGAAGTGAAGGGCTTCTTTTGATAAACCTCTAGAATGTTGTAAGTTGAAACAACTCAGTATCTCCCTTCGAAAGCACCTTTGAGATACAAAAGAGAGAAGGAAACTGCAGGGACAATGCTCTGCGACCCTTTTGAAAATAAGGCTTGAAAGGAAACTTTATTTTCCTCTTTGGGATTTAGAGAGTTGTGGGCTCAATTCTCCCCGAGAATCACTGTAGTTGCACATGCTCCCTTCATAGCACAATTGCCTTTGTGATGATAAGTGAGTTTCTAGGCAAGAAACTTGGAGGTTGCCATTCTATGCTAGGTGCTCATCCTTCAGTCATCGTCAGTGAATTGGAGAACCCGTTTGACAGCTAGCCTCAAGCTAACGTTCCTCTTGTATCCTGCCACAGATTGGCATGCAGCAGAATCCATGGAGCGTTCTTCGGTGTGGTTCCTGAGCTCTAGGATGCATTCCGGGTCTCTTAGTACTGGCAGTTCTGCACTAGGATGCGAAAAGTACAAGTAGGACGACCTGTGTGTTTGGGCCTTTCTGAGCAATGCAGCGTTGGGAACAGCTAGATGCCGAGTCATGGGCAGTGAAGGCCTTCTTTGGTTAAACCTCTAGATTGTTGCAAGTGGAAACAACTCACGTATCTCCTTTCTAAAGCACCTGGAGGTACAAAAGAGAGAAGGAAACATCAGGGTCAAAGCTCTGTGGGCCCCTTTTCAAAATAAGGCTTGAAGGGAAACTTGATTTCCCTCGTTGGGAGTAAGAGAGTTGCGGGCTCAATTCTCCCTGAGAAACACTGTAGTTGCACATGCTCCCTTCATAGCACAATTGCCTTTGTGATGCCAAGTGTGTTTCTAGGAAAGGAACTTGGAGGTTGCCATTCTTTGCTAGGTGCTCATCCTTCAGTAATCTTCAGTGATTTGGTGACCCGTTTGAACACTAGCCTCATGCTAGTCTACCTCTTCTATCATGCCACAGATTGGCTTGCAAGTGAATCCATGTAGCCTTGTTCCGTGTGGTTCTTGAGCTCTAGGAAGCATTCCAGGTCTCAGTACTGTCGGATCTGCACTAGGATGAGAAACTTTCAAGAGGACGGCTTGTGTGTTTGGGGTTCGGAGCAGTGCAGCGTTGAGAACAGCTAGATGCCGAGTGTTGGGAAGTGAAAGCCTTCTTGTGATAAACATCTAGAATGTTGTAAGTTGAAACAACTCAAGTATCTCCCGTCTCAAGCACCGTTGAGGTACAAAATAGAGAATGAAACAGCAGGGTCGATGCTCTGCGGGTCTTTTGTAAATAAGGCTTGAAAGGAAACTTTAGTTTCATCATTGGGATTTATAGAGTTGCGGGCTGAATTCCCCCTGAGAAACACTGTAGTTGCACATGTTCCCTTCATAGCACAATTGCCTTTGTGATGACAAGTGAGTTTCTAAGAAAGAAATTTGGAGGTTGCCATTCTTTGCTAGGTGCTCATCCTTCAGTCATCTTCAGTGAATTGGAGAACCCGTTTGACCGCTAGTCTCAAGCTAACGTTCTTCTTGGATCCTGACACAGATTGGCATGTAGCAGAATCCATGTAGAGTTATTCTGTGTGGTTCCTGAGCTCTAGGAAGCATTCCATGTCTCTTAGTACTGGCGGTCTGCACTAGGATACGAAAAGTACAAGAATGACGGCCTCTGTGTTCGAGCCTTTGTGAGCCAAGCAGCGTTAGCAACAGCTAGATGCCGAGTCATGGGCAGTGAAGGACTTCTTTGGTTAAACCTCTAGATTGTTGCAAGTGGAAACAACTCACGTATCTCCTTTCTAAAGCACCTGGAGGTACAAAAGAGAGAAGGAAACATCAGGGTCAAAGCTCTGTGGGCCCTTTTCAATATAAGGCTTGAAGGGGAACTTGAGTTTCCTCATTGGGAGTAAGAGAGTTGCGGGCTCAATTCTCCCTGAATAACACTGTAGTTGCACGTGCTCCCTTCATAGCACAATTCCCTTTGTGATGATAAGTGAGTTTCTAGGCAAGAAACTTGGAGGTTTCCATTCTATGCTAGGTGCTCATCCTTCAGTCATCTTCAGTGAATTGGAGAACCCGTTTGACCACTAGCCTCAAGCTAACGTTCTTCTTGGATCCTGCCACAGATTGGCATGCAGCTGAATCCATGTCGAGTTCTTCAGTGTGGTTCTTGAGCTCTAGGAAGCATTCCCGGTCTCTTAGTACTGTTGGATCTGCACTAGGATGGGAAACTTTCAAGAGGACGGCTTGTGTGTTAGGGGAGTTCTGAGCATTGAAGAGTTGGGAACAGCTAGAGGCCGAGTCATGGGAAGTGAAGGGCTTCTTTTGATAAACCTCTAGAATGTTGTAAGTTGAAACAACTCAGTATCTCCCTTCGAAAGCACCTTTGAGATACAAAATAGAGATGGAAACTGCAGGGACAATGCTCTGCGACCCTTTTGAAAATAAGGCTTGAAAGGAAACTTTATTTTCCTCTTTGGGATTTAGAGAGTTGTGGGCTCAATTCTCCCCGAGAAACACTGTAGTTGCACATGCTCCCTTCATAGCACAATTGCCTTTGTGATGATAAGTGAGTTTCTAGGCAAGAAACTTGGAGGTTGCCATTCTATGCTAGGTGCTCATCCTTCAGCCATCGTCAGTGAATTGGAGAACCCGTTTGACAGCTAGCCTCAAGCTAACGTTCCTCTTGTATCCTGCCACAGATTGGCATGCAGCAGAATCCATGGAGCGTTCTTCGGTGTGGTTCCTGAGCTCTAGGATGCATTCCGGGTCTCTTAGTACTGGCAGTTCTGCACTAGGATGCGAAAAGTACAAGTAGGACGACCTGTGTGTTTGGGCCTTTCTGAGCAATGCAGCGTTGGGAACAGCTAGATGCCGAGTCATGGGCAGTGAAGGCCTTCTTTGGTTAAACCTCTAGATTGTTGCAAGTGGAAACAACTCACGTATCTCCTTTCTAAAGCACCTGGAGGTACAAAAGAGAGAAGGAAACATCAGGGTCAAAGCTCTGTGGGCCCCTTTTCAAAATAAGGCTTGAAGGGAAACTTGATTTCCCTCGTTGGGAGTAAGAGAGTTGCGGGCTCAATTCTCCCTGAGAAACACTGTAGTTGCACATGCTCCCTTCATAGCACAATTACCTTTGTGATGCCAAGTGTGTTTCTAGGAAAGGAACTTGGAGGTTGCCATTCTTTGCTAGGTGCTCATCCTTCAGTAATCTTCAGTGATTTGGCGACCCGTTTGAACACTAGCCTCATGCTAGTCTACCTCTTCTCTCATGCCACAGATTGGCTTGCAAGTGAATCCATGTAGCCTTGTTCCGTGTGGTTCTTGAGCTCTAGGAAGCATTCCAGGTCTCAGTACTGTCGGATCTGCACTAGGATGAGAAACTTTCAAGAGGACGGCTTGTGTGTTTGGGGTTCGGAGCAGTGCAGCGTTGAGAACAGCTAGATGCCGAGTGTTGGGAAGTGAAAGGCTTCTTGTGATAAACCTCTAGAATGTTGTAAGTTGAAACAACTCAAGTATCTCCCGTCTAAAGCACCGTTGAGGTACAAAATAGAGAAAGAAACAGCAGGGTCGATGCTCTGCGGGTCTTTTGTAAATAAGGCTTGAAAGGAAACTTTAGTTTCATCATTGGGATTTATAGAGTTGCGGGCTGAATTCCCCCTGAGAAACACTGTAGTTGCACATGTTCCCTTCATAGCACAATTGCCTTTGTGATGACAAGAGAGTTTCTAAGAAAGAAACTTGGAGGTTGCCATTCTTTGCTAGGTGCTCATCCTTCAGTCATCTTCAGTGAATTGGAGAACCCGTTTGACCACTAGTCTCAAGCTAACGTTCTTCTTGGATCCTGACACAGATTGGCATGTAGCAGAATCCATGTAGAGTTATTCTGTGTGGTTCCTGAGCTCTAGGAAGCATTCCATGTCTCTTAGTACTGGTGGTCTGCACTAGGATACGAAAAGTACAAGAATGACGGCCTCTGTGTTCGAGCCTTTGTGAGCAAAGCAGCGTCAGGAACAGCTAGATGCCGAGTCATGGGCAGTGAAGGACTTCTTTGGTTAAACCTCTAGATTGTTGCAAGTGGAAACAACTCACGTATCTCCTTTCTAAAGCACCTGGAGGTACAAAAGAGAGAAGGAAACATCAGGGTCAAAGCTCTGTGGGCCCTTTTCAATATAAGGCTTGAAGGGGAACTTGAGTTTCCTCATTGGGAGTAAGAGAGTTGCGGGCTCAATTCTCCCTGAATAACACTGTAGTTGCACATGCTCCCTTCATAGCACAATTGCCTATGTGATGATAAGTGAGTTTCTAGGAAAGAAACTTGGAGGTTGCCATTCTTTGCTAGGTGCTCATCCTTCGGTAATCTTCAGTGAATTGGAGAACCCGTTTGACCACTAGCCTCAAGCTAACGTTCTTCTTGGATCCTGCCACAGATTGGCATGCAGCAGAATCCATGTCGAGTTCTTCAGTGTGGTTCTTGAGCTCTAGGAAGCATTCCCGGTCTCTTAGTACTGTTGTATCTGCACTAGGATGAGAAACTTTCAAGAGGACGGCTTGTGTGTTAGGGGAGTTCTGAGCATTGAAGAGTTGGGAACAGCTAGAGGCCGAGTCATGGGAAGTGAAGGGCTTCTTTTGATAAACCTCTAGAATGTTGTAAGTTGAAACAACTCAGTATCTCCCTTCGAAAGCACCTTTGAGATACAAAAGAGAGAAGGAAACTGCAGGGACAATGCTCTGCGACCCTTTTGAAAATAAGGCTTGAAAGGAAACTTTATTTTCCTCTTTGGGATTTAGAGAGTTGTGGGCTCAATTCTCCCCGAGAAACACTGTAGTTGCACATGCTCCCTTCATAGCACAATTGCCTTTGTGATGATAAGTGAGCTTCTAGGCAAGAAACTTGGAGGTTGCCATTCTATGCTAGGTGCTCATCCTTCAGTCATCGTCAGTGAATTGGAGAACCCGTTTGACAGCTAGCCTGAAGCTAACGTTCCTCTTGTATCCTGCCACAGATTGGCATGCAGCAGAATCCATGGAGCGTTCTTCGGTGTGGTTCCTGAGCTCTAGGATGCATTCCGGGTCTCTTAGTACTGGCAGTTCTGCACTAGGATGCGAAAAGTACAAGTAGGACGACCTGTGTGTTTGGGCCTTTCTGAGCAATGCAGCGTTGGGAACAGCTAGATGCCGAGTCATGGGCAGTGAAGGCCTTCTTTGGTTAAACCTCTAGATTGTTGCAAGTGGAAACAACTCACGTATCTCCTTTCTAAAGCACCTGGAGGTACAAAAGAGAGAAGGAAACATCAGGATCAAAGCTCTGTGGGCCCCTTTTCAAAATAAGGCTTGAAGGGAAACTTGATTTCCCTCGTTGGGAGTAAGAGAGTTGCGGGCTCAATTCTCCCTGAGAAACACTGTAGTTGCACATGCTCCCTTCATAGCACAATTACCTTTGTGATGCCAAGTGTGTTTCTAGGAAAGGAACTTGGAGGTTGCCATTCTTTGCTAGGTGCTCATCCTTCAGTAATCTTCAGTGATTTGGCGACCCGTTTGAACACTAGCCTCATGCTAGTCTACCTCTTCTATCATGCCACAGATTGGCTTGCAAGTGAATCCATGTAGCCTTGTTCCGTGTGGTTCTTGAGCTCTAGGAAGCATTCCAGGTCTCAGTACTGTCGGATCTGCACTAGGATGAGAAACTTTCAAGAGGACGGCTTGTGTGTTTGGGGTTCGGAGCAGTGCAGCGTTGAGAACAGCTAGATGCCGAGTGTTGGGAAGTGAAAGGCTTCTTGTGATAAACATCTAGAATGTTGTAAGTTGAAACAACTCAAGTATCTCCCGTCTAAAGCACCGTTGAGGTACAAAATAGAGAATGAAACAGCAGGGTCGATGCTCTGCGGGTCTTTTGTAAATAAGGCTTGAAAGGAAATTTTAGTTTCATCATTGGGATTTATAGAGTTGCGGGCTGAATTCCCCCTGAGAAACACTGTAGTTGCACATGTTCCCTTCATAGCACAATTGCCTTTGTGATGACAAGTGAGTTTCTAAGAAAGAAATTTGGAGGTTGCCATTCTTTGCTAGGTGCTCATCCTTCAGTCATCTTCAGTGAATTGGAGAACCCGTTTGACCGCTAGTCTCAAGCTAACGTTCTTCTTGGATCCTGACACAGATTGGCATGTAGCAGAATCCATGTAGAGTTATTCTGTGTGGTTCCTGAGCTCTAGGAAGCATTCCATGTCTCTTAGTACTGGCGGTCTGCACTAGGATACGAAAAGTACAAGAATGACTGCCTCTGTGTTCGAGCCTTTGTGAGCCAAGCAGCGTTAGCAACAGCTAGATGCCGAGTCATGGGCAGTGAAGGACTTCTTTGGTTAAACCTCTAGATTGTTGCAAGTGGAAACAACTCACGTATCTCCTTTCTAAAGCACCTGGAGGTACAAAAGAGAGAAGGAAACATCAGGGTCAAAGCTCTGTGGGCCCTTTTCAATATAAGGCTTGAAGGGGAACTTGAGTTTCCTCATTGGGAGTAAGAGAGTTGCGGGCTCAATTCTCCCTGAATAACACTGTAGTTGCACGTGCTCCCTTCATAGCACAATTGCCTTTGTGATGATAAGTGAGTTTCTAGGCAAGAAACTTGGAGGTTTCCATTCTATGCTAGGTGCTCATCCTTCAGTCATCTTCAGTGAATTGGAGAACCCGTTTGACCACTAGCCTCAAGCTAATGTTCTTCTTGGATCCTGCCACAGATTGGCATGCAGCTGAATCCATGTCGAGTTCTTCAGTGTGGTTCTTGAGCTCTAGGAAGCATTCCCGGTCTCTTAGTACTGTTGGATCTGCACTAGGATGGGAAACTTTCAAGAGGACGGCTTGTGTGTTAGGGGAGTTCTGAGCATTGAAGAGTTGGGAACAGCTAGAGGCCGAGTCATGGGAAGTGAAGGGCTTCTTTTGATAAACCTCGAGAATGTTGTAAGTTGAAACAACTCAGTATCTCCCTTCGAAAGCACCTTTGAGATACAAAAGAGAGAAGGAATCTGCAGGGACAATGCTCTGCGACCGTTTTGAAAATAAGGCTTGAAAGGAAACTTTATTTTCCTCTTTGGGATTTAGAGAGTTGTGGGCTCAATTCTCCCCGAGAAACACTATAGTTGCACATGCTCCCTTCATAGCACAATTGCCTTTGTGATGATAAGTGAGTTTCTAGGCAAGAAACTTGGAGGTTGCCATTCTATGCTAGGTGCTCATCCTTCAGTCATCTTCAGTGAATTGGAGAACCCGTTTGACAGCTAACCTCAAGCTAACGTTCCTCTTGTATCCTGCCACAGATTGGCATGCAGCAGAATCCATGGAGCGTTCTTCGGTGTGGTTCCTGAGCTCTAGGATGCATTCCGGGTCTCTTAGTACTGGCAGTTCTGCACTAGGATGCGAAAAGTACAAGTAGGACGACCTGTGTGTTTGGGCCTTTCTGAGCAATGCAGCGTTGGGAACAGCTAGATGTCGAGTCATGGGCAGTGAAGGCCTTCTTTGGTTAAACCTCTAGATTGTTGCAAGTGGAAACAACTCACGTATCTCCTTTCTAAAGCACCTGGAGGTACAAAAGAGAGAAGGAAACATCAGGGTCAAAGCTCTGTGGGCCCTTTTCAATATAAGGCTTGAAGGGGAACTTGAGTTTCCTCATTGGGAGTAAGAGAGTTGCGGGCTCAATTCTCCCTGAATAACACTGTAGTTGCACGTGCTCCCTTCATAGCACAATTGCCTTTGTGATGATAAGTGAGTTTCTAGGCAAGAAACTTGGAGGTTTCCATTCTATGCTAGGTGCTCATCCTTCAGTCATCTTCAGTGAATTGGAGAACCCGTTTGACCACTAGCCTCAAGCTAATGTTCTTCTTGGATCCTGCCACAGATTGGCATGCAGCTGAATCCATGTCGAGTTCTTCAGTGTGGTTCTTGAGCTCTAGGAAGCATTCCCGGTCTCTTAGTACTGTTGGATCTGCACTAGGATGGGAAACTTTCAAGAGGACGGCTTGTGTGTTAGGGGAGTTTTGAGCATTGAAGAGTTGGGAACAGCTAGAGGCCGAGTCATGGGAAGTGAAGGGCTTCTTTTGATAAACCTCTAGAATGTTGTAAGTTGAAACAACTCAGTATCTCCCTTCGAAAGCACCTTTGAGATACAAAATAGAGAAGGAAACTGCAGGGACAATGCTCTGCGACCCTTTTGAAAATAAGGCTTGAAAGGAAACTTTATTTTCCTCTTTGGGATTTAGAGAGTTGTGGGCTCAATTCTCCCCGAGAAACACTGTAGTTGCACATGCTCCCTTCATAGCACAATTGCCTTTGTGATGATAAGTGAGTTTCTAGGCAAGAAACTTGGAGGTTGCCATTCTATGCTAGGTGCTCATCCTTCAGTAATCGTCAGTGAATTGGAGAACCCGTTTGACAGCTAGCCTCAAGCTAACGTTCCTCTTGTATCCTGCCACAGATTGGCATGCAGCAGAATCCATGGAGCGTTCTTCGGTGTGGTTCCTGAGCTCTAGGATGCATTCCGGGTCTCTTAGTACTGGCAGTTCTGCACTAGGATGCGAAAAGTACAAGTAGGACGACCTGTGTGTTTGGGCCTTTCTGAGCAATGCAGCGTTGGGAACAGCTAGATGCCGAGTCATGGGCAGTGAAGGCCTTCTTTGGTTAAACCTCTAGATTGTTGCAAGTGGAAACAACTCACGTATCTCCTTTCTAAAGCACCTGGAGGTACAAAAGAGAGAAGGAAACATCAGGGTCAAAGCTCTGTGGGCCCCTTTTCAAAATAAGGCTTGAAGGGAAACTTGATTTCCCTCGTTGGGAGTAAGAGCGTTGCGGGCTCAATTCTCCCTGAGAAACACTGTAGTTGCACATGCTCCCTTCATAGCACAATTGCCTTTGTGATGCCAAGTGTGTTTCTAGGAAAGGAACTTGGAGGTTGCCATTCTTTGCTAGGTGCTCATCCTTCAGTAATCTTCAGTGATTTGGCGACCCGTTTGAACACTAGCCTCATGCTAGTCTACCTCTTCTATCATGCCACAGATTGGCTTGCAAGTGAATCCATGTAGCGTTGTTCCGTGTGGTTCTTGAGCTCTAGGAAGCATTCCAGGTCTCAGTACTGTCGGATCTGCACTAGGATGAGAATCTTTCAAGGGGACGGCTTG
Organism: Eubalaena glacialis; assembly: GCF_028564815.1. Classification (NCBI taxonomy): domain Eukaryota; kingdom Metazoa; phylum Chordata; class Mammalia; order Artiodactyla; family Balaenidae; genus Eubalaena; species Eubalaena glacialis. Next base: position 53,271,732 of record NC_083722.1, on the reverse strand, counting down.
TGTGTTTGGGGTTCGGAGCAGTGCAGCGTTGAGAACAGCTAGATGCCGAGTGTTGGGAAGTGAAAGGCTTCTTGTGATAAACATCTAGAATGTTGTAAGTTGAAACAACTCAAGTATCTCCCGTCTAAAGCACCGTTGAGGTACAAAATAGAGAATGAAACAGCAGGGTCGATGCTCTGCGGGTCTTTTGTAAATAAGGCTTGAAAGGAAATTTTAGTTTCATCATTGGGATTTATAGAGTTGCGGGCTGAATTCCCCCTGAGAAACACTGTAGTTGCACATGTTCCCTTCATAGCACAATTGCCTTTGTGATGACAAGTGAGTTTCTAAGAAAGAAGTTTGGAGGTTGCCATTCTTTGCTAGGTGCTCATCCTTCAGTCATCTTCAGTGAATTGGAGAACCCGTTTGACCGCTAGTCTCAAGCTAACGTTCTTCTTGGATCCTGACACAGATTGGCATGTAGCAGAATCCATGTAGAGTTATTCTGTGTGGTTCCTGAGCTCTAGGAAGCATTCCATGTCTCTTAGTACTGGCGGTCTGCACTAGGATACGAAAAGTACAAGAATGACTGCCTCTGTGTTCGAGCCTTTGTGAGCCAAGCAGCGTTAGCAACAGCTAGATGCCGAGTCATGGGCAGTGAAGGACTTCTTTGGTTAAACCTCTAGATTGTTGCAAGTGGAAACAACTCACGTATCTCCTTTCTAAATCACCTGGAGGTACAAAAGAGAGAAGGAAACATCAGGGTCAAAGCTCTGTGGGCCCTTTTCAATATAAGGCTTGAAGGGGAACTTGAGTTTCCTCATTGGGAGTAAGAGAGTTGCGGGCTCAATTCTCCCTGAATAACACTGTAGTTGCACGTGCTCCCTTCATAGCACAATTGCCTTTGTGATGATAAGTGAGTTTCTAGGCAAGAAACTTGGAGGTTTCCATTCTATGCTAGGTGCTCATCCTTCAGTCATCTTCAGTGAATTGGAGAACCCGTTTGACCACTAGCCTCAAGCTAACGTTCTTCTTGGATCCTGCCACAGATTGGCATGCAGCTGAATCCATGTCGAGTTCTTCAGTGTGGTTCTTGAGCTCTAGGAAGCATTCCCGGTCTCTTAGTACTGTTGGATCTGCACTAGGATGGGAAACTTTCAAGAGGACGGCTTGTGTGTTAGGGGAGTTCTGAGCATTGAAGAGTTGGGAACAGCTAGAGGCCGAGTCATGGGAAGTGAAGGGCTTCTTTTGATAAACCTCTAGAATGTTGTAAGTTGAAACAACTCAGTATCTCCCTTCGAAAGCACCTTTGAGATACAAAAGAGAGAAGGAATCTGCAGGGACAATGCTCTGCGACCGTTTTGAAAATAAGGCTTGAAAGGAAACTTTATTTTCCTCTTTGGGATTTAGAGAGTTGTGGGCTCAATTCTCCCCGAGAAACACTATAGTTGCACATGCTCCCTTCATAGCACAATTGCCTTTGTGATGATAAGTGAGTTTCTAGGCAAGAAACTTGGAGGTTGCCATTCTATGCTAGGTGCTCATCCTTCAGTAATCGTCAGTGAATTGGAGAACCCGTTTGACAGCTAGCCTCAAGCTAACGTTCCTCTTGTATCCTGCCACAGATTGGCATGCAGCAGAATCCATGGAGCGTTCTTCGGTGTGGTTCCTGAGCTCTAGGATGCATTCCGGGTCTCTTAGTACTGGCAGTTCTGCACTAGGATGCGAAAAGTACAAGTAGGACGACCTGTGTGTTTGGGCCTTTCTGAGCAATGCAGCGTTGGGAACAGCTAGATGCCGAGTCATGGGCAGTGAAGGCCTTCTTTGGTTAAACCTCTAGATTGTTGCAAGTGGAAACAACTCACGTATCTCCTTTCTAAAGCACCTGGAGGTACAAAAGAGAGAAGGAAACATCAGGGTCAAAGCTCTGTGGGCCCTTTTCAATATAAGGCTTGAAGGGGAACTTGAGTTTCCTCATTGGGAGTAAGAGAGTTGCGGGCTCAATTCTCCCTGAATAACACTGTAGTTGCAGGTGCTCCCTTCATAGCACAATTGCCTTTGTGATGATAAGTGAGTTTCTAGGCAAGAAACTTGGAGGTTTCCATTCTATGCTAGGTGCTCATCCTTCAGTCATCTTCAGTGAATTGGAGAACCCGTTTGACCACTAGCCTCAAGCTAATGTTCTTCTTGGATCCTGCCACAAATTGGCATGCAGCTGAATCCATGTCGAGTTCTTCAGTGTGGTTCTTGAGCTCTAGGAAGCATTCCCGGTCTCTTAGTACTGTTGGATCTGCACTAGGATGGGAAACTTTCAAGAGGACGGCTTGTGTGTTAGGGGAGTTCTGAGCATTGAAGAGTTGGGAACAGCTAGAGGCCGAGTCATGGGAAGTGAAGGGCTTCTTTTGATAAACCTCTAGAATGTTGTAAGTTGAAACAACTCAGTATCTCCCTTCGAAAGCACCTTTGAGATACAAAATAGAGAAGGAAACTGCAGGGACAATGCTCTGCGACCCTTTTGAAAATAAGGCTTGAAAGGAAACTTTATTTTCCTCTTTGGGATTTAGAGAGTTGTGGGCTCAATTCTCCCCGAGAAACACTGTAGTTGCACATGCTCCCTTCATAGCACAATTGCCTTTTTGATGATAAGTGAGTTTCTAGGCAAGAAACTTGGAGGTTGCCATTCTATGCTAGGTGCTCATCCTTCAGTCATCGTCAGTGAATTAGAGAACCCGTTGACAGCTAGCCTCAAGCTAAGGTTCCTCTTGTATCCTGCCACAGATTGGCATGCAGCAGAATCCATGGAGCGTTCTTCGGTGTGGTTCCTGAGCTCTAGGATGCATTCCGGGTCTCTTAGTACTGGCAGTTCTGCACTAGGATGCGAAAAGTACAAGTAGGACGACCTGTGTGTTTGGGCCTTTCTGAGCAATGCAGCGTTGGGAACAGCTAGATGCCGAGTCATGGGCAGTGAAGGCCTTCTTTGGTTAAACCTCTAGATTGTTGCAAGTGGAAACAACTCACGTATCTCCTTTCTAAAGCACCTGGAGGTAAAAAAGAGAGAAGGAAACATCAGGGTCAAAGCTCTGTGGACCCCTTTTCAAAATAAGGCTTGAAGGGAAACTTGATTTCCCTCGTTGGGAGTAAGAGCGTTGCGGGCTCAATTCTCCCTGAGAAACACTGTAGTTGCACATGCTCCCTTCATAGCACAATTGCCTTTGTGATGCCAAGTGTGTTTCTAGGAAAGGAACTTGGAGGTTGCCATTCTTTGCTAGGTGCTCATCCTTCAGTAATCTTCAGTGATTTGGCGACCCGTTTGAACACTAGCCTCATGCTAGTCTACCTCTTCTATCATGCCACAGATTGGCTTGCAAGTGAATCCATGTAGCGTTGTTCCGTGTGGTTCTTGAGCTCTAGGAAGCATTCCAGGTCTCAGTACTGTCGGATCTGCACTAGGATGTGAAACTTTCAAGAGGACGGCTTGTGTGTTTGGGGTTCGGAGCAGTGCAGCGTTGAGAACAGCTAGATGCCGAGTGTTGGGAAGTGAAAGGCTTCTTGTGATAAACCTCTAGAATGTTGTAAGTTGAAACAACTCAAGTATCTCCCGTCTAAAGCACCGTTGAGGTACAAAATAGAGAATGAAACAGCAGGGTCGATGCTCTGCGGGTCTTTTGTAAATAAGGCTTGAAAGGAAACTTTAGTTTCATCATTGGGATTTATAGAGTTGCGGGCTGAATTCCCCCTGAGAAACACTGTAGTTGCACATGTTCCCTTCATAGCACAATTGCCTTTGTGATGACAAGTGAGTTTCTAAGAAAGAAATTTGGAGGTTGCCATTCTTTGCTAGGTGCTCATCCTTCAGTCATCTTCAGTGAATTGGAGAACCCGTTTGACCACTACTCTCAAGCTAACGTTCTTCTTGGATCCTGACACAGATTGGCATGTAGCAGAATCCATGTAGAGTTATTCTGTGTGGTTCCTGAGCTCTAGGAAGCATTCCATGCCTCTTAGTACTGGCGGTCTGCACTAGGATACGAAAAGTACAAGAATGACGGCCTCTGTGTTCGAGCCTTTGTGAGCCAAGCAGCGTTAGCAACAGCTAGATGCCGAGTCATGGGCAGTGAAGGACTTCTTTGGTTAAACCTCTAGATTGTTGCAAGTGGAAACAACTCACGTATCTCCTTTCTAAAGCACCTGGAGGTACAAAAGAGAGAAGGAAACATCAGGGTCAAAGCTCTGTGGGCCCTTTTCAATATAAGGCTTGAAGGGGAACTTGAGTTTCCTCATTGGGAGTAAGAGAGTTGCGGGCTCAATTCTCCCTGAATAACACTGTAGTTGCACATGCTCCCTTCATAGCACAATTGCCTATGTGATGACAAGTGAGTTTCTAGGAAAGAAACTTGGAGGTTGCCATTCTTTGCTAGGTGCTCATCCTTCGGTAATCTTCAGTGAATTGGAGAACCCGTTTGACCACTAGCCTCAAGCTAACGTTCTTCTTGGATCCTGCCACAGATTGGCATGCAGCAGAATCCATGTCGAGTTCTTCAGTGTGGTTCTTGAGCTCTAGGAAGCCTTCCCGGTCTCTTAGTACTGTTGGATCTGCACTAGGATGAGAAACTTTCAAGAGGACGGCTTGTGTGTTAGGGGAGTTCTGAGCATTGAAGGGTTGGGAACAGCTAGAGGCCGAGTCATGGGAAGTGAAGGGCTTCTTTTGATAAACCTCTAGAATGTTGTAAGTTGAAACAACTCAGTATCTCCCTTCGAAAGCACCTTTGAGATACAAAATAGAGAAGGAAACTGCAGGGACACTGCTCTGCGACCCCTTTGAAAATAAGGCTTGAAAGGAAACTTTATTTTCCTCTTTGGGATTTAGAGAGTTGTGGGCTCAATTCTCCCCGAGAAACACTGTAGTTGCACATGCTCCCTTCATAGCACAATTGCCTTTGTGATGATAAGTGAGTTTCTAGGCAAGAAACTTGGAGGTTGCCATTCTATGCTATGTGCTCATCCTTCAGTCATCGTCAGTGAATTGGAGAACCCGTTTGATAGCTAGCCTCAAGCTAACGTTCCTCTTGTATCCTGCCACAGATTGGCATGCAGCAGAATCCATGGAGCGTTCTTCGGTGTGGTTCCTGAGCTCTAGGATGCATTCCGGGTCTCTTAGTACTGGCAGTTCTGCACTAGGATGCGAAAAGTACAAGTAGGACGACCTGTGTGTTTGGGCCTTTCTGAGCAATGCAGCGTTGGGAACAGCTAGATGCCGAGTCATGGGCAGTGAAGGCCTTCTTTGGTTAAACCTCTAGATTGTTGCAAGTGGAAACAACTCACGTATCTCCTTTCTAAAGCACCTGGAGGTACAAAAGAGAGAAGGAAACATCAGGGTCAAAGCTCTGTGGGCCCCTTTTCAAAATAAGGCTTGAAGGGAAACTTGATTTCCCTCGTTGGGAGTAAGAGCGTTGCGGGCTCAATTCTCCCTGAGAAACACTGTAGTTGCACATGCTCCCTTCATAGCACAATTGCCTTTGTGATGCCAAGTGTGTTTCTAGGAAAGGAACTTGGAGGTTGCCATTCTTTGCTAGGTGCTCATCCTTCAGTAATCTTCAGTGATTTGGCGACCCGTTTGAACACTAGCCTCATGCTAGTCTACCTCTTCTATCATGCCACAGATTGGCTTGCAAGTGAATCCATGTAGCGTTGTTCCGTGTGGTTCTTGAGCTCTAGGAAGCATTCCAGGTCTCAGTACTGTCGGATCTGCACTAGGATGAGAAACTTTCAAGAGGACGGCTTGTGTGTTTGGGGTTCGGAGCAGTGCAGCGTTGAGAACAGCTAGATGCCGAGTGTTGGGAAGTGAAAGGCTTCTTGTGATAAACATCTAGAATGTTGTAAGTTGAAACAACTCAAGTATCTCCCGTCTAAAGCACCGTTGAGGTACAAAATAGAGAATGAAACAGCAGGGTCGATGCTCTGCGGGTCTTTTGTAAATAAGGCTTGAAAGGAAACTTTAGTTTCATCATTGGGATTTATAGAGTTGCGGGCTGAATTCCCCCTGAGAAACACTGTAGTTGCACATGTTCCCTTCATAGCACAATTGCCTTTGTGATGACAAGTGAGTTTCTAAGAAAGAAATTTGGAGGTTGCCATTCTTTGCTAGGTGCTCATCCTTCAGTCATCTTCAGTGAATTGGAGAACCCGTTTGACCACTACTCTCAAGCTAACGTTCTTCTTGGATCCTGACACAGATTGGCATGTAGCAGAATCCATGTAGAGTTATTCTGTGTGGTTCCTGAGCTCTAGGAAGCATTCCATGCCTCTTAGTACTGGCGGTCTGCACTAGGATACGAAAAGTACAAGAATGACTGCCTCTGTGTTTGAGCCTTTGTGAGCCAAGCAGCGTTAGCAACAGCTAGATGCCGAGTCATGGGCAGTGAAGGACTTCTTTGGTTAAACCTCTAGATTGTTGCAAGTGGAAACAACTCACGTATCTCCTTTATAAAGCACCTGGAGGTACAAAAGAGAGAAGGAAACATCAGGGTCAAAGCTCTGTGGGCCCTTTTCAATATAAGGCTGGAAGGGGAACTTGAGTTTCCTCATTGGGAGTAAGAGAGTTGCGGGCTCAATTCTCCCTGAATAACACTGTAGTTGCACATGCTCCCTTCATAGCACAATTGCCTACGTGATGACAAGTGAGTTTCTAGGAAAGAAACTTGGAGGTTGCCATTCTTTGCTAGGTGCTCATCCTTCGGTAATCTTCAGTGAATTGGAGAACCCGTTTGACCACTAGCCTCAAGCTAACGTTCTTCTTGGATCCTGCCACAGATTGGCATGCAGCAGAATCCATGTCGAGTTCTTCAGTGTGGTTCTTGAGCTCTAGGAAGCCTTCCCGGTCTCTTAGTACTGTTGGATCTGCACTAGGATGAGAAACTTTCAAGAGGACGGCTTGTGTGTTAGGGGAGTTCTGAGCATTGAAGGGTTGGGAACAGCTAGAGGCCGAGTCATGGGAAGTGAAGGGCTTCTTTTGATAAACCTCTAGAATGTTGTAAGTTGAAACAACTCAGTATCTCCCTTCGAAAGCACCTTTGAGATACAAAAGAGAGAAGGAAACTGCAGGGACACTGCTCTGCGACCCCTTTGAAAATAAGGCTTGAAAGGAAACTTTATTTTCCTCTTTGGGATTTAGAGAGTTGTGGGCTCAATTCTCCCCGAGAAACACTGTAGTTGCACATGCTCCCTTCATAGCACAATTGCCTTTGTGATGATAAGTGAGTTTCTAGGCAAGAAACTTGGAGGTTGCCATTCTATGCTATGTGCTCATCCTTCAGTCATCGTCAGTGAATTGGAGAACCCGTTTGATAGCTAGCCTCAAGCTAACGTTCCTCTTGTATCCTGCCACAGATTGGCATGCAGCAGAATCCATGGAGCGTTCTTCGGTGTGGTTCCTGAGCTCTAGGATGCATTCCGGGTCTCTTAGTACTGGCAGTTCTGCACTAGGATGCGAAAAGTACAAGTAGGACGACCTGTGTGTTTGGGCCTTTCTGAGCAATGCAGCGTTGGGAAGAGCTAGATGCCGAGTCATGGGCAGTGAAGGCCTTCTTTGGTTAAACCTCTAGATTGTTGCAAGTGGAAACAACTCACGTATCTCCTTTCTAAAGCACCTGGAGGTACAAAAGAGAGAAGGAAACATCAGGGTCAAAGCTCTGTGGGCCCCTTTTCAAAATAAGGCTTGAAGGGAAACTTGATTTCCCTCGTTGGGAGTAAGAGAGTTGCGGGCTCAATTCTCCCTGAGAAACACTGTAGTTGCACATGCTCCCTTCATAGCACAATTGCCTTTGTGATGCCAAGTGTGTTTCTAGGAAAGGAACTTGGAGGTTGCCATTCTTTGCTAGATGCTCATCCTTCAGTAATCTTCAGTGATTTGGCGACCCGTTTGAACACTAGCCTCATGCTAGTCTACCTCTTCTATCATGCCACAGATTGGCTTGCAAGTGAATCCATGTAGCGTTGTTCCGTGTGGTTCTTGAGCTCTAGGAAGCATTCCAGGTCTCAGTACTGTCGGATCTGCACTAGGATGAGAAACTTTCAAGAGGACGGCTTGTGTGTTTGGGGTTCGGAGCAGTGCAGCGTTGAGAACAGCTAGATGCCGAGTGTTGGGAAGTGAAAGGCTTCTTGTGATAAACCTCTAGAATGTTGTAAGTTGAAACAACTCAAGTATCTCCCGTCTAAAGCACCGTTGAGGTACAAAATAGAGAAAGAAACAGCAGGGTCGATGCTCTGCGGGTCTTTTGTAAATAAGGCTTGAAAGGAAACTTTAGTTTCATCATTGGGATTTATAGAGTTGCGGGCTGAATTCCCCCTGAGAAACACTGTAGTTGCACATGTTCCCTTCATAGCACAATTGCCTTTGTGATGACAAGTGAGTTTCTAAGAAAGAAACTTGGAGGTTGCCATTCTTTGCTAGGTGCTCATCCTTCAGTCATCTTCAGTGAATTGGAGAACCCGTTTGACCACTAGTCTCAAGCTAACGTTCTTCTTGGATCCTGACACAGATTGGCATGTAGCAGAATCCATGTAGAGTTATTCTGTGTGGTTCCTGAGCTCTAGGAAGCATTCCATTTCTCTTAGTACTGGCGGTCTGCACTAGGATACGAAAAGTACAAGAATGACGGCCTCTGTGTTCGAGCTTTTGTGAGCAAAGCAGCGTCAGGAACAGCTAGATGCCGAGTCATGGGCAGTGAAGGACTTCTTTGGTTAAACCTCTAGATTGTTGCAAGTGGAAACAACTCACGTATCTCCTTTCTAAAGCACCTGGAGGTACAAAAGAGAGAAGGAAACATCAGGGTCAAAGCTCTGTGGGCCCCTTTTCAAAATAAGGCTTGAAGGGAAACTTGATTTCCCTCGTTGGGAGTAAGAGCGTTGCGGGCTCAATTCTCCCTGAGAAACACTGTAGTTGCACATGCTCCCTTCATAGCACAATTGCCTTTGTGATGCCAAGTGTGTTTCTAGGAAAGGAACTTGGAGGTTGCCATTCTTTGCTAGGTGCTCATCCTTCAGTAATCTTCAGTGATTTGGCGACCCGTTTGAACACTAGCCTCATGCTAGTCTACCTCTTCTATCATGCCACAGATTGGCTTGCAAGTGAATCCATGTAGCGTTGTTCCGTGTGGTTCTTGAGCTCTAGGAAGCATTCCAGGTCTCAGTACTGTCGGATCTGCACTAGGATGAGAAACTTTCAAGAGGACGGCTTGTGTGTTTGGGGTTCGGAGCAGTGCAGCGTTGAGAACAGCTAGATGCCGAGTGTTGGGAAGTGAAAGGCTTCTTGTGATAAACCTCTAGAATGTTGTAAGTTGAAACAACTCAAGTATCTCCCGTCTAAAGCACCGTTGAGGTACAAAATAGAGATAGAAACAGCAGGGTCGATGCTCTGCGGGTCTTTTGTAAATAAGGCTTGAAAGGAAACTTTAGTTTCATCATTGGGATTTATAGAGTTGCGGGCTGAATTCCCCCTGAGAAACACTGTAGTTGCACATGTTCCCTTCATAGCACAATTGCCTTTGTGATGACAAGTGAGTTTCTAAGAAAGAAACTTGGAGGTTGCATTCTTTGCTAGGTGCTCATCCTTCAGTCATCTTCAGTGAATTGGAGAACCCGTTTGACCACTAGTCTCAAGCTAACGGTCTTCTTGGATCCTGACACAGATTGGCATGTAGCAGAATCCATGTAGAGTTATTCTGTGTGGTTCCTGAGCTCTAGGAAGCATTCCATGTCTCTTAGTACTGGCGGTCTGCACTAGGATACGAAAAGTACAAGAATGACGGCCTCTGTGTTCGAGCCTTTGTGAGCAAAGCAGCGTCAGGAACAGCTAGATGCCGAGTCATGGGCAGTGAAGGACTTCTTTGGTTAAACCTCTAGATTGTTGCAAGTGGAAACAACTCACGTATCTCCTTTCTAAAGCACCTGGAGGTACAAAAGAGAGAAGGAAACATCAGGGTCAAAGCTCTGTGGGCCCCTTTTCAAAATAAGGCTTGAAGGGAAACTTGATTTCCCTCGTTGGGAGTAAGAGAGTTGCGGGCTCAATTCTCCCTGAGAAACACTGTAGTTGCACATGCTCCCTTCATAGCACAATTGCCTTTGTGATGCCAAGTGTGTTTCTAGGAAAGGAACTTGGAGGTTGCCATTCTTTGCTAGGTGCTCATCCTTCAGTAATCTTCAGTGATTTGGCGACCCGTTTGAACACTAGCCTCATGCTAGTCTACCTCTTCTATCATGCCACAGATTGGCTTGCAAGTGAATCCATGTAGCCTTGTTCCGTGTGGTTCTTGAGCTCTAGGAAGCATTCCAGGTCTCAGTACTGTCGGATCTGCACTAGGATGAGAAACTTTCAAGAGGACGGCTTGTGTGTTTGGGGTTCGGAGCAGTGCAGCGTTGAGAACAGCTAGATGCCGAGTGTTGGGAAGTGAAAGGCTTCTTGTGATAAACCTCTAGAATGTTGTAAGTTGAAACAACTCAAGTATCTCCCGTCTAAAGCACCGTTGAGGTACAAAATAGAGAAAGAAACAGCAGGGTCGATGCTCTGCGGGTCTTTTGTAAATAAGGCTTGAAAGGAAACTTTAGTTTCATCATTGGGATTTATAGAGTTGCGGGCTGAATTCCCCCTGAGAAACACTGTAGTTGCACATGTTCCCTTCATAGCACAATTGCCTTTGTGATGACAAGTGAGTTTCTAAGAAAGAAACTTGGAGGTTGCCATTCTTTGCTAGGTGCTCATCCTTCAGTCATCTTCAGTGAATTGGAGAACCCGTTTGACCACTAGTCTCAAGCTAACGTTCTTCTTGGATCCTGACACAGATTGGCATGTAGCAGAATCCTTGTAGAGTTATTCTGTGTGGTTCCTGAGCTCTAGGAAGCATTCCATGTCTCTTAGTACTGGCGGTCTGCACTAGGATACGAAAAGTACAAGAATGACGGCCTCTGTGTTCGAGACTTTGTGAGCAAAGCAGCGTCAGGAACAGCTAGATGCCGAGTCATGGGCAGTGAAGGACTTCTTTGGTTAAACCTCTAGATTGTTGCAAGTGGAAACAACTCACGTATCTCCTTTCTAAAGCACCTGGAGGTACAAAAGAGAGAAGGAAACATCAGGGTCAAAGCTCTGTGGGCCCTTTTCAATATAAGGCTTGAAGGGGAACTTTAGTTTCCTCATTGGGAGTAAGAGAGTTGCGGGCTAAATTCTCCCTGAATAACACTGTAGTTGCACATGCTCCCTTCATAGCACAATTGCCTATGTGATGACAAGTGAGTTTCTAGGAAAGAAACTTGGAGGTTGCCATTCTTTGCTAGGTGCTCATCCTTCGGTAATCTTCAGTGAATTGGAGAACCCGTTTGACCACTAGCCTCAAGCTAACGTTCTTCTTGGATCCTGCCACAGATTGGTATGCAGCAGAATCCATGTCGAGTTCTTCAGTGTGGTTCTTGAGCTCTAGGAAGCATTCCCGGTCTCTTAGTACTGTTGTATCTGCACTAGGATGAGAAACTTTCAAGAGGACGGCTTGTGTGTTAGGGGAGTTCTGAGCATTGAAGAGTTGGGAACAGCTAGAGGCCGAGTCATGGGAAGTGAAGGGCTTCTTTTGATAAACCTCTAGAATGTTGTAAGTTGAAACAACACAGTATCTTCCTTCGAAAGCACCTTTGAGATACAAAAGAGAGAAGGAAACTGCAGGGACAATGCTCTGCGACCCTTTTGAAAATAAGGCTTGAAAGGAAACTTTATTTTCCTCTTTGGGATTTAGAGAGTTGTGGGCTCAATTCTCCCCGAGAAACACTGTAGTTGCACATGCTCCCTTCATAGCACAATTGCCTACGTGATGACAAGTGAGTTTCTAGGCAAGAAACTTGGAGGTTGCCATTCTATGCTAGGTGCTCATCCTTCAGTCATCGTCAGTGAATTGGAGAACCCGTTTGACAGCTAGCCTCAAGCTAACGTTCCTCTTGTATCCTGCCACAGATTGGCATGCAGCAGAATCCATGGAGCGTTCTTCGGTGTGGTTCCTGAGCTCTAGGATGCATTCCGGGTCTCTTAGTACTGGCAGTTCTGCACTAGGGTGCGAAAAGTACAAGTAGGACGACCTGTGTGTTTGGGCCTTTCTGAGCAATGCAGCGTTGGGAACAGCTACATGCCGAGTCATGGGCAGTGAAGGCCTTCTTTGGTTAAACCTCTAGATTGTTGCAAGTGGAAACAACTCACGTATCTCCTTTCTAAAGCACCTGGAGGTACAAAAGAGAGAAGGAAACATCAGGGTCAAAGCTCTGTGGGCCCCTTTTCAAAATAAGACTTGAAGGGAAACTTGATTTCCCTCGTTGGGAGTAAGAGAGTTGCGGGCTCAATTCTCCCTGAGAAACACTGTAGTTGCACATGCTCCCTTCATAGCACAATTGCCTTTGTGATGCCAAGTGTGTTTCTAGGAAAGGAACTTGGAGGTTGCCATTCTTTGCTAGGTGCTCATCCTTCAGTAATCTTCAGTGATTTGGCGACCCGTTTGAACACTAGCCTCATGCTAGTCTACCTCTTCTCTCATGCCACAGATTGGCTTGCAAGTGAATCCATGTAGCCTTGTTCCGTGTGGTTCTTGAGCTCTAGGAAGCATTCCAGGTCTCAGTACTGTCGGATCTGCACTAGGATGAGAAACTTTCAAGAGGACGGCTTGTGTGTTTGGGGTTCGGAGCAGTGCAGCGTTGAGAACAGCTAGATGCCGAGTGTTGGGAAGTGAAAGGCTTCTTGTGATAAACCTCTAGAATGTTGTAAGTTGAAACAACTCAAGTATCTCCCGTCTAAAGCACCGTTGAGGTACAAAATAGAGAATGAAACAGCAGGGTCGATGCTCTGCGGGTCTTTTGTAAATAAGGCTTGAAAGGAAACTTTAGTTTCATCATTGGGATTTATAGAGTTGCGGGCTGAATTCCCCCTGAGAAACACTGTAGTTGCACATGTTCCCTTCATAGCACAATTGCCTTTGTGATGACAAGTGAGTTTCTAAGAAAGAAACTTGGAGGTTGCCATTCTTTGCTAGGTGCTCATCCTTCAGTCATCTTCAGTGAATTGGAGAACCCGTTTGACCACTAGTCTCAAGCTAACGTTCTTCTTGGATCCTGACACAGATTGGCATGTAGCAGAATCCATGTAGAGTTATTCTGTGTGGTTCCTGAGCTCTAGGAAGCATTCCATGTCTCTTAGTTCTGGCGGTCTGCACTAGGATACGAAAAGTACAAGAATGACTGCCTCTGTGTTCGAGCCTTTGTGAGCTAAGCAGCGTTAGCAACAGCTAGATGCCGAGTCATGGGCAGTGAAGGACTTCTTTGGTTAAACCTCTAGATTGTTGCAAGTGGAAACAACTCACGTATCTCCTTTCTAAAGCACCTGGAGGTACAAAAGAGAGAAGGAAACATCAGGGTCAAAGCTCTGTGGGCCCTTTTCAATATAAGGCTTGAAGGGGAACTTGAGTTTCCTCATTGGGAGTAAGAGAGTTGCGGGCTCAATTCTCCCTGAATAACACTGTAGTTGCACATGCTCCCTTCATAGCACAATTGCCTATGTGATGACAAGTGAGTTTCTAGGAAAGAAACTTGGAGGTTGCCATTCTTTGCTAGGTGCTCATCCTTCGGTAATCTTCAGTGAATTGGAGAACCCGTTTGACCACTAGCCTCAAGCTAACGTTCTTCTTGGATCCTGCCACAGATTGGCATGCAGCAGAATCCATGTCGAGTTCTTCAGTGTGGTTCTTGAGCTCTAGGAAGCATTCCCGGTCTCTTAGTACTGTTGTATCTGCACTAGGATGAGAAACTTTCAAGAGGACGGCTTGTGTGTTAGGGGAGTTCTGAGCATTGAAGAGTTGGGAACAGCTAGAGGCCGAGTCATGGGAAGTGAAGGGCTTCTTTTGATAAACCTCTAGAATGTTGTAAGTTGAAACAACTCAGTATCTTCCTTCGAAAGCACCTTTGAGATACAAAAGAGAGAAGGAAACTGCAGGGACAATGCTCTGCGACCCTTTTGAAAATAAGGCTTGAAAGGAAACTTTATTTTCCTCTTTGGGATTTAGAGAGTTGTGGGCTCAATTCTCCCCGAGAAACACTGTAGTTGCACATGCTCCCTTCATAGCACAATTGCCTACGTGATGACAAGTGAGTTTCTAGGCAAGAAACTTGGAGGTTGCCATTCTATGCTAGGTGCTCATCCTTCAGTCATCGTCAGTGAATTGGAGAACCCGTTTGACAGCTAGCCTCAAGCTAACGTTCCTCTTGTATCCTGCCACAGATTGGCATGCAGCAGAATCCATGGAGCGTTCTTCGGTGTGGTTCCTGAGCTCTAGGATGCATTCCGGGTCTCTTAGTACTGGCAGTTCTGCACTAGGGTGCGAAAAGTACAAGTAGGACGACCTGTGTGTTTGGGCCTTTCTGAGCAATGCAGCGTTGGGAACAGCTAGATGCCGAGTCATGGGCAGTGAAGGCCTTCTTTGGTTAAACCTCTAGATTGTTGCAAGTGGAAACAACTCACGTATCTCCTTTCTAAAGCACCTGGAGGTACAAAAGAGAGAAGGAAACATCAGGGTCAAAGCTCTGTGGGCCCCTTTTCAAAATAAGGCTTGAAGGGAAACTTGATTTCCCTCGTTGGGAGTAAGAGAGTTGCGGGCTCAATTCTCCCTGAGAAACACTGTAGTTGCACATGCTCCCTTCATAGCACAATTGCCTTTGTGATGCCAAGTGTGTTTCTAGGAAAGGAACTTGGAGGTTGCCATTCTTTGCTAGGTGCTCATCCTTCAGTAATCTTCAGTGATTTGGCGAACCGTTTGAACACTAGCCTCATGCTAGTCTACCTCTTCTATCATGCCACATATTGGCTTGCAAGTGAATCCATGTAGCCTTGTTCCGTGTGGTTCTTGAGCTCTAGGAAGCATTCCAGGTCTCAGTACTGTCGGATCTGCACTAGGATGAGAAACTTTCAAGAGGACGGCTTGTGTGTTTGGGGTTCGGAGCAGTGCAGCGTTGAGAACAGCTAGATGCAGAGTGTTGGGAAGTGAAAGGCTTCTTGTGATAAACCTCTAGAATGTTGTAAGTTGAAACAACTCAAGTATCTCCCCTCTAAAGCACCGTTGAGGTACAAAATAGAGAATGAAACAGCAGGGTCGATGCTCTGCGGGTCTTTTGTAAATAAGGCTTGAAAGGAAACTTTAGTTTCATCATTGGGATTTATAGAGTTGCGGGCTGAATTCCCCCTGAGAAACACTGTAGTTGCACATGTTCCCTTCATAGCACAATTGCCTTTGTGATGACAAGTGAGTTTCTAAGAAAGAAACTTGGAGGTTGCCATTCTTTGCTAGGTGCTCATCCTTCAGTCATCTTCAGTGAATTGGAGAACCCGTTTGACCACTAGTCTCAAGCTCACGTTCTTCTTGGATCCTGACACAGATTGGCATGTAGCAGAATCCATGTAGAGTTATTCTGTGTGGTTCCTGAGCTCTAGGAAGCATTCCATGTCTCTTAGTACTGGCGGTCTGCACTAGGATACGAAAAGTACAAGAATGACGGCCTCTGTGTTCGAGCCTTTGTGAGCAAAGCAGCGTCAGGAACAGCTAGATGCCGAGTTATGGGCAGTGAAGGACTTCTTTGGTTAAACCTCTAGATTGTTGCAAGTGGAAACAACTCACGTATCTCCTTTCTAAAGCACCTGGAGGTACAAAAGAGAGAAGGAAACATCGGGGTCAAAGCTCTGTGGGCCCTTTTCAATATAAGGCTTGAAGTGGAACTTGATTGTCCTCATTGGGAGTAAGAGAGTTGCGGGCTCAATTCTCCCTGAATAACACTGTAGTTGCACGTGCTCCCTTCATAGCACAATTGCCTACGTGATGACAAGTGAGTTTCTAGGAAAGAAACTTGGAGGTTGCCATTCTTTGCTAGGTGCTCATCCTTCGGTAATCTTCAGTGAATTGGAGAACCCGTTTGACCACTAGCCTAAAGCTAACGTTCTTCTTAGATCCTGCCACAGATTGGCATGCAGCAGAATCCATGTAGAGTTCTTCAGTGTGGTTCTTGAGCTCTAGGAAGCATTCCCGGTCTCTTAGTACAGTTGTATTTGCACTAGGATGAGAAACTTTCAAGAGGACGGCTTGTGTGTTAGGGGAGTTCTGAGCATTGAAGAGTTGGGAACAGCTAGAGGCCGAGTCATGGGAAGTGAAGGGCTTCTTTTGATAAACCTCTAGAATGTTGTAAGTTGAAACAACCCAGTATCTCCCTTCGAAAGCACCTTTGAGATACAAAAGAGAGAAGGAAACTGCAGGGACAATGCTCTGCGACCCTTTTGAAAATAAGGCTTGAAAGGAAACTTTATTTTCCTCTTTGGGATTTAGAGAGTTGTGGGCTCAATTCTCCCCGAGAAACACTGTAGTTGCACATGCTCCCTTCATAGCACAATTGCCTACGTGATGACAAGTGAGTTTCTAGGCAAGAAACTTGGAGGTTGCCATTCTTTGCTACGTGCTCATCCTTCAGTAATCGTCAGTGAATTGGAGAACCCGTTGGACCGCTAGCCTCAAGCTAACGTTCTTCTTGGATCCTGCCACAGATTGGCATGCAGCACAATCCATGTAGAGTTATTCTGTGTGGTTCCTGAGCTCTAGGAAGCATTCCATTTCTCTTAGTACTGGCGGTCTGCACTAGGATACGAAAAGTACAAGAATGACGGCCTCTGTGTTCGAGCTTTTGTGAGCAAAGCAGCGTCAGGAACAGCTAGATGCCGAGTCATGGGCAGTGAAGGACTTCTTTGGTTAAACCTCTAGATTGTTGCAAGTGGAAACAACTCACGTATCTCCTTTCTAAAGCACCTGGAGGTACAAAAGAGAGAAGGAAACATCAGGGTCAAAGCTCTGTGGGCCCCTTTTCAAAATAAGGCTTGAAGGGAAACTTGATTTCCCTCGTTGGGAGTAAGAGCGTTGCGGGCTCAATTCTCCCTGAGAAACACTGTAGTTGCACATGCTCCCTTCATAGCACAATTGCCTTTGTGATGCCAAGTGTGTTTCTAGGAAAGGAACTTGGAGGTTGCCATTCTTTGCTAGGTGCTCATCCTTCAGTAATCTTCAGTGATTTGGCGACCCGTTTGAACACTAGCCTCATGCTAGTCTACCTCTTCTATCATGCCACAGATTGGCTTGCAAGTGAATCCATGTAGCGTTGTTCCGTGTGGTTCTTGAGCTCTAGGAAGCATTCCAGGTCTCAGTACTGTCGGATCTGCACTAGGATGAGAAACTTTCAAGAGGACGGCTTGTGTGTTTGGGGTTCGGAGCAGTGCAGCGTTGAGAACAGCTAGATGCCGAGTGTTGGGAAGTGAAAGGCTTCTTGTGATAAACCTCTAGAATGTTGTAAGTTGAAACAACTCAAGTATCTCCCGTCTAAAGCACCGTTGAGGTACAAAATAGAGATAGAAACAGCAGGGTCGATGCTCTGCGGGTCTTTTGTAAATAAGGCTTGAAAGGAAACTTTAGTTTCATCATTGGGATTTATAGAGTTGCGGGCTGAATTCCCCCTGAGAAACACTGTAGTTGCACATGTTCCCTTCATAGCACAATTGCCTTTGTGATGACAAGTGAGTTTCTAAGAAAGAAACTTGGAGGTTGCATTCTTTGCTAGGTGCTCATCCTTCAGTCATCTTCAGTGAATTGGAGAACCCGTTTGACCACTAGTCTCAAGCTAACGTTCTTCTTGGATCCTGACACAGATTGGCATGTAGCAGAATCCATGTAGAGTTATTCTGTGTGGTTCCTGAGCTCTAGGAAGCATTCCATGTCTCTTAGTACTGGCGGTCTGCACTAGGATACGAAAAGTACAAGAATGACGGCCTCTGTGTTCGAGCCTTTGTGAGCAAAGCAGCGTCAGGAACAGCTAGATGCCGAGTCATGGGCAGTGAAGGACTTCTTTGGTTAAACCTCTAGATTGTTGCAAGTGGAAACAACTCACGTATCTCCTTTCTAAAGCACCTGGAGGTACAAAAGAGAGAAGGAACCATCAGGGTCAAAGCTCTGTGGGCCCCTTTTCAAAATAAGGCTTGAAGGGAAACTTGATTTCCCTCGTTGGGAGTAAGAGAGTTGCGGGCTCAATTCTCCCTGAGAAACACTGTAGTTGCACATGCTCCCTTCATAGCACAATTGCCTTTGTGATGCCAAGTGTGTTTCTAGGAAAGGAACTTGGAGGTTGCCATTCTTTGCTAGGTGCTCATCCTTCAGTAATCTTCAGTGATTTGGCGACCCGTTTGAACACTAGCCTCATGCTAGTCTACCTCTTCTATCATGCCACAGATTGGCTTGCAAGTGAATCCATGTAGCCTTGTTCCGTGTGGTTCTTGAGCTCTAGGAAGCATTCCAGGTCTCAGTACTGTCGGATCTGCACTAGGATGAGAAACTTTCAAGAGGACGGCTTGTGTGTTTGGGGTTCGGAGCAGTGCAGCGTTGAGAACAGCTAGATGCCGAGTGTTGGGAAGTGAAAGGCTTCTTGTGATAAACCTCTAGAATGTTGTAAGTTGAAACAACTCAAGTATCTCCCGTCTAAAGCACCGTTGAGGTACAAAATAGAGAAAGAAACAGCAGGGTCGATGCTCTGCGGGTCTTTTGTAAATAAGGCTTGAAAGGAAACTTTAGTTTCATCATTGGGATTTATAGAGTTGCGGGCTGAATTCCCCCTGAGAAACACTGTAGTTGCACATGTTCCCTTCATAGCACAATTGCCTTTGTGATGACAAGTGAGTTTCTAAGAAAGAAACTTGGAGGTTGCCATTCTTTGCTAGGTGCTCATCCTTCAGTCATCTTCAGTGAATTGGAGAACCCGTTTGACCACTAGTCTCAAGCTAACGTTCTTCTTGGATCCTGACACAGATTGGCATGTAGCAGAATCCTTGTAGAGTTATTCTGTGTGGTTCCTGAGCTCTAGGAAGCATTCCATGTCTCTTAGTACTGGCGGTCTGCACTAGGATACGAAAAGTACAAGAATGACGGCCTCTGTGTTCGAGACTTTGTGAGCAAAGCAGCGTCAGGAACAGCTAGATGCCGAGTCATGGGCAGTGAAGGACTTCTTTGGTTAAACCTCTAGATTGTTGCAAGTGGAAACAACTCACGTATCTCCTTTCTAAAGCACCTGGAGGTACAAAATAGAGAAGGAAACATCAGGGTCAAAGCTCTGTGGGCCCTTTTCAATATAAGGCTTGAAGGGGAACTTTAGTTTCCTCATTGGGAGTAAGAGAGTTGCGGGCTAAATTCTCCCTGAATAACACTGTAGTTGCACATGCTCCCTTCATAGCACAATTGCCTATGTGATGACAAGTGAGTTTCTAGGAAAGAAACTTGGAGGTTGCCATTCTTTGCTAGGTGCTCATCCTTCGGTAATCTTCAGTGAATTGGAGAACCCGTTTGACCACTAGCCTCAAGCTAACGTTCTTCTTGGATCCTGCCACAGATTGGCATGCAGCAGAATCCATGTCGAGTTCTTCAGTGTGGTTCTTGAGCTCTAGGAAGCATTCCCGGTCTCTTAGTACTGTTGTATCTGCACTAGGATGAGAAACTTTCAAGAGGACGGCTTGTGTGTTAGGGGAGTTCTGAGCATTGAAGAGTTGGGAACAGCTAGAGGCCGAGTCATGGGAAGTGAAGGGCTTCTTTTGATAAACCTCTAGAATGTTGTAAGTTGAAACAACACAGTATCTTCCTTCGAAAGCACCTTTGAGATACAAAAGAGAGAAGGAAACTGCAGGGACAATGCTCTGCGACCCTTTTGAAAATAAGGCTTGAAAGGAAACTTTATTTTCCTCTTTGGGATTTAGAGAGTTGTGGGCTCAATTCTCCCCGAGAAACACTGTAGTTGCACATGCTCCCTTCATAGCACAATTGCCTACGTGATGACAAGTGAGTTTCTAGGCAAGAAACTTGGAGGTTGCCATTCTATGCTAGGTGCTCATCCTTCAGTCATCGTCAGTGAATTGGAGAACCCGTTTGACAGCTAGCCTCAAGCTAACGTTCCTCTTGTATCCTGCCACAGATTGGCATGCAGCAGAATCCATGGAGCGTTCTTCGGTGTGGTTCCTGAGCTCTAGGATGCATTCCGGGTCTCTTAGTACTGGCAGTTCTGCACTAGGGTGCGAAAAGTACAAGTAGGACGACCTGTGTGTTTGGGCCTTTCTGAGCAATGCAGCGTTGGGAACAGCTAGATGCCGAGTCATGGGCAGTGAAGGCCTTCTTTGGTTAAACCTCTAGATTGTTGCAAGTGGAAACAACTCACGTATCTCCTTTCTAAAGCACCTGGAGGTACAAAAGAGAGAAGGAAACATCAGGGTCAAAGCTCTGTGGGCCCCTTTTCAAAATAAGACTTGAAGGGAAACTTGATTTCCCTCGTTGGGAGTAAGAGAGTTGCGGGCTCAATTCTCCCTGAGAAACACTGTAGTTGCACATGCTCCCTTCATAGCACAATTGCCTTTGTGATGCCAAGTGTGTTTCTAGGAAAGGAACTTGGAGGTTGCCATTCTTTGCTAGGTGCTCATCCTTCAGTAATCTTCAGTGATTTGGCGACCCGTTTGAACACTAGCCTCATGCTAGTCTACCTCTTCTCTCATGCCACAGATTGGCTTGCAAGTGAATCCATGTAGCCTTGTTCCGTGTGGTTCTTGAGCTCTAGGAAGCATTCCAGGTCTCAGTACTGTCGGATCTGCACTAGGATGAGAAACTTTCAAGAGGACGGCTTGTGTGTTTGGGGTTCGGAGCAGTGCAGCGTGGAGAACAGCTAGATGCCGAGTGTTGGGAAGTGAAAGGCTTCTTGTGATAAACCTCTAGAATGTTGTAAGTTGAAACAACTCAAGTATCTCCCGTCTAAAGCACCGTTGAGGTACAAAATAGAGAATGAAACAGCAGGGTCGATGCTCTGCGGGTCTTTTGTAAATAAGGCTTGAAAGGAAACTTTAGTTTCATCATTGGGATTTATAGAGTTGCGGGCTGAATTCCCCCTGAGAAACACTGTAGTTGCACATGTTCCCTTCATAGCACAATTGCCTTTGTGATGACAAGTGAGTTTCTAAGAAAGAAACTTGGAGGTTGCCATTCTTTGCTAGGTGCTCATCCTTCAGTCATCTTCAGTGAATTGGAGAACCCGTTTGACCACTAGTCTCAAGCTAACGTTCTTCTTGGATCCTGACACAGATTGGCATGTAGCAGAATCCATGTAGAGTTATTCTGTGTGGTTCCTGAGCTCTAGGAAGCATTCCATGTCTCTTAGTTCTGGCGGTCTGCACTAGGATACGAAAAGTACAAGAATGACTGCCTCTGTGTTCGAGCCTTTGTGAGCTAAGCAGCGTTAGCAACAGCTAGATGCCGAGTCATGGGCAGTGAAGGACTTCTTTGGTTAAACCTCTAGATTGTTGCAAGTGGAAACAACTCACGTATCTCCTTTCTAAAGCACCTGGAGGTACAAAAGAGAGAAGGAAACATCAGGGTCAAAGCTCTGTGGGCCCTTTTCAATATAAGGCTTGAAGGGGAACTTGAGTTTCCTCATTGGGAGTAAGAGAGTTGCGGGCTCAATTCTCCCTGAATAACACTGTAGTTGCACATGCTCCCTTCATAGCACAATTGCCTATGTGATGACAAGTGAGTTTCTAGGAAAGAAACTTGGAGGTTGCCATTCTTTGCTAGGTGCTCATCCTTCGGTAATCTTCAGTGAATTGGAGAACCCGTTTGACCACTAGCCTCAAGCTAACGTTCTTCTTGGATCCTGCCACAGATTGGCATGCAGCAGAATCCATGTCGAGTTCTTCAGTGTGGTTCTTGAGCTCTAGGAAGCATTCCCGGTCTCTTAGTACTGTTGTATCTGCACTAGGATGAGAAACTTTCAAGAGGACGGCTTGTGTGTTAGGGGAGTTCTGAGCATTGAAGAGTTGGGAACAGCTAGAGGCCGAGTCATGGGAAGTGAAGGGCTTCTTTTGATAAACCTCTAGAATGTTGTAAGTTGAAACAACTCAGTATCTTCCTTCGAAAGCACCTTTGAGATACAAAAGAGAGAAGGAAACTGCAGGGACAATGCTCTGCGACCCTTTTGAAAATAAGGCTTGAAAGGAAACTTTATTTTCCTCTTTGGGATTTAGAGAGTTGTGGGCTCAATTCTCCCCGAGAAACACTGTAGTTGCACATGCTCCCTTCATAGCACAATTGCCTACGTGATGACAAGTGAGTTTCTAGGCAAGAAACTTGGAGGTTGCCATTCTATGCTAGGTGCTCATCCTTCAGTCATCGTCAGTGAATTGGAGAACCCGTTTGACAGCTAGCCTCAAGCTAACGTTCCTCTTGTATCCTGCCACAGATTGGCATGCAGCAGAATCCATGGAGCGTTCTTCGGTGTGGTACCTGAGCTCTAGGATGCATTCCGGGTCTCTTAGTACTGGCAGTTCTGCACTAGGGTGCGAAAAGTACAAGTAGGACGACCTGTGTGTTTGGGCCTTTCTGAGCAATGCAGCGTTGGGAACAGCTAGATGCCGAGTCATGGGCAGTGAAGGCCTTCTTTGGTTAAACCTCTAGATTGTTGCAAGTGGAAACAACTCACGTATCTCCTTTCTAAAGCACCTGGAGGTACAAAAGAGAGAAGGAAACATCAGGGTCAAAGCTCTGTGGGCCCCTTTTCAAAATAAGGCTTGAAGGGAAACTTGATTTCCCTCGTTGGGAGTAAGAGAGTTGCGGGCTCAATTCTCCCTGAGAAACACTGTAGTTGCACATGCTCCCTTCATAGCACAATTGCCTTTGTGATGCCAAGTGTGTTTCTAGGAAAGGAACTTGGAGGTTGCCATTCTTTGCTAGGTGCTCATCCTTCAGTCATCTTCAGTGAATTGGAGAACCCGTTTGACCACTAGTCTCAAGCTCACGTTCTTCTTGGATCCTGACACAGATTGGCATGTAGCAGAATCCATGTAGAGTTATTCTGTGTGGTTCCTGAGCTCTAGGAAGCATTCCGTGTCTCTTAGTACTGGCGGTCTGCACTAGGATACGAAAAGTACAAGAATGACGGCCTCTGTGTTCGAGCCTTTGTGAGCAAAGCAGCGTCAGGAACAGCTAGATGCCGAGTTATGGGCAGTGAAGGACTTCTTTGGTTAAACCTCTAGATTGTTGCAAGTGGAAACAACTCACGTATCTCCTTTCTAAAGCACCTGGAGGTACAAAAGAGAGAAGGAAACATCGGGGTCAAAGCTCTGTGGGCCCTTTTCAATATAAGGCTTGAAGTGGAACTTGATTGTCCTCATTGGGAGTAAGAGAGTTGCGGGCTCAATTCTCCCTGAATAACACTGTAGTTGCACGTGCTCCCTTCATAGCACAATTGCCTACGTGATGACAAGTGAGTTTCTAGGAAAGAAACTTGGAGGTTGCCATTCTTTGCTAGGTGCTCATCCTTCGGTAATCTTCAGTGAATTGGAGAACCCGTTTGACCACTAGCCTAAAGCTAACGTTCTTCTTAGATCCTGCCACAGATTGGCATGCAGCAGAATCCATGTAGAGTTCTTCAGTGTGGTTCTTGAGCTCTAGGAAGCATTCCCGGTCTCTTAGTACAGTTGTATTTGCACTAGGATGAGAAACTTTCAAGAGGACGGCTTGTGTGTTAGGGGAGTTCTGAGCATTGAAGAGTTGGGAACAGCTAGAGGCCGAGTCATGGGAAGTGAAGGGCTTCTTTTGATAAACCTCTAGAATGTTGTAAGTTGAAACAACCCAGTATCTCCCTTCGAAAGCACCTTTGAGATACAAAAGAGAGAAGGAAACTGCAGGGACAATGCTCTGCGACCCTTTTGAAAATAAGGCTTGAAAGGAAACTTTATTTTCCTCTTTGGGATTTAGAGAGTTGTGGGCTCAATTCTCCCCGAGAAACACTGTAGTTGCACATGCTCCCTTCATAGCACAATTGCCTACGTGATGACAAGTGAGTTTCTAGGCAAGAAACTTGGAGGTTGCCATTCTTTGCTACGTGCTCATCCTTCAGTAATCGTCAGTGAATTGGAGAACCCGTTGGACCGCTAGCCTCAAGCTAACGTTCTTCTTGGATCCTGCCACAGATTGGCATGCAGCACAATCCATGTAGAGTTATTCTGTGTGGTGCTTGAGCTCTAGGAAGCATTCCATGTCTCTTAGAACTGGCGGTCTGCCTTATCCTAATGGATACGAAAAGTACAAAAATGACGACCTCTGTGTTCGACCTTTGTGAGCAAACCAGCATTAGGAACAGCTAGATGCCGAGTCATGGGCAGTGAAGCACTTCTTTAGTTAAACCTCTAGATTGTTGCAAGTGGAAACAACTCACGTATCTCCTTTCTAAAGCACCTGGAGGTACAAAAGAGAGAAGGAAACATCAGGGTCAAAGCTCTCTGGGCCCTTTTCAAAACAAGGCTTGAAGGGAAACTTTATTTCCCTCATTGGGAGTAAGAGAGTTGCGGGCTCAATTCTCCCTGAATAACACTGTAGTTGCACATGCTCCCTTCATAGCACAATTGCCTACGTGATGACAAGTGAGTTTCTAGGAAAGAAACTTGGAGGTTGCCATTCTTTGCTAGGTGCTCATCCTTCAGTAATCTTCAGTGAATTGGCGGCCCGTTTGAACACTAGCCTCATGCTAGTCTACCTCTTATATCATGCCACAGATTGGATTGCAAGTGAATCCATGTAGCGTTGTTCAGTGTGGTTCTTGAGCTCTAGTAAATATTCCAAGTCTCAGTACTGTCGGATCTGCACTAGGATGAGAATCTTTTAAGAGGACGGCTTGTGTATTTGAGAGTTCTAAGCAGTGCAGCGTTGAGAAGAGCTATGTCCCGAGTGTTGGGAAGTGAAAGGCTTCTTTTGATAAACCTCTAGAATGTTGTAAGTTGAAACAACTCAAGCATCTCCCTTCTAAAGCACCTTTGAGGTACAAAATAGAGAAAGAAACAGCAGGGTCGATGCTCTGCGGGTCTTCTGTAAATAAGGCTTGAAAGGAAACTTTAGTTTCATCATTGGGATTTATAGAGTTGCGGGCTGAATTCCCCCTGAGAAACACTGTAGTTGCACATGTTCCCTTCATAGCACAATTGCCTACGTGATGACAAGTGAGTTTCTAGGAAAGAAACTTGGAGGTTGCCATTCTTTGCTAGGTGCTCATCCTTCAGTCATCTTCAGTGAATTGGAGAACCCGTTTGACCACCAGTCTCAAGCTAACGTTCTTCTTGGATCCTGACACAGATTGGCATGTAGCAGAATCCATGTAGAGTTATTCTGTGTGGTTCCTGAGCTCTAGGAAGCATTCCATGTCTCTTAGTACTGGCGGTCTGCACTAGGATACGAAAAGTACAAGAATGACGGCCTCTGTGTTCGAGCCTTTGTGAGCAAAGCAGCGTCAGGAACAGCTAGATGCCGAGTCATGGGCAGTGAAGGACTTCTTTGGTTAAACCTCTAGATTGTTGCAAGTGGAAACAACTCACGTATCTCCTTTCTAAAGCACCTGGAGGTACAAAATAGAGAAGGAAACATCAGGGTCAAAGCTCTGTGGGCCCTTTCCCAAATAAGGCTTGAAGGGCAACTTTATTTTCCTCATTGGGAGTAACAGAGTTGTGGGCTCAATTCTACCTGAGAAACACTGTAGTTGCACATGCTCCCTTCATAGCACAATTGCCTTTGTGATGCCAAGTGTGTTTCTAGGAAAGGAACTTGGAAGTTGCCATTCTTTGGTAGGTGCTCATCCTTCAGTAATCTTCAGTGAATTGGCGACCCCTTTGAACACTAGCCTCATGCTAGTCTACCTGTTATATCAAGCCACAGATTGGCTTGCAAGTGAATCCATGTAGCGTTGTTCAGTGTGTTTCTTGAGCTCTAGGAAGCATTCCAGGTCTCAGTACTGGCGGATCTGCACTAGGATGAGAAACTTTCAAGAGGACGGCTTGTGTGTTAGGGGAGTTCTGAGCAGTGCAGCATTGGGAACAGCTAGATGCCGAGACATGGGAAGTGAAGGGCTCTTTTGATAAACCTCTAGAATGTTGTAAGTTGAAACAACTCAAGCATCTCCCTTCTAAAGCACCTGGAGGTACAAAATAGAGAAAGAAACAGCAGAGTCAAATCTCTGTGGGCACTTTTGTAAATAAGGCTTGAAAGGAAACTTTATTTTCATCATTGGGATTTATAGAGTTGTGGGCTCAATTCTCCCTGAGAAACACTGTAGTTGCACATGTTCCCTTCATAGCACAGTTGCCTTTGTGATGACAAGTGAGTTTCTAGGAAAGGAACTTGGAGGTTGCCATTCTTTGCTACGTGCTCATCCTTTAGTAATCTTCAGTGAATTGGAGAACCCGTTGATCACTAGCCTCAAGCTAACCTTCTTCTTGGATCCTGCCACAGATTGGCATGCAGCACAATCCATGTAGAGTTATTCTGTGTGGTTCTTGAGCTCTAGGAAGCATTCCATGTCTCTTAGTACTGGCGGTCTGCACTAGGATACGAAAAGTACAAGAATGACGGCCTCTGTTTTCGAACTTTGTGAGCAAAGCAGCATTAGGAACAGCTAGGTGCCGAGTCATGGGCAGTGAAGCACTTATTTAGTTAAACCTCTAGATTGTTGCAAGTGGCAAAAACTCAAGTATCTCCTTTCTAAAGCACCTGGAGGTACAAATAGAGAAGGAAACATCAGGGTCAAAGCTCTGTGGGCCCTTTCCAAAATAAGTCTTGAAGGGAAAATTTATTTTCCTCATTGGGAGTAAGAGAGTTGCGGGCTCAATTCTCCCTGAGAAACACTGTAGTTGTACATGCTCCCTTCATAGCACAATTGCCTTTGTGATGCCAAGTGTATTTGTAGGAAAGGAACTTGGAGGTTGCAATTCTTTGGTAGGTGCTCATCCTTCAGTAATCTTCAGTGAATTGGCAACCCGTTTGAACACTAGTCTCATGCTACTCTACCTCTTATATCATGCCATAGACTGGCTTGCAAGTGAATCCATGTAGCGTTGCTCAGTGTGGTTCTTGAGCTCTAGGAAGCATTCCAGGTCTCAGTACTGGCGGATCTGCACTAGGATGAGAAACTTTCAGAGGACGGCTTGTGTGTTAGGGGAGTTCTGAGCAGTGCAGCATTGGGAACAGCTAGATGCCGAGTCATGGGAAGTGAAGGGCTTCTTTTGATAAACCTCTAGAATGTTGTAAGTTCAAACAACTCAAGCATCTCCCTTCTAAAGCACCTGGAGGTACAAAATAGAGAAAGAAACAGCAGAGTCAAATCTCTGTGGGCTCTTTGGTAAATAAGGCTTGAAAGGAAACTTTATTTTCATCATTGGGATTTATAGAGTTGTGGGCTCAATTCTCCCTGAGAAACACTCTAGTTGCACATGTTCCTTTCATAACACAATTGCCTTTGTGATGACAAGTGTGTTTCTAGGAAAGAAACTTGGAGGTTGCCATTCTTTGCTAGGTGCTCATTCTTCAGTAATCTTCAGTGAATTGGAGAACCCATTTGACGACTAGCCTCAAACTAACGTTTTTCTTGGATCCTGCCACAGATTGGAATGCAGCACAATCCATGTAGAGTTATTCTGTGTGGTTCTTGAGCTCTAGGAAGCATTCCATGTCTCTTAGTATTGGCGGTCTGCACTAGGATACGAAAAGTATAAGAATGACGGCCTCTGTGTTCTAGCCTTTGTGAGCAAAGCAGCATTAGGAACAGCTAGATGCCGATTCATGGGCAGTGAAGCACTTCTTTAGTGAAACCTCTAGATTGTTGCAAGTGGAAACAACTCAAGTATCTCCTTTCTAAAGCACCTGGAGGTACAAATTAGAGAAGGAAACATCAGGGTCAAAGCTCTGTGGGCCCTTTCCAAAATAAGGCTTGAAGGGAAACTTTATTTTCCTCATTGGGAGTAAGAGAGTTGCGGGCTCAATTCTCCCTGAGAAACACTGTAGTTGCACATGCTCCCTTCATAGCACAATTGCCTTTGTGATGCCAAGTGTATTTCTAGGAAAGAACTTAGAGGTTGCCATTCTTTGGTAGGTGCTCATCCTTCAGTAATCTTCAGTGAATTGGTGACCCGTTTGAACACTAGCCTCATGCTAGTCTACCTCTTATATCATGCCACAGATTGGCTTGCAAGTGAATCCATGTAGCGTTGTTCAGTGTGGTTCTTGAGCTCTAGGAAGTATTCCAGGTCTCAGTACTGTCGGATCTGCACTAGGATGAGAAACTTTCAAGAGGACGGCTTGTGTGTTTTTGAGTTCTGAGCAGTGCAGCATTGAGAACAGCTAGATGCCGAGTGCTGGGTAGTGAAAAGCTTCTTTTGATAAACTTCTACAATGTTGTAAGTTGAAACAATTCAAGTATCTCCCTTCTAAAGCACCTTTGAGGTACAAAATAGAGAAAGGAACAGCAGGGTCAATGCTGTGCAGGCTCTTTTGTAAATAAGGCTTGAAAGGAAACTTTATTTTCATCATTGGGATTTATAGAGTTGTCGGCTCATTTCTCCCTGAGAAACACTGTAGTTGCACATGTTCCCTTCATAACACAGTTGCCTTTGTGATGACAAGTGATTTTCTAGGAAAGAAACTCGGAGGTTGCCATTCTTTGCTACGTGCTCATCCTTCAGTAATCTTCAGTGAAGTGGAGAACCCGTTGGACCGCTAGCCTCAAGGTAACGTTCTTCTTGGATCCTGCCACAGATTGGCATGCAGCACAATCCATGTAGAGTTATTCTGTGTGGTTCTTGAGCTCTAGGAAGCATTCCATGTCTCTTAGTACTAGCGGTCTGCCTTATCCTAATGGATATGAAAAGTACAAGAATGAGGGCCTCTGTGTTCGAGCCTTTGTGAGCAAAGCAGCATTAGGAACAGCTAGATGCCGAGTCATGGGCAGTGAAGCACTTCTTTAGTTAAACCTCTAGGTTGTTGCAAGTGGAAACAACTCACGTATCTCCTTTCTAAAGCACCTGGAGGTACAAAATAGAGAAGGAAACATCAGGGTCAAAGCTCTGTGGGCCCTTTTCAAAACAAGGCTTGAAGGGAAACTTTATTTCCCTCATTGGGAGTAAGAGAGTTGCGGGCTCAATTCTCCCTGAGAAACACTGTAGTTGCACATGCTCCCTTCATAGCACAATTGCCTTTGTGATGCCAAGTGTATTTGTAGGAAAGGAATTTGGAGGTTGCCATTCTTTGGTAGGTGCTCATCCTTCAGTAATCTTCAGGGAATTGGCGGCCCGTTTGAACACTAGCCTCATGCTAGTCTACCTCTTATATCATGCCACAGATTGGATTGCAAGTGAATCCATGTAGCGTTGTTCAGTGTGGTTCTTGAGCTCTAGTAAATATTCCAAGTCTCAGTACTGTCGGATCTGCACTAGGATGAGAAACTTGTAAGAGGACGGCTTGTGTATTTGGGAGTTCTAAGCAGTGCAGCGTTGAGAAGAGCTAGATGCCGAGTGTTGGGAAGTGAAAGGCTTCTTTTGATAAACCTCTAGAATGTTATAAGTTGAAACAACTCAAGTATCTCCCTTCTAAAGCACCTTTGAGGTACAAAATAGAGAAAGGAACAGCAGGGTCAATGCTGTGAAGGCTCTTTTGTAAATAAGGCTTGAAAGGAAACTTTATTTTCACCATTGGGATTGATAGAGTTGTGGGTTGAATTCCCACTGAGAAACACTGTAGTTGCTCATGTTCCCTTCATAGAACAATTGCCTTTGTGATGACAAGTGAGTTTCTAGGCAAGAAACTTGGAGGTTCCCATTCTTTGCTAGGTGCTCATCCTTCAGTCATCTTCAGTGAATTGGACAACCCGTTGGACCACTAGCCTCAAGCTAAAGTTCTTCTTGGATCCTGCCACAGATTGGCATGCAGCACAATCCATGTAGAGTTCTTCAGTGTGGTTTTTGAGCTCTAGGAAGCATTCCATGTCTCTTAGTACTGGCGGTCTTCACTAGGATGAGGAAAGTAGAAGAATGACGGCCTCTGTGTTCGAGTCTTTGTGAGCAAGGCAGCATTAGGAACAGCTAGACGCCGAGTCATGGGCAGTGAAGGCCATCTTTGGTTAAACCTCTAGATTGTTGCAAGTGGAAACAACTCACATATCTCCTTTCTAAAGCACCTGGAGGTACAAAATAGGGAAGGAAACATCAGGGTCAAAGCTCTGTGGGCCCTTTTCAAATTAAGGCTTGAAGGGAAACTTTGTTTTCCTCATTGGAGTAAGAGAGTTGCGGGCTGAATTCTCCCTGAGAAACACTGTAGTGGCACATGTTCCCTTCATAACACAGTTGCCTTTGTGATGACAAGTGAGTTTCTAGGAAAGCAACTTGGAGGTTGCCATTCTTTGCTACGTGTTCATCCTTCAGTAATCTTCAGTGAATTGGAGAACCCGTTGACCACTAGCCTCAAGCTAACGTTCTTCTTGGATCCTGCCGCAGATTGGCATGCAGCAGAATCCATGTAGAGTTATTCTGTGTGGTTCTTGAGCTCTAGGAAGCATTCCATGTCTCTTAGTACGGGCCGTCTGCATTAGGATACGAAAAGTACAAGAATGATGGCCTCTGTGTTCGAGCCTTTGTGAGCAAAGCAGCATTAGGAACAGCTAGGTGCCGAGTCATGGGCAGTGAAGGACTTCTTTAGTTAAACCTCTAGATTGTTGCAAGTGGAAACAACTCAAGTATCTCCTTTCTATAGCACCTGGAGGTACAAAATAGAGAAGGAAACATCAGGGTCAAAGCTCTGTGGGCCCTTTCCAAAATAAGGTTTGAAGGGAAACTTTATTTTCCTCATTGGGAGTAACAGAGTTGTGGGCTCAATTCTACCTGAGAAACACTGTAGTTGCACATGCTCCCTTCATAGCACAATTGCCTTTGTGATGCCAAGTGTGTTTCTAGGAAAGGAACTTGGAAGTTGCCATTCTTTGGTAGGTGCTCATCCTTCAGTAATCTTCAGTGAATTGGCGACCCGTTTGAACACTAGCCTCATGCTAGTCTACCTTTTATATCAAGCCACAGATTGGCTTGCAAGTGAATCCATGTAGCGTTGCTCAGTGTGGTTCTTGAGCTCTAGGAAGCATTCCAGGTCTCAGTACTGGCGTATCTGCACTAGGATGAGAAACTTTCAGAGGACGGCTTGTGTGTTAGGGGAGTTCTGAGCAGTGGAGCGTTGGGAACAGCTAGATGCCGAGTCATGGGAAGTGAAGGGCTTCTTTTGATAAACCTCAGGAATGCTGTAAGTTGAAACAACTCAAGTATCTCCCTTCTAAATCACCTGGAGGTACAAAATAGAGAAAGAAACAGCAGAGTCAAATCTCTGTGGGCACTTTTGTAAATAAGGCTTGAAAGGAAACTTTATTTTCATCATTGGGATTTATAGAGTTGTGGGCTCAATTCTCCCTGAGAAACACTGTAGTTGCACATGTTCCCTTCATAGCACAGTTGCCTTTGTGATGACAAGTGAGTTTCTAGGAAAGGAACTTGAAAGTTGCCATTCTTTGCTAGGTGCTCATCCTTCAGTAATCTTCAGTGAATTGGAGAACCCGTTGACCACTAGCCTCAAGCTAACCTTCTTCTTGGATCCTGCCACAGATTGGCATGCAGCACAATCCATGTAGAGTTATTCTGTGTGGTTCTTGAGCTCTAGGAAGCATTCCATGTTTCTTAGTACTGGCGGTCTGCACTAGGATACGAAAAGTACAAGAATGACGGCCTCTGTGTTCGAACTTTGTGAGCAAAGCAGCATTAGGAACAGCTAGGTGCCGAGTCATGGGCAGTGAAGCACTTATTTAGTTAAACCTCTAGATTGTTGCAAGTGGCAAAAACTCAAGTATCTCCTTTCTAAAGCACCTGGAGGTACAAAATAGAGAAGGAAACATCAGGGTCAAAGCTCTGTGGGCCCTTTCCAAAATAAGTCTTGAAGGGAAAATTTATTTTCCTCATTGGGAGTAAGAGAGTTGCGGGCTCAATTCTCCCTGAGAAACACTGTAGTTGTACATGCTCCCTTCATAGCACAATTGCCTTTGTGATGCCAAGTGTATTTGTAGGAAAGGAACTTGGAGGTTGCAATTCTTTGGTAGGTGCTCATCCTTCAGTAATCTTCAGTGAATTGGCAACCCGTTTGAACACTAGTCTCATGCTACTCTACCTCTTATATCATGCCATAGACTGGCTTGCAAGTGAATCCATGTAGCGTTGCTCAGTGTGGTTCTTGAGCTCTAGGAAGCATTCCAGGTCTCAGTACTGGCGGATCTGCACTAGGATGAGAAACTTTCAGAGGACGGCTTGTGTGTTAGGGGAGTTCTGAGCAGTGCAGCATTGGGAACAGCTAGATGCCGAGTCATGGGAAGTGAAGGGCTTCTTTTGATAAACCTCTAGAATGTTGTAAGTTCAAACAACTCAAGCATCTCCCTTCTAAAGCACCTGGAGGTACAAAATAGAGAAAGAAACAGCAGAGTCAAATCTCTGTGGGCTCTTTGGTAAATAAGGCTTGAAAGGAAACTTTATTTTCATCATTGGGATTTATAGAGTTGTGGGCTCAATTCTCCCTGAGAAACACTCTAGTTGCACATGTTCCTTTCATAGCACAATTGCCTTTGTGATGACAAGTGAGTTTCTAGGAAAGAAACTTGGAGGTTGCCATTCTTTGCTAGGTGCTCATCCTTCAGTAATCTTCAGTGAATTGGAGAACCCATTTGACCACTAGCCTCAAGCTAACGTTTTTCTTGGATCCTGCCACAGATTGGAATGCAGCACAATCCATGTAGAGTTATTCTGTGTGGTTCTTGAGCTCTAGGAAGCATTCCATGTCTCTTAGTACTGGCGGTCTGCACTAGGATACGAAAAGTATAAGAATGACGGCCTCTGTGTTCTAGCCTTTGTGAGCAAAGCAGCATTAGGAACAGCTAAATGCCGATTCATGGGCAGTGAAGCACTTCTTTAGTGAAACCTCTAGATTGTTGCAAGTGGAAACAACTCAAGTATCTCCTTTCTAAAGCACCTGGAGGTACAAAATAGAGAAGGAAACATCAGGGTCAAAGCTCTGTGGGCCCTTTCCAAAATAAGGCTTGAAGGGAAACTTTATTTTCCTCATTGGGAGTAAGAGAGTTGCGGGCTCAATTCTCCCTGAGAAACACTGTAGTTGCACATGCTCCCTTCATAGCACAATTGCCTTTGTGATGCCAAGTGTATTTCTAGGAAAGGAACTTAGAGGTTGCCATTCTTTGCTACGTGCTCATCCTTCAGTAATCTTCAGTGAAGTGGAGAACCCGTTGGACCGCTAGCCTCAAGGTAACGTTCTTCTTGGATCCTGCCACAGATTGGCATGCAGCACAATCCATGTAGAGTTATTCTGTGTGGTTCTTGAGCTCTAGGAAGCATTCCATGTCTCTTAGTACTGGCGGTCTGCCTTATCCTAATGGATACGAAAAGTACAAGAATGACGGCCTCTGTGTTCGAGCCTTTGTGAGCAAAGCAGCATTAGGAACAGCTAGATGCCGAGTCATGGGCAGTGAAGCACTTCTTTAGTTAAACCTCTAGATTGTTGCAAGTGGAAACAACTCACGTATCTCCTTTCTAAAGCACCTGGAGGTACAAAATAGAGAAGGAAACATCAGGGTCAAAGCTCTGTGGGCCCTTTTCAAAACAAGGCTTGAAGGGAAACTTTATTTCCCTCATTGGGAGTAAGAGAGTTGCGGGCTCAATTCTCCCTGAGAAACACTGTAGTTGCACATGCTCCCTTCATAGCACAATTGCCTTTGTGATGCCAAGTGTATTTGTAGGAAAGGAATTTGGAGGTTGCCATTCTTTGGTAGGTGCTCATCCTTCAGTAATCTTCAGGGAATTGGCGGCCCGTTTGAACACTAGCCTCATGCTAGTCTACCTCTTATATCATGCCACAGATTGGATTGCAAGTGAATCCATGTAGCGTTGTTCAGTGTGGTACTTGAGCTCTAGTAAATATTCCAAGCCTCAGTACTGTCGGATCTGCACTAGGATGAGAAACTTGTAAGAGGACGGCTTGTGTATTTGGGAGTTCTAAGCAGTGCAGCGTTGAGAAGAGGTAGATGCCGAGTGTTGGGAAGTGAAAGGCTTCTTTTGATAAACCTCTAGAATGTTATAAGTTGAAACAACTCAAGTATCTCCCTTCTAAAGCACCTTTGAGGTACAAAATAGAGAAAGGAACAGCAGGGTCAATGCTGTGCAGGCTCTTTTGTAAATAAGGCTTGAAAGGAAACTTTATTTTCACCATTGGGATTGATAGAGTTGTGGGTTGAATTCTCACTGAGAAACACTGTAGTTGCTCATGTTCCCTTCATAGAACAATTGCCTTTGTGATGACAAGTGAGTTTCTAGGAAAGAAACTTGGAGGTTCCCATTCTTTGCTAGGTGCTCATCCTTCAGTAATCTTCAGTGAATTGGACAACACGTTGGACCACTAGCCTCAAGCTAAAGTTCTTCTTGGATCCTGCCACAGATTGGCATGCAGCACAATCCATGTAGAGTTCTTCAGTGTGGTTTTTGAGCTCTAGGAAGCATTCCATGTCTCTTAGTACTGGCGGTCTTCACTAGGATGAGGAAAGTAGAAGAATGACGGCCTCTGTGTTCGAGCCTTTGTGAGCAAGGCAGCATTAGGAACAGCTAGACGCCGAGTCATGGGCAGTGAAGGCCATCTTTGGTTAAACCTCTAGATTGTTGCAAGTGGAAACAACTCACATATCTCCTTTCTAAAGCACCTGGAGGTACAAAATAGGGAAGGAAACAGCAGGGTCAAAGCTCTGTGGGCCCTTTTCAAATTAAGGCTTGAAGGGAAACTTTGTTTTCCTCATTGGAGTAAGAGAGTTGCGGGCTGAATTCTCCCTGAGAAACACTGTAGTGGCACATGTTCCCTTCATAACACAGTTGCCTTTGTGATGACAAGTGAGTTTCTAGGAAAGCAACTTGGAGGTTGCCATTCTTTGCTACGTGTTCATCCTTCAGTAATCTTCAGTGAATTGGAGAACCCGTTGACCACTAGCCTCAAGCTAACGTTCTTCTTGGATCCTGCCACAGATTGGCATGCAGCAGAATCCATGTAGAGTTATTCTGTGTGGTTCTTGAGCTCTAGGAAGCATTCCATGTCTCTTAGTACTGGCGGTCTGCCTTATCCTAATGGATACGAAAAGTACAAGAATGACGGCCTCTGTGTTCGAGCCTTTGTGAGCAAAGCAGCATTAGGAACAGCTAGATGCCGAGTCATGGGCAGTGAAGCACTTCTTTAGTTAAACCTCTAGATTGTTGCAAGTGGAAACAACTCACGTATCTCCTTTCTAAAGCACCTGGAGGTACAAAATAGAGAAGGAAACATCAGGGTCAAAGCTCTGTGGGCCCTTTCCAAAATAAGGCTTGAAGGGAAACTTTATTTTCCTCATTGGGAGTAAGCGAGTTGCGGGCTCAATTCTCCCTGAGAAACACTGTAGTTGCACATGCTCCCTTCATAGCACAATTGCCTTTGTGATGCCAAGTGTATTTCTAGGAAAGGAACTTACAGGTTGCCATTCTTTGCTAGGTGCTCATCCTTCAGTAATCTTCAGTGAATTGGCGACCCGTTTGAACACTAGCCTCATGCTAGTCTACCTCTTATATCATGCCACAGATTGGCTTGCAAGTGAATCCATGTAGCGTTGTTCAGTGTGGTTCTTGAGCTCTAGTAAATATTCCAAGTCTCAGTACTGTCGGATCTGCACTAGGATGAGAAACTTGTAAGAGGACGGCTTGTGTATTTGGGAGTTCTAAGCAGTGCAGCGTTGAGAAGAGCTAGATGCCGAGTATTGGGAAGTGAAAGGCTTCTTTTGATAAACCTCTAGAATGTTGTAAGTTCAAACAACTCAAGCATCTCCCTTCTAAAGCACCTGGAGGTACAAAAGAGAGAAAGAAACAGCAGAGTCAAATCTCTGTGGGCTCTTTGGTAAATAAGGCTTGAAAGGAAACTTTATTTTCATCATTGGGATTTATAGAGTTGTCGGCTCAATTCTCCCTGAGAAACACTCTAGTTGCACATGTTCCTTCCATATCACAATTGCCTTTGTGATGACAAGTGAGTTTCTAGGAAAGAAACTTGGAGGTTGCCATTCTTTGCTAGGTGCTCATCCTTCAGTAATCTTCAGTGAATTGGAGAACCCATTTGACCACTAGCCTCAAGCTAACGTTTTTCTTGGATCCTGCCACAGATTGGAATGCAGCACAATCCATGTAGAGTTATTCTGTGTGGTTCTTGAGCTCTAGGAAGCATTCCATGTCTCTTAGTACTGGCGGTCTGCACTAGGATACGAAAAGTATAAGAATGACGGCCTCTGTGTTCTAGCCTTTGTGAGCAAAGCAGCATTAGGAACAGCTAGATGCCGATTCATGGGCAGTGAAGCACTTCTTTAGTGAAACCTCTAGATTGTTGCAAGTGGAAACAACTCAAGTATCTCCTTTCTAAAGCACCTGGAGGTACAAAATAGAGAAGGAAACATCAGGGTCAAAGCTCTGTGGGCCCTTTCCAAAATAAGGCTTGAAGGGAAACTTTATTTTCCTCATTGGGAGTAAGAGAGTTGCGGGCTCAATTCTCCCTGAGAAACACTGTAGTTGCACATGCTCCCTTCATAGCACAATTGCCTTTGTGATGCCAAGTGTATTTGTGGGAAAGGAATTTGGAGGTTGCCATTCTTTGGTAGGTGCTCATCCTTCAGTAATCTTCAGGGAATTGGCGGCCCGTTTGAACACTAGCCTCATGCTAGTCTACCTCTTATATCATGCCACAGATTGGCTTGCAAGTGAATCCATGTAGCGTTGTTCAGTGTGGTTCTTGAGCTGTAGGAAGTATTCCAGGTCTCAGTACTGTCGGATCTGCACTAGGATGAGAAACTTTCAAGAGGACGGCTTGTGTGTTTTTGAGTTCTGAGCAGTGCAGCATTGAGAACAGCTAGATGCCGAGTGCTGGGTAGTGAAAAGCTTCTTTTGATAAACTTCTACAATGTTGTAAGTTGAAGCAATTCAAGTATCTCCCTTCTAAAGCACCTTTGAGGTACAAAATAGAGAAAGGAACAGCAGGGTCAATGCTGTGCAGGCTCTTTTGTAAATAAGGCTTGAAAGGAACCTTTATTTTCATCATTGGGATTTATAGAGTTGTCGGCTCATTTCTCCCTGAGAAACACTGTAGTTGCCCATGTTCCCTTCATAGCACAGTTGCCTTTGTGATGACAAGTGATTTTCTAGGAAAGAAACTCGGAGGTTGCCATTCTTTGCTACGTGCTCATCCTTCAGTAATCTTCAGTGAAGTGGAGAACCCGTTGGACCGCTAGCCTCAAGGTAACGTTCTTCTTGGATCCTGCCACAGATTGGCATGCAGCACAATCCATGTAGAGTTATTCTGTGTGGTTCTTGAGCTCTAGGAAGCATTCCATGTCTCTTAGTACTGGCGGTCTGCCTTATCCTAATGGATACGAAAAGTACAAGAATGACGGCCTCTGTGTTCGAGCCTTTGTGAGCAAAGCAGCATTAGGAACAGCTAGATGCCGAGTCATGGGCAGTGAAGCACTTCTTTAGTGAAACCTCTAGATTGTTGCAAGTGGAAACAACTCACGTATCTCCTTTCTAAAGCACCTGGAGGTACAAAATAGAGAAGGAAACATCAGGGTCAAAGCTCTGTGGGCCCTTTTCAAAACAAGGCTTGAAGGGAAACTTTATTTCCCTCATTGGGAGTAAGAGAGTTGCGGGCTCAATTCTCCCTGAGAAACACTGTAGTTGCACATGCTCCCTTCATAGCACAATTGCCTTTGTGATGCCAAGTGTATTTGTAGGAAAGGAATTTGGAGGTTGCCATTCTTTGGTAGGTGCTCATCCTTCAGTAATCTTCAGGGAATTGGCGGCCCGTTTGAACACTAGCCTCATGCTAGTCTACCTCTTATATCATGCCACAGATTGGATTGCAAGTGAATCCATGTAGCGTTGTTCAGTGTGGTACTTGAGCTCTAGTAAATATTCCAAGTCTCAGTACTGTCGGATCTGCACTAGGATGAGAAACTTGTAAGAGGACGGCTTGTGTATTTGGGAGTTCTAAGCAGTGCAGCGTTGGGAAGAGCTAGATGCCGAGTGTTGGGAAGTGAAAGGCTTCTTTTGATAAACCTCTAGAATGTTATAAGTTGAAACAACTCAAGTATCTCCCTTCTAAAGCACCTTTGAGGTACAAAATAGAGAAAGGAACAGCAGGGTCAATGCTGTGCAGGCTCTTTTGTAAATAAGGCTTGAAAGGAAACTTTATTTTCACCATTGGGATTGATAGAGTTGTGGGTTGAATTCTCACTGAGAAACACTGTAGTTGCTCATGTTCCCTTCATAGAACAATTGCCTTTGTGATGACAAGTGAGTTTCTAGGAAAGAAACTTGGAGGTTCCCATTCTTTGCTAGGTGCTCATCCTTCAGTAATCTTCAGTGAATTGGACAACACGTTGGACCACTAGCCTCAAGCTAAAGTTCTTCTTGGATCCTGCCACAGATTGGCATGCAGCACAATCCATGTAGAGTTCTTCAGTGTGGTTTTTGAGCTCTAGGAAGCATTCCATGTCTCTTAGTACTGGCGGTCTTCACTAGGATGAGGAAAGTAGAAGAATGACGGCCTCTGTGTTCGAGCCTTTGTGAGCAAGGCAGCATTAGGAACAGCTAGACGCCGAGTCATGGGCAGTGAAGGCCATCTTTGGTTAAACCTCTAGATTGTTGCAAGTGGAAACAACTCACATATCTCCTTTCTAAAGCACCTGGAGGTACAAAATAGGGAAGGAAACATCAGGGTCAAAGCTCTGTGGGCCCTTTTCAAATTAAGGCTTGAAGGGAAACTTTGTTTTCCTCATTGGAGTAAGAGAGTTGCGGGCTGAATTCTCCCTGAGAAACACTGTAGTGGCACATGTTCCCTTCATAACACAGTTGCCTTTGTGATGACAAGTGAGTTTCTAGGAAAGCAACTTGGAGGTTGCCATTCTTTGCTACGTGTTCATCCTTCAGTAATCTTCAGTGAATTGGAGAACCCGTTGACCACTAGCCTCAAGCTAACGTTCTTCTTGGATCCTGCCACAGATTGGCATGCAGCAGAATCCATGTAGAGTTATTCTGTGTGGTTCTTGAGCTCTAGGAAGCATTCCATGTCTCTTAGTACTGGCGGTCTGCATTAGGATACGAAAAGTACAAGAATGATGGCCTCTGTGTTCGAGCCTTTGTGAGCAAAGCAGCATTAGGAACAGCTAGGTGCCGAGTCATGGGCAGTGAAGGACTTCTTTAGTTAAACCTCTAGATTGTTGCAAGTGGAAACAACTCAAGTATCTCCTTTCTAAAGCACCTGGAGGTACAAAATAGAGAAGGAAACATCAGGGTCAAAGCTCGGTGGGCCCTTTCCCAAATAAGGCTTGAAGGGCAACTTTATTTTCCTCATTGGGAGTAACAGAGTTGTGGGCTCAATTCTACCTGAGAAACACTGTAGTTGCACATGCTCCCTTCATAGCACAATTGCCTTTGTGATGCCAAGTGTGTTTCTAGGAAAGGAACTTGGAAGTTGCCATTCTTTGGTAGGTGCTCATCCTTCAGTAATCTTCAGTGAATTGGCGACCCGTTTGAACACTAGCCTCATGCTAGTCTACCTTTTATATCAAGCCACAGATTGGCTTGCAAGTGAATCCATGTAGCGTTGCTCAGTGTGGTTCTTGAGCTCTAGGAAGCATTCCAGGTCTCAGTACTGGCGTATCTGCACTAGGATGAGAAACTTTCAGAGGACGGCTTGTGTGTTAGGGGAGTTCTGAGCAGTGCAGCGTTGGGAACAGCTAGATGCCGAGTCATGGGAAGTGAAGGGCTTCTTTTGATAAACCCCAGGAATGCTGTAAGTTGAAACAACTCAAGTATCTCCCTTCTAAATCACCTGGAGGTACAAAATAGAGAAAGAAACAGCAGAGTAAAATCTCTGTGGGCACTTTTGTAAATAAGGCTTGAAAGGAAACTTTATTTTCATCATTGGGATTTATAGAGTTGTGGGCTCAATTCTCCCTGAGAAACACTGTAGGTGCACATGTTCCCTTCATAGCACAGTTGCCTTTGTGATGACAAGTGAGTTTCTAGGAAAGGAACTTGGAGGTTGCCATTCTTTGCTACGTGCTCATCCTTCAGTAATCTTCAGTGAATTGGAGAACCCGTTGACCACTAGCCTCAAGCTAACCTTCTTCTTGGATCCTGCCACAGATTGGCATGCAGCACAATACATGTAGAGTTATTCTGTGTGGTTCTTGAGCTCTAGGAAGCATTCCATGTCTCTTAGTACTGGCGGTCTGCACTAGGATACGAAAAGTACAAGAATGACGGCCTCTGTGTTCGAACTTTGTGAGCAAAGCAGCATTAGGAACAGCTAGGTGCCGAGTCATGGGCAGTGAAGCACTTATTTAGTTAAACCTCTAGATTGTTGCAAGTGGCAAAAACTCAAGTATCTCCTTTCTAAAGCACATGGAGGTACAAAATAGAGAAGGAAACATCAGGGTCAAAGCTCTGTGGGCCCTTTCCATAATAAGTCTTGAAGGGAAAATTTATTTTCCTCATTGGGAGTAAGAGAGTTGCGGGCTCAATTCTCCCTGAGAAACACTGTAGTTGTACATGCTCCCTTCATAGCACAATTGCCTTTGTGATGCCAAGTGTATTTGTAGGAAAGGAACTTGGAGGTTGCAATTCTTTGGTAGGTGCTCATCCTTCAGTAATCTTCAGTGAATTGGCAACCCGTTTGAACACTAGTCTCATGCTACTCTACCTCTTATATCATGCCATAGACTGGCTTGCAAGTGAATCCATGTAGCGTTGCTCAGTGTGGTTCTTGAGCTCTAGGAAGCATTCCAGGTCTCAGTACTGGCGGATCTGCACTAGGATGAGAAACTTTCAGAGGACGGCTTGTGTGTTAGGGGAGTTCTGAGCAGTGCAGCATTGGGAACCGCTAGATGCCGAGTCATGGGAAGTGAAGGGCTTCTTTTGATAAACCTCTAGAATGTTGTAAGTTCAAACAACTCAAGCATCTCCCTTCTAAAGCACCTGGAGGTACAAAATAGAGAAAGAAACAGCAGAGTCAAATCTCTGTGGGCTCTTTGGTAAATAAGGCTTGAAAGGAAACTTTATTTTCATCATTGGGATTTATAGAGTTGTGGGCTCAATTCTCCCTGAGAAACACTCTAGTTGCACATGTTCCTTTCATAGCACAATTGCCTTTGTGATGACAAGTGAGTTTCTAGGAAAGAAACTTGGAGGTTGCCATTCTTTGCTAGGTGCTCATCCTTCAGTAATCTTCAGTGAATTGGAGAACCCATTTGACCACTAGCCTCAAGCTAACGTTTTTCTTGGATCCTGCCACAGATTGGAATGCAGCACAATCCATGTAGAGTTATTCTGTGTGGTTCTTGAGCTCTAGGAAGCATTCCATGTCTCTTAGTACTGGCGGTCTGCACTAGGATACGAAAAGTATAAGAATGACGGCCTCTGTGTTCTAGCCTTTGTGAGCAAAGCAGCATTAGGAACAGCTAGATGCCGATTCATGGGCAGTGAAGCACTTCTTTAGTGAAACCTCTAGATTGTTGCAAGTGGAAACAACTCAAGTATCTCCTTTCTAAAGCACCTGGAGGTACAAAATAGAGAAGGAAACATCAGGGTCAAAGCTCTGTGGGCCCTTTCCAAAATAAGGCTTGAAGGGAAACTTTATTTTCCTCATTGGGAGTAAGAGAGTTGCGGGCTCAATTCTCCCTGAGAAACACTGTAGTTGCACATGCTCCCTTCATAGCACAATTGCCTTTGTGATGCCAAGTGTATTTCTAGGAAAGGAACTTAGAGGTTGCCATTCTTTGGTAGGTGCTCATCCTTCAGTAATCTTCAGTGAATTGGTGACCAGTTTGAACACTAGCCTCATGCTAGTCTACCTCTTATATCATGCCACAGATTGGCTTGCAAGTGAATCCATGTAGCGTTGTTCAGTGTGGTTGTTGAGCTCTAGGAAGTATTCCAGGTCTCAGTACTGTCGGATCTGCACTAGGATGAGAAACTTTCAAGAGGACGGCTTGTGTGTTTTTGAGTTCTGAGCAGTGCAGCATTGAGAACAGCTAGATGCCGAGTGCTGGGTAGTGAAAAGCTTCTTTTGATAAACTTCTACAATGTTGTAAGTTGAAGCAATTCAAGTATCTCCCTTCTAAAGCACCTTTGAGGTACAAAATAGAGAAAGGAACAGCAGGGTCAATGCTGTGCAGGCTCTTTTGTAAATAAGGCTTGAAAGGAACCTTTATTTTCATCATTGGGATTTATAGAGTTGTCGGCTCATTTCTCCCTGAGAAACACTGTAGTTGCACATGTTCCCTTCATAGCACAGTTGCCTTTGTGATGACAAGTGATTTTCTAGGAAAGAAACTCGGAGGTTGCCATTCTTTGCTACGTGCTCATCCTTCAGTAATCTTCAGTGAAGTGGAGAACCCGTTGGACCGCTAGCCTCAAGTTAACGTTCTTCTTGGATCCTGCCACAGATTGGCATGCAGCAGAATCCATGTAGAGTTATTCTGTGTGGTTCTTGA
Source organism: Eubalaena glacialis (assembly GCF_028564815.1). Taxonomy (NCBI): domain Eukaryota; kingdom Metazoa; phylum Chordata; class Mammalia; order Artiodactyla; family Balaenidae; genus Eubalaena; species Eubalaena glacialis. The sequence goes on along the minus strand of NC_083722.1, from coordinate 53,229,186 downwards.
GCTCTAGGAAGCATTCCATGTCTCTTAGTACTGGCGGTCTGCCTTATCCTAATGGATACGAAAAGTACAAGAATGACGGCCTCTGTGTTCGAGCCTTTGTGAGCAAAGCAGCATTAGGAACAGCTAGATGCCGAGTCATGGGCAGTGAAGCACTTCTTTAGTGAAACCTCTAGATTGTTGCAAGTGGAAACAACTCACGTATCTCCTTTCTAAAGCACCTGGAGGTACAAAATAGAGAAGGAAACATCAGGGTCAAAGCTCTGTGGGCCCTTTTCAAAACAAGGCTTGAAGGGAAACTTTATTTCCCTCATTGGGAGTAAGAGAGTTGCGGGCTCAATTCTCCCTGAGAAACACTGTAGTTGCACATGCTCCCTTCATAGCACAATTGCCTTTGTGATGCCAAGTGTGTTTCTAGGAAAGGAACTTGGAAGTTGCCATTCTTTGGTAGGTGCTCATCCTTCAGTAATCTTCAGTGAATTGGCGACCCGTTTGAACACTAACCTCATGCTAGTCTACCTCTTATATCATGCCACAGATTGGATTGCAAGTGAATCCATGTAGCGTTGTTCAGTGTGGTACTTGAGCTCTAGTAAATATTCCAAGTCTCAGTACTGTCGGATCTGCACTAGGATGAGAAACTTGTAAGAGGACGGCTTGTGTATTTGGGAGTTCTAAGCAGTGCAGCGTTGAGAAGAGCTAGATGCCGAGTGTTGGGAAGTGAAAGGCTTCTTTTGATAAACCTCTAGAATGTTATAAGTTGAAACAACTCAAGTATCTCCCTTCTAAAGCACCTTTGAGGTACAAAATAGAGAAAGGAACAGCAGGGTCAATGCTGTGCAGGCTCTTTTGTAAATAAGGCTTGAAAGGAAACTTTATTTTCACCATTGGGATTGATAGAGTTGTGGGTTGAATTCCCACTGAGAAACACTGTAGTTGCTCATGTTCCCTTCATAGAACAATTGCCTTTGTGATGACAAGTGAGTTTCTAGGAAAGAAACTTGGAGGTTCCCATTCTTTGCTAGGTGCTCATCCTTCAGTAATCTTCAGTGAATTGGACAACCCGTTGGACCACTAGCCTCAAGCTAAAGTTCTTCTTGGATCCTGCCACAGATTGGCATGCAGCACAATCCATGTAGAGTTCTTCAGTGTGGTTTTTGAGCTCTAGGAAGCATTCGATGTCTCTTAGTACTGGCGGTCTTCACTAGGATGAGGAAAGTAGAAGAATGACGGCCTCTGTGTTCGAGCCTTTGTGAGCAAGGCAGCATTAGGAACAGCTAGACGCCGAGTCATGGGCAGTGAAGGCCATCTTTGGTTAAACCTCTAGATTGTTGCAAGTGGAAACAACTCACATATCTCCTTTCTAAAGCACCTGGAGGTACAAAATAGGGAAGGAAACATCAGGGTCAAAGCTCTGTGGGCCCTTTTCAAAATAAGGCTTGAAGGGAAACTTTGTTTTCCTCATTGGAGTAAGAGAGTTGCGGGCTGAATTCTCCCTGAGAAACACTGTAGTGGCACATGTTCCCTTCATAACACAGTTGCCTTTGTGATGACAAGTGAGTTTCTAGGAAAGCAACTTGGAGGTTGCCATTCTTTGCTACGTGTTCATCCTTCAGTAATCTTCAGTGAATTGGAGAACCCGTTGACCACTAGCCTCAAGCTAACGTTCTTCTTGGATCCTGCCACAGATTGGCATGCAGCAGAATCCATGTAGAGTTATTCTGTGTGGTTCTTGATCTCTAGGAAGCATTCCATGTCTCTTAGTACTGGCGGTCTGCATTAGGATACGAAAAGTACAAGAATGATGGCCTCTGTGTTCGAGCCTTTGTGAGCAAAGCAGCATTAGGAACAGCTAGGTGCCGAGTCATGGGCAGTGAAGGACTTCTTTAGTTAAACCTCTAGATTGTTGCAAGTGGAAACAACTCAAGTATCTCCTTTCTAAAGCACCTGGAGGTACAAAATAGAGAAGGAAACATCAGGGTCAAAGCTCTGTGGGCCCTTTCCCAAATAAGGCTTGAAGGGAAACTTTATTTTCCTCATTGGGAGTAACAGAGTTGTGGGCTCAATTCTACCTGAGAAACACTGTAGTTGCACATGCTCCCTTCATAGCACAATTGCCTTTGTGATGCCAAGTGTGTTTCTAGGAAAGGAACTTGGAAGTTGCCATTCTTTGGTAGGTGCTCATCCTTCAGTAATCTTCAGTGAATTGGCGACCCGTTTGAACACTAGCCTCATGCTAGTCTACCTTTTATATCAAGCCACAGATTGGCTTGCAAGTGAATCCATGTAGCGTTGCTCAGTGTGGTTCTTGAGCTCTAGGAAGCATTCCAGGTCTCAGTACTGGCGTATCTGCACTAGGATGAGAAACTTTCAGAGGACGGCTTGTGTGTTAGGGGAGTTCTGAGCAGTGCAGCGTTGGGAACAGCTAGATGCCGAGTCATGGGAAGTGAAGGGCTTCTTTTGATAAACCTCAGGAATGCTGTAAGTTGAAACAACTCAAGTATCTCCCTTCTAAATCACCTGGAGGTACAAAATAGAGAAAGAAACAGCAGAGTCAAATCTCTGTGGACACTTTTGTAAATAAGGCTTGAAAGGAAACTTTATTTTCATCATTGGGATTTATAGAGTTGTGGGCTCAATTCTCCCTGAGAAACACTGTAGTTGCACATGTTCCCTTCATAGCACAGTTGCCTTTGTGATGACAAGTGAGTTTCTAGGAAAGGAACTTGGAGGTTGCCATTCTTTGCTACGTGCTCATCCTTTAGTAATCTTCAGTGAATTGGAGAACCCGTTGATCAGTAGCCTCAAGCTAACCTTCTTCTTGGATCCTGCCACAGATTGGCATGCAGCACAATCCATGTAGAGTTATTCTGTGTGGTTCTTGAGCTCTAGGAAGCATTCCATGTCTCTTAGTACTGGCGGTCTGCACTAGGATACGAAAAGTACAAGAATGACGGCCTCTGTGTTCGAACTTTGTGAGCAAAGCAGCATTAGGAACAGCTAGGTGCCGAGTCATGGGCAGTGAAGCACTTATTTAGTTAAACCTCTAGATTGTTGCAAGTGGCAAAAACTCAAGTATCTCCTTTCTAAAGCACCTGGAGGTACAAAATAGAGAAGGAAACATCAGGGTCAAAGCTCTGTGGGCCCTTTCCAAAATAAGTCTTGAAGGGAAAATTTATTTTCCTCATTGGGAGTAAGAGAGTTGCGGGCTCAATTCTCCCTGAGAAACACTGTAGTTGTACATGCTCCCTTCATAGCACAATTGCCTTTGTGATGCCAAGTGTATTTGTAGGAAAGGAACTTGGAGGTTGCAATTCTTTGGTAGGTGCTCATCCTTCAGTAATCTTCAGTGAATTGGCAACCCGTTTGAACACTAGTCTCATGCTACTCTACCTCTTATATCATGCCATAGACTGGCTTGCAAGTGAATCCATGTAGCGTTGCTCAGTGTGGTTCTTGAGCTCTAGGAAGCATTCCAGGTCTCAGTACTGGCGGATCTGCACTAGGATGAGAAACTTTCAGAGGACGGCTTGTGTGTTAGGGGAGTTCTGAGCAGTGCAGCATTGGGAACAGCTAGATGCCGAGTCATGGGAAGTGAAGGGCTTCTTTTGATAAACCTCTAGAATGTTGTAAGTTCAAACAACTCAAGCATCTCCCTTGTAAAGCACCTGGAGGTACAAAATAGAGAAAGAAATAGCAGAGTCAAATCTCTGTGGGCTCTTTGGTAAATAAGGCTTGAAAGGAAACTTTATTTTCATCATTGGGATTTATAGAGTTGTGGGCTCAATTCTCCTTGAGAAACACTCTACTTACACATGTTCCTTTCATAGCACAATTGCCTTTGTGATGACAAGTGAGTTTCTAGGAAAGAAACTTGGAGGTTGCCATTCTTTGCTAGGTGCTCATCCTTCAGTAATCTTCAGTGAATTGGAGAACCCATTTGACCACTAGCCTCAAGCTAACGTTTTTCTTGGATCCTGCCACAGATTGGAATGCAGCACAATCCATGTAGAGTTATTCTGTGTGGTTCTTGAGCTCTAGGAAGCATTCCATGTCTCTTAGTACTGGCGGTCTGCACTAGGATACGAAAAGTATAAGAATGACGGCCTCTGTGTTCTAGCCTTTGTGAGCAAAGCAGCATTAGGAACAGCTAGATGCCGATTCATGGGCAGTGAAGCACTTCTTTAGTGAAACCTCTAGATTGTTGCAAGTGGAAACAACTCAAGTATCTCCTTTCTAAAGCACCTGGAGGTACAAAATAGAGAAGGAAACATCAGGGTCAAAGCTCTGTGGGCCCTTTCCAAAATAAGGCTTGAAGGGAAACTTTATTTTCCTCATTGGGAGTAAGAGAGTTGCGGGCTCAATTCTCCCTGAGAAACACTGTAGTTGCACATGCTCCCTTCATAGCACAATTGCCTTTGTGATGCCAAGTGTATTTCTAGGAAAGGAACTTAGAGGTTGCCATTCTTTGGTAGGTGCTCATCCTTCAGTAATCTTCAGTGAATTGGTGACCCGTTTGAACACTAGCCTCATGCTAGTCTACCTCTTATATCATGCCACAGATTGGCTTGCAAGTGAATCCATGTAGCGTTGTTCAGTGTGGTTCTTGAGCTCTAGGAAGTATTCCAGGTCTCAGTACTGTCGGATCTGCACTAGAATGAGAAACTTTCAAGAGGACGGCTTGTGTGTTTTTGAGTTCTGAGCAGTGCAGCATTGAGAACAGCTAGATGCCGAGTGCTGGGTAGTGAAAAGCTTCTTTTGATAAACTTCTACAATGTTGTAAGTTGAAGCAATTCAAGTATCTCCCTTCTAAAGCACCTTTGAGGTACAAAATAGAGAAAGGAACAGCAGGGTCAATGCTGTGCAGGCTCTTTTGTAAATAAGGCTTGAAAGGAACCTTTATTTTCATCATTGGGATTTATAGAGTTGTCGGCTCATTTCTCCCTGAGAAACACTGTAGTTGCCCATGTTCCCTTCATAGCACAGTTGCCTTTGTGATGACAAGTGATTTTCTAGGAAAGAAACTCGGAGGTTGCCATTCTTTGCTACGTGCTCATCCTTCAGTAATCTTCAGTGAAGTGGAGAACCCGTTGGACCGCTAGCCTCAAGGTAACGTTCTTCTTGGATCCTGCCACAGATTGGCATGCAGCACAATCCATGTAGAGTTATTCTGTGTGGTTCTTGAGCTCTAGGAAGCATTCCATGTCTCTTAGTACTGGCGGTCTGCCTTATCCTAATGGATACGAAAAGTACAAGAATGACGGCCTCTGTGTTCGAGCCTTTGTGAGCAAAGCAGCATTAGGAACAGCTAGATGCCGAGTCATGGGCAGTGAAGCACTTCTTTAGTTAAACCTCTAGATTGTTGCAAGTGGAAACAACTCACGTATCTCCTTTCTAAAGCACCTGGAGGTACAAAATAGAGAAGGAAACATCAGGGTCAAAGCTCTGTGGGCCCTTTCCAAAATAAGGCTTGAAGGGAAACTTTATTTTCCTCATTGGGAGTAAGAGAGTTGCGGGCTCAATTCTCCCTGAGAAACACTGTAGTTGCACATGCTCCCTTCATAGCACAATTGCCTTTGTGATGCCAAGTGTATTTCTAGGAAAGGAACTTAGAGGTTGCCATTCTTTGCTAGGTGCTCATCCTTCAGTAATCTTCAGTGAATTGGCGACCCGTTTGAACACTAGCCTCATGCTAGTCTACCTCTTATATCATGCCACAGATTGGCTTGCAAGTGAATCCATGTAGCGTTGTTCAGTGTGGTTCTTGAGCTCTAGTAAATATTCCAAGTCTCAGTACTGTCGGATCTGCACTAGGATTAGAAACTTGTAAGAGGACGGCTTGTGTATTTGGGAGTTCTAAGCAGTGCAGCGTTGAGAAGAGCTAGATGCCGAGTGTTGGGAAGTGAAAGGCTTCTTTTGATAAACCTCTAGAATGTTGTAAGTTCAAACAACTCAAGCATCTCCCTTCTAAAGCACCTGGAGGTACAAAAGAGAGAAAGAAACAGCAGAGTCAAATCTCTGTGGGCTCTTTGGTAAATAAGGCTTGAAAGGAAACTTTATTTTCATCATTGGGATTTATAGAGTTGTCGGCTCAATTCTCCCTGAGAAACACTCTAGTTGCACATGTTCCTTTCATATCACAATTGCCTTTGTGATGACAAGTGAGTTTCTAGGAAAGAAACTTGGAGGTTGCCATTCTTTGCTAGGTGCTCATCCTTCAGTAATCTTCAGTGAATTGGAGAACCCATTTGACCACTAGCCTCAAGCTAACGTTTTTCTTGGATCCTGCCACAGATTGGAATGCAGCACAATCCATGTAGAGTTATTCTGTGTGGTTCTTGAGCTCTAGGAAGCATTCCATGTCTCTTAGTACTGGCGGTCTGCACTAGGATACGAAAAGTATAAGAATGACGGCCTCTGTGTTCTAGCCTTTGTGAGCAAAGCAGCATTAGGAACAGCTAGATGCCGATTCATGGGCAGTGAAGCACTTCTTTAGTGAAACCTCTAGATTGTTGCAAGTGGAAACAACTCAAGTATCTCCTTTCTAAAGCACCTGGAGGTACAAAATAGAGAAGGAAACATCAGGGTCAAAGCTCTGTGGGCCCTTTCCAAAATAAGGCTTGAAGGGAAACTTTATTTTCCTCATTGGGAGTAAGAGAGTTGCGGGCTCAATTCTCCCTGAGAAACACTGTAGTTGCACATGCTCCCTTCATAGCACAATTGCCTTTGTGATGCCAAGTGTATTTCTAGGAAAGGAACTTAGAGGTTGCCATTCTTTGGTAGGTGCTCATCCTTCAGTAATCTTCAGTGAATTGGTGACCCGTTTGAACACTAGCCTCATGCTAGTCTACCTCTTATATCATGCCACAGATTGGCTTGCAAGTGAATCCATGTAGCGTTGTTCAGTGTGGTTCTTGAGCTCTAGGAAGTATTCCAGGTCTCAGTACTGTCGGATCTGCACTAGAATGAGAAACTTTCAAGAGGACGGCTTGTGTGTTTTTGAGTTCTGAGCAGTGCAGCATTGAGAACAGCTAGATGCCGAGTGCTGGGTAGTGAAAAGCTTCTTTTGATAAACTTCTACAATGTTGTAAGTTGAAGCAATTCAAGTATCTCCCTTCTAAAGCACCTTTGAGGTACAAAATAGAGAAAGGAACAGCAGGGTCAATGCTGTGCAGGCTCTTTTGTAAATAAGGCTTGAAAGGAACCTTTATTTTCATCATTGGGATTTATAGAGTTGTCGGCTCATTTCTCCCTGAGAAACACTGTAGTTGCCCATGTTCCCTTCATAGCACAGTTGCCTTTGTGATGACAAGTGATTTTCTAGGAAAGAAACTCGGAGGTTGCCATTCTTTGCTACGTGCTCATCCTTCAGTAATCTTCAGTGAAGTGGAGAACCCGTTGGACCGCTAGCCTCAAGGTAACGTTCTTCTTGGATCCTGCCACAGATTGGCATGCAGCACAATCCATGTAGAGTTATTCTGTGTGGTTCTTGAGCTCTAGGAAGCATTCCATGTCTCTTAGTACTGGCGGTCTGCCTTATCCTAATGGATACGAAAAGTACAAGAATGACGGCCTCTGTGTTCGAGCCTTTGTGAGCAAAGCAGCATTAGGAACAGCTAGATGCCGAGTCATGGGCAGTGAAGCACTTCTTTAGTTAAACCTCTAGATTGTTGCAAGTGGAAACAACTCACGTATCTCCTTTCTAAAGCACCTGGAGGTACAAAATAGAGAAGGAAACATCAGGGTCAAAGCTCTGTGGGCCCTTTCCAAAATAAGGCTTGAAGGGAAACTTTATTTTCCTCATTGGGAGTAAGAGAGTTGCGGGCTCAATTCTCCCTGAGAAACACTGTAGTTGCCCATGTTCCCTTCATAGCACAGTTGCCTTTGTGATGACAAGTGATTTTCTAGGAAAGAAACTCGGAGGTTGCCATTCTTTGCTACGTGCTCATCCTTCAGTAATCTTCAGTGAAGTGGAGAACCCGTTGGACCACTAGCCTCAAGGTAACGTTCTTCTTGGATCCTGCCACAGATTGGCATGAAGCACAATCCATGTAGAGTTATTCTGTGTGGTTCTTGAGCTCTAGGAAGCATTCCATGTCTCTTAGTACTGGCGGTCTGCCTTATCCTAATGGATACGAAAAGTACAAGAATGACGGCCTCTGTGTTCGAGCCTTTGTGAGCAAAGCAGCATTAGGAACAGCTAGATGCCGAGTCATGGGCAGTGAAGCACTTCTTTAGTTAAACCTCTAGATTGTTGCAAGTGGAAACAACTCACGTATCTCCTTTCTAAAGCACCTGGAGGTACAAAATAGAGAAGGAAACATCAGGGTCAAAGCTCTGTGGGCCCTTTCCAAAATAAGGCTTGAAGGGAAACTTTATTTTCCTCATTGGGAGTAAGAGAGTTGCGGGCTCAATTCTCCCTGAGAAACACTGTAGTTGCACATGCTCCCTTCATAGCACAATTGCCTTTGTGATGCCAAGTGTATTTCTAGGAAAGGAACTTACAGGTTGCCATTCTTTGCTAGGTGCTCATCCTTCAGTAATCTTCAGTGAATTGGCGACCCGTTTGAACACTAGCCTCATGCTAGTCTACCTCTTATATCATGCCACAGATTGGCTTGCAAGTGAATCCATGTAGCGTTGTTCAGTGTGGTTCTTGAGCTCTAGTAAATATTCCAAGTCTCAGTACTGTCGGATCTGCACTAGGATGAGAAACTTGTAAGAGGACGGCTTGTGTATTTGGGAGTTCTAAGCAGTGCAGCGTTGAGAAGAGCTAGATGCCGAGTGTTGGGAAGTGAAAGGCTTCTTTTGATAAACCTCTAGAATGTTGTAAGTTCAAACAACTCAAGCATCTCCCTTCTAAAGCACCTGGAGGTACAAAATAGAGAAAGAAACAGCAGAGTCAAATCTCTGTGGGCTCTTTGGTAAATAAGGCTTGAAAGGAAACTTTATTTTCATCATTGGGATTTATAGAGTTGTCGGCTCAATTCTCCCTGAGAAACACTCTAGTTGCACATGTTCCTTTCATAGCACAATTGCCTTTGTGATGACAAGTGAGTTTCTAGGAAAGAAACTTGGAGGTTGCCATTCTTTGCTAGGTGCTCATCCTTCAGTAATCTTCAGTGAATTGGAGAACCCATTTGACCACTAGCCTCAAGCTAACGTTTTTCTTGGATCCTGCCACAGATTGGAATGCAGCACAATCCATGTAGAGTTATTCTGTGTGGTTCTTGAGCTCTAGGAAGCATTCCATGTCTCTTAGTACTGGCGGTCTGCACTAGGATACGAAAAGCATAAGAATGACGGCCTCTGTGTTCTAGCCTTTGTGAACAAAGCAGCATTAGGAACAGCTAGATGCCGATTCATGGGCAGTGAAGCACTTCTTTAGTGAAACCTCTAGATTGTTGCAAGTGGAAACAACTCAAGTATCTCCTTTCTAAAGCACCTGGAGGTACAAAATAGAGAAGGAAACATCAGGGTCAAAGCTCTGTGGGCCCTTTCCAAAATAAGGCTTGAAGGGAAACTTTATTTTCCTCATTGGGAGTAAGAGAGTTGCGGGCTCAATTCTCCCTGAGAAACACTGTAGTTGCACATGCTCCCTTCATAGCACAATTGCCTTTGTGATGCCAAGTGTATTTCTAGGAAAGGAACTTAGAGGTTGCCATTCTTTGGTAGGTGCTCATCCTTCAGTAATCTTCAGTGAATTGGTGACCCGTTTGAACACTAGCCTCATGCTAGTCTACCTCTTATATCATGCCACAGATTGGCTTGCAAGTGAATCCATGTAGCGTTGTTCAGTGTGGTTCTTGAGCTCTAGGAAGTATTCCAGGTCTCAGTACTGTCGGATCTGCACTAGGATGAGAAACTTTCAAGAGGACGGCTTGTGTGTTTTTGAGTTCTGAGCAGTGCAGCATTGAGAACAGCTAGATGCCGAGTGCTGGGTAGTGAAAAGCTTCTTTTGATAAACTTCTACAATGTTGTAAGTTGAAGCAATTCAAGTATCTCCCTTCTAAAGCACCTTTGAGGTACAAAATAGAGAAAGGAACAGCAGGGTCAATGCTGTGCAGGCTCTTTTGTAAATAAGGCTTGAAAGGAACCTTTATTTTCATCATTGGGATTTATAGAGTTGTCGGCTCATTTCTCCCTGAGAAACACTGTAGTTGCCCATGTTCCCTTCATAGCACAGTTGCCTTTGTGATGACAAGTGATTTTCTAGGAAAGAAACTCGGAGGTTGCCATTCTTTGCTACGTGCTCATCCTTCAGTAATCTTCAGTGAAGTGGAGAACCCGTTGGACCGCTAGCCTCAAGGTAACGTTCTTCTTGGATCCTGCCACAGATTGGCATGCAGCACAATCCATGTAGAGTTATTCTGTGTGGTTCTTGAGCTCTAGGAAGCATTCCATGTCTCTTAGTACTGGCGGTCTGCCTTATCCTAATGGATACGAAAAGTACAAGAATGACGGCCTCTGTGTTCGAGCCTTTGTGAGCAAAGCAGCATTAGGAACAGCTAGATGCCGAGTCATGGGCAGTGAAGCACTTCTTTAGTTAAACCTCTAGATTGTTGCAAGTGGAAACAACTCACGTATCTCCTTTCTAAAGCACCTGGAGGTACAAAATAGAGAAGGAAACATCAGGGTCAAAGCTCTGTGGGCCCTTTTCAAAACAAGGCTTGAAGGGAAACTTTATTTCCCTCATTGGGAGTAAGAGAGTTGCGGGCTCAATTCTCCCTGAGAAACACTGTAGTTGCACATGCTCCCTTCATAGCACAATTGCCTTTGTGATGCCAAGTGTATTTGTAGGAAAGGAATTTGGAGGTTGCCATTCTTTGGTAGGTGCTCATCCTTCAGTAATCTTCAGGGAATTGGCGGCCCGTTTGAACACTAGCCTCATGCTAGTCTACCTCTTATATCATGCCACAGATTGGATTGCAAGTGAATCCATGTAGCGTTGTTCAGTGTGGTTCTTGAGCTCTAGTAAATATTCCAAGTCTCAGTACTGTCGGATCTGCACTAGGATGAGAAACTTGTAAGAGGACGGCTTGTGTATTTGGGAGTTCTAAGCAGTGCAGCGTTGAGAAGAGCTAGATGCCGAGAGTTGGGAAGTGAAAGGCTTCTTTTGATAAACCTCTAGAATGTTATAAGTTGAAACAACTCAAGTATCTCCCTTCTAAAGCACCTTTGAGGTACAAAATAGAGAAAGGAACAGCAGGGTCAATGCTGTGCAGGCTCTTTTGTAAATAAGGCTTAAAAGGAAACTTTATTTTCATCATTGGGATTGATAGAGTTGTGGGTTGAATTCCCACTGAGAAACACTGTAGTTGCTCATGTTCCCTTCATAGCACAATTGCCTTTGTGATGACAAGTGAGTTTCTAGGAAAGAAACTTGGAGGTTCCCATTCTTTGCTAGGTGCTCATCCTTCAGTAATCTTCAGTGAATTGGACAACCCGTTTGACCACTAGCCTCAAGCTAAAGTTCTTCATGGATCCTGCCACAGATTGGCATGCAGCACAATCCATGTAGAGTTCTTCAGTGTGGTTTTTGAGCTCTAGGAAGCATTCCATGTCTCTTAGTACTGGCGGTCTTCACTAGGATGAGGAAAGTAGAAGAATGACGGCCTCTGTGTTCGAGCCTTTGTGAGCAAGGCAGCATTAGGAACAGCTAGACGCCGAGTCATGGGCAGTGAAGGCCATCTTTGGTTAAACCTCTAGATTGTTGCAAGTGGAAACAACTCAAGTATCTCCTTTCTAAAGCACCTGGAGGTACAAAATAGGGAAGGAAACATCAGGGTCAAAGCTCTGTGGGCCCTTTTCAAAATAAGGCTTGAAAGGAAACTTTGTTTTCCTCATTGGAGTAAGAGAGTTGCGGGCTGAATTCTCCCTGAGAAACACTGTAGTGGCACATGTTCCCTTCATAACACAGTTGCCTTTGTGATGACAAGTGAGTTTCTAGGAAAGCAACTTGGAGGTTGCCATTCTTTGCTACGTGTTCATCCTTCAGTAATCTTCAGTGAATTGGAGAACCCGTTGACCACTAGCCTCAAGCTAACGTTCTTCTTGGATCCTGCCACAGATTGGCATGCAGCAGAATCCATGTAGAGTTATTCTGTGTGGTTCTTGAGCTCTAGGAAGCATTCCATGTCTCTTAGTACGGGCCGTCTGCATTAGGATACGAAAAGTACAAGAATGATGGCCTCTGTGTTCGAGCCTTTGTGAGCAAAGCAGCATTAGGAACAGCTAGGTGCCGAGTCATGGGCAGTGAAGGACTTCTTTAGTTAAACCTCTAGATTGTTGCAAGTGGAAACAACTCAAGTATCTCCTTTCTAAAGCACCTGGAGGTACAAAATAGAGAAGGAAACATCAGGGTCAAAGCTCTGTGGGCCCTTTCCCAAATAAGGCTTGAAGGGAAACTTTATTTTCCTCATTGGGAGTAACAGAGTTGTGGGCTCAATTCTACCTGAGAAACACTGTAGTTGCACATGCTCCCTTCATAGCACAATTGCCTTTGTGATGCCAAGTGTGTTTCTAGGAAAGGAACTTGGAAGTTGCCATTCTTTGGTAGGTGCTCATCCTTCAGTAATCTTCAGTGAATTGGCAACCCGTTTGAACACTAGCCTCATGCTAGTCTACCTTTTATATCAAGCCACAGATTGGCTTGCAAGTGAATCCATGTAGCGTTGCTCAGTGTGGTTCTTGAGCTCTAGGAAGCATTCCAGGTCTCAGTACTGGCGTATCTGCACTAGGATGAGAAACTTTCAGAGGACGGCTTGTGTGTTAGGGGAGTTCTGAGCAGTGCAGCGTTGGGAACAGCTAGATGCCGAGTCATGGGAAGTGAAGGGCTTCTTTTGATAAACCTCAGGAATGCTGTAAGTTGAAACAACTCAAGTATCTCCCTTCTAAATCACCTGGAGGTACAAAATAGAGAAAGAAACAGCAGAGTCAAATCTCTGTGGGCACTTTTGTAAATAAGGCTTGAAAGGAAACTTTATTTTCATAATTGGGATTTATAGAGTTGTGGGCTCAATTCTCCCTGAGAAACACTGTAGTTGCACATGTTCCCTTCATAGCACAGTTGCCTTTGTGATGACAAGTGAGTTTCTAGGAAAGGAACTTGGAGGTTGCCATTCTTTGCTACGTGCTCATCCTTTAGTAATCTTCAGTGAATTGGAGAACCCGTTGATCAGTAGCCTCAAGCTAACCTTCTTCTTGGATCCTGCCACAGATTGGCATGCAGCACAATCCATGTAGAGTTATTCTGTGTGGTTCTTGAGCTCTAGGAAGCATTCCATGTCTCTTAGTACTGGCGGTCTGCACTAGGATACGAAAAGTACAAGAATGACGGCCTCTGTGTTCGAACTTTGTGAGCAAAGCAGCATTAGGAACAGCTAGGTGCCGAGTCATGGGCAGTGAAGCACTTATTTAGTTAAACCTCTAGATTGTTGCAAGTGGCAAAAACTCAAGTATCTCCTTTCTAAAGCACCTGGAGGTACAAAATAGAGAAGGAAACATCAGGGTCAAAGCTCTGTGGGCCCTTTCCAAAATAAGTCTTGAAGTGAAAATTTATTTTCCTCATTGGGAGTAAGAGAGTTGCGGGCTCAATTCTCCCTGAGAAACACTGTAGTTGTACATGCTCCCTTCATAGCACAATTGCCTTTGTGATGCCAAGTGTATTTGTAGGAAAGGAACTTGGAGGTTGCAATTCTTTGGTAGGTGCTCATCCTTCAGTAATCTTCAGTGAATTGGCAACCCGTTTGAACACTAGTCTCATGCTACTCTACCTCTTATATCATGCCATAGACTGGCTTGCAAGTGAATCCATGTAGCGTTGCTCAGTGTGGTTCTTGAGCTCTAGGAAGCATTCCAGGTCTCAGTACTGGCGGATCTGCACTAGGATGAGAAACTTTCAGAGGACGGCTTGTGTGTTAGGGGAGTTCTGAGCAGTGCAGCATTGGGAACAGCTAGATGCCGAGTCATGGGAAGTGAAGGGCTTCTTTTGATAAACCTCTAGAATGTCGTAAGTTCAAACAACTCAAGCATCTCCCTTCTAAAGCACCTGGAGGTACAAAATAGAGAAAGAAACAGCAGAGTCAAATCTCTGTGGGCTCTTTGGTAAATAAGGCTTGAAAGGAAACTTTATTTTCATCATTGGGATTTATAGAGTTGTGGGCTCAATTCTCCCTGAGAAACACTCTAGTTGCACATGTTCCTTTCATAGCACAATTGCCTTTGTGATGACAAGAGAGTTTCTAGGAAAGAAACTTGGAGGTTGCCATTCTTTGCTAGGTGCTCATCCTTCAGTAATCTTCAGTGAATTGGAGAACCCATTTGACCACTAGCCTCAAGCTAACGTTTTTCTTGGATCCTGCCACAGATTGGAATGCAGCACAATCCATGTAGAGTTATTCTGTGTGGTTCTTGAGCTCTAGGAAGCATTCCATGTCTCTTAGTACTGGCGGTCTGCACTAGGATACGAAAAGTATAAGAATGACGGCCTCTGTGTTCTAGCCTTTGTGAGCAAAGCAGCATTAGGAACAGCTAGATGCCGATTCATGGGCAGTGAAGCACTTCTTTAGTGAAACCTCTAGATTGTTGCAAGTGGAAACAACTCAAGTATCTCCTTTCTAAAGCACCTGGAGGTACAAAATAGAGAAGGAAACATCAGGGTCAAAGCTCTGTGGGCCCTTTCCAAAATAAGGCTTGAAGGGAAACTTTATTTTCCTCATTGGGAGTAAGAGAGTTGCGGGCTCAATTCTCCCTGAGAAACACTGTAGTTGCACATGCTCCCTTCATAGCACAATTGCCTTTGTGATGCCAAGTGTATTTCTAGGAAAGGAACTTAGAGGTTGCCATTCTTTGGTAGGTGCTCATCCTTCAGTAATCTTCAGTGAATTGGTGACCCGTTTGAACACTAGCCTCATGCGAGTCTACCTCTTATATCATGCCACAGATTGGCTTGCAAGTGAATCCATGTAGCGTTGTTCAGTGTGGTTCTTGAGCTCTAGGAAGTATTCCAGGTCTCAGTACTGTCGGATCTGCACTAGGATGAGAAACTTTCAAGAGGACGGCTTGTGTGTTTTTGAGTTCTGAGCAGTGCAGCATTGAGAACAGCTAGATGCCGAGTGCTGGGTAGTGAAAAGCTTCTTTTGATAAACTTCTACAATGTTGTAAGTTGAAGCAATTCAAGTATCTCCCTTCTAAAGCACCTTTGAGGTACAAAATAGAGAAAGGAACAGCAGGGTCAATGCTGTGCAGGCTCTTTTGTAAATAAGGCTTGAAAGGAACCTTTATTTTCATCATTGGGATTTATAGAGTTGTCGGCTCATTTCTCCCTGAGAAACACTGTAGTTGCCCATGTTCCCTTCATAGCACAGTTGCCTTTGTGATGACAAGTGATTTTCTAGGAAAGAAACTCGGAGGTTGCCATTCTTTGCTACGTGCTCATCCTTCAGTAATCTTCAGTGAAGTGGAGAACCCGTTGGACCGCTAGCCTCAAGGTAACGTTCTTCTTGGATCCTGCCACAGATTGGCATGCAGCACAATCCATGTAGAGTTATTCTGTGTGGTTCTTGAGCTCTAGGAAGCATTCCATGTCTCTTAGTACTGGCGGTCTGCCTTATCCTAATGGATACGAAAAGTACAAGAATGACGGCCTCTGTGTTCGAGCCTTTGTGAGCAAAGCAGCATTAGGAACAGCTAGATGCCGAGTCATGGGCAGTGAAGCACTTCTTTAGTTAAACCTCTAGATTGTTGCAAGTGGAAACAACTCACGTATCTCCTTTCTAAAGCACCTGGAGGTACAAAATAGAGAAGGAAACATCAGGGTCAAAGCTCTGTGGGCCCTTTTCAAAACAAGGCTTGAAGGGAAACTTTATTTCCCTCATTGGGAGTAAGAGAGTTGCGGGCTCAATTCTCCCTGAGAAACACTGTAGTTGCACATGCTCCCTTCATAGCACAATTGCCTTTGTGATGCCAAGTGTATTTGTAGGAAAGGAATTTGGAGGTTGCCATTCTTTGGTAGGTGCTCATCCTTCAGTAATCTTCAGGGAATTGGCGGCCCGTTTGAACACTAGGCTCATGCTAGTCTACCTCTTATATCATGCCACAGATTGGATTGCAAGTGAATCCATGTAGCGTTGTTCAGTGTGGTTCTTGAGCTCTAGTAAATATTCCAAGTCTCAGTACTGTCGGATCTGCACTAGGATGAGAAACTTGTAAGAGGACGGCTTGTGTATTTGGGAGTTCTAAGCAGTGCAGCATTGAGAAGAGCTAGATGCCGAGTGTTGGGAAGTGAAAGGCTTCTTTTGATAAACCTCTAGAATGTTATAAGTTGAAACAACTCAAGTATCTCCCTTCTAAAGCACCTTTGAGGTACAAAATAGAGAAAGGAACAGCAGGGTCAATGCTGTGCAGGCTCTTTTGTAAATAAGGCTTGAAAGGAAACTTTATTTTCATCATTGGGATTTATAGAGTTGTGGGTTGAATTCCCACTGAGAAACACTGTAGTTGCTCATGTTCCCTTCATAGAACAATTGCCTTTGTGATGACAAGTGAGTTTCTAGGAAAGAAACTTGGAGGTTCCCATTCTTTGCTAGGTGCTCATCCTTCAGTCATCTTCAGTGAATTGGACAACCCGTTTGACCACTAGCCTCAAGCTAACGTTCTTCTTGGATCCTGCCACAGATTGGCATGCAGCACAATCCATGTAGAGTTATTCTGTGTGGTTCTTGAGCTCTAGGAAGCATTCCATGTCTCTTAGTACGGGCCGTCTGCATTAGGATACGAAAAGTACAAGAATGATGGCCTCTGTGTTCGAGCCTTTGTGAGCAAAGCAGCATTAGGAACAGCTAGGTGCCGAGTCATGGGCAGTGAAGGACTTCTTTAGTTAAACCTCTAGATTGTTGCAAGTGGAAACAACTCAAGTATCTCCTTTCTAAAGCACCTGGAGGTACAAAATAGAGAAGGAAACATCAGGGTCAAAGCTCTGTGGGCCCTTTCCCAAATAAGGCTTGAAGGGCAACTTTATTTTCCTCATTGGGAGTAACAGAGTTGTGGGCTCAATTCTACCTGAGAAACACTGTAGTTGCACATGCTCCCTTCATAGCACAATTGCCTTTGTGATGCCAAGTGTGTTTCTAGGAAAGGAACTTGGAAGTTGCCATTCTTTGGTAGGTGCTCATCCTTCAGTAATCTTTAGTGAATTGGCGACCCGTTTGAACACTAGCCTCATGCTAGTCTACCTTTTATATCAAGCCACAGATTGGCTTGCAAGTGAATCCATGTAGCGTTGCTCAGTGTGGTTCTTGAGCTCTAGGAAGCATTCCAGGTCTCAGTACTGGCGTATCTGCACTAGGATGAGAAACTTTCAGAGGACGGCTTGTGTGTTAGGGGAGTTCTGAGCAGTGCAGCGTTGGGAACAGCTAGATGCCGAGTCATGGGAAGTGAAGGGCTTCTTTTGATAAACCTCAGGAATGCTGTAAGTTGAAACAACTCAAGTATCTCCCTTCTAAATCACCTGGAGGTACAAAATAGAGAAAGAAAGAGCAGAGTCAAATCTCTGTGGGCACTTTTGTAAATAAGGCTTGAAAGGAAACTTTATTTTCATAATTGGGATTTATAGAGTTGTGGGCTCAATTCTCCCTGAGAAACACTGTAGTTGCACATGTTCCCTTCATAGCACAGTTGCCTTTGTGATGACAAGTGAGTTTCTAGGAAAGGAACTTGGAGGTTGCCATTCTTTGCTACGTGCTCATCCTTTAGTAATCTTCAGTGAATTGGAGAACCCGTTGATCACTAGCCTCAAGCTAACCTTCTTCTTGGATCCTGCCACAGATTGGCATGCAGCACAATCCATGTAGAGTTATTCTGTGTGGTTCTTGAGCTCTAGGAAGCATTCCATGTCTCTTAGTACTGGCGGTCTGCACTAGGATACGAAAAGTACAAGAATGACGGCCTCTGTGTTCGAACTTTGTGAGCAAAGCAGCATTAGGAACAGCTAGGTGCCGAGTCATGGGCAGTGAAGCACTTATTTAGTTAAACCTCTAGATTGTTGCAAGTGGCAAAAACTCAAGTATCTCCTTTCTAAAGCACCTGGAGGTACAAAATAGAGAAGGAAACATCAGGGTCAAAGCTCTGTGGGCCCTTTCCAAAATAAGTCTTGAAGGGAAAATTTATTTTCCTCATTTGGAGTAAGAGAGTTGCGGGCTCAGTTCTCCCTGAGAAACACTGTAGTTGTACATGCTCCCTTCATAGCACAATTGCCTTTGTGATGCCAAGTGTATTTGTAGGAAAGGAACTTGGAGGTTGCAATTCTTTGGTAGGTGCTCATCCTTCAGTAATCTTCAGTGAATTGGCAACCCGTTTGAACACTAGTCTCATGCTACTCTACCTCTTATATCATGCCATAGACTGGCTTGCAAGTGAATCCATGTAGCGTTGCTCAGTGTGGTTCTTGAGCTCTAGGAAGCATTCCAGGTCTCAGTACTGGCGGATCTGCACTAGGATCAGAAACTTTCAGAGGACGGCTTGTGTGTTAGGGGAGTTCTGAGCAGTGCAGCATTGGGAACAGCTAGATGCCGAGTCATGGGAAGTGAAGGGCTTCTTTTGATAAACCTCTAGAATGTTGTAAGTTCAAACAACTCAAGCATCTCCCTTCTAAAGCACCTGGAGGTACAAAATAGAGAAAGAAACAGCAGAGTCAAATCTCTATGGGCTCTTTGGTAAATAAGGCTTGAAAGGAAACTTTATTTTCATCATTGGGATTTATAGAGTTGTGGGCTCAATTCTCCCTGAGAAACACTCTAGTTGCACATGTTCCTTTCATAGCACAATTGCCTTTGTGATGACAAGTGAGTTTCTAGGAAAGAAACTTGGAGGTTGCCATTCTTTGCTAGGTGCTCATCCTTCAGTAATCTTCAGTGAATTGGAGAACCCATTTGACCACTAGCCTCAAGCTAACGTTTTTCTTGGATCCTGCCACAGATTGGAATGCAGCACAATCCATGTAGAGTTATTCTGTGTGGTTCTTGAGCTCTAGGAAGCATTCCATGTCTCTTAGTACTGGCGGTCTGCACTAGGATACGAAAAGTATAAGAATGACGGCCTCTGTGTTCTAGCCTTTGTGAGCAAAGCAGCATTAGGAACAGCTAGATGCCGATTCATGGGCAGTGAAGCACTTCTTTAGTGAAACCTCTAGATTGTTGCAAGTGGAAACAACTCAAGTATCTCCTTTCTAAAGCACCTGGAGGTACAAAATAGAGAAGGAAACATCAGGGTCAAAGCTCTGTGGGCCCTTTCCAAAATAAGGCTGGAAGGGAAACTTTATTTTCCTCATTGGGAGTAAGAGAGTTGCGGGCTCAATTCTCCCTGAGAAACACTGTAGTTGCACATGCTCCCTTCATAGCACAATTGCCTTTGTGATGCCAAGTGTATTTCTAGGAAAGGAACTTAGAGGTTGCCATTCTTTGGTAGGTGCTCATCCGTCAGTAATCTTCAGTGAATTGGTGACCCGTTTGAACACTAGCCTCATGCTAGTCTACCTCTTATATCATGCCACAGATTGGCTTGCAAGTGAATCCATGTAGCGTTGTTCAGTGTGGTTCTTGAGCTCTAGGAAGTATTCCAGGTCTCAGTACTGTCGGATCTGCACTAGGATGAGAAACTTTCAAGAGGACGGCTTGTGTGTTTTTGAGTTCTGAGCAGTGCAGCATTGAGAACAGCTAGATGCCGAGTGCTGGGTAGTGAAAAGCTTCTTTTGATAAACTTCTACAATGTTGTAAGTTGAAGCAATTCAAGTATCTCCCTTCTAAAGCACCTTTGAGGTTCAAAATAGAGAAAGGAACAGCAGGGTCAATGCTGTGCAGGCTCTTTTGTAAATAAGGCTTGAAAGGAACCTTTATTTTCATCATTGGGATTTATAGAGTTGTCGGCTCATTTCTCCCTGAGAAACACTGTAGTTGCACATGTTCCCTTCATAGCACAGTTGCCTTTGTGATGACAAGTGATTTTCTAGGAAAGAAACTCGGAGGTTGCCATTCTTTGCTACGTGCTCATCCTTCAGTAATCTTCAGTGAAGTGGAGAACCCGTTGGACCGCTAGCCTCAAGGTAACGTTCTTCTTGGATCCTGCCACAGATTGGCATGCAGCACAATCCATGTAGAGTTATTCTGTGTGGTTCTTGAGCTCTAGGAAGCATTCCATGTCTCTTAGTACTGGCGGTCTGCCTTATCCTAATGGATACGAAAAGTACAAGAATGACGGCCTCTGTGTTCGAGCCTTTGTGAGCAAAGCAGCATTAGGAACAGCTAGATGCCGAGTCATGGGCAGTGAAGCACTTCTTTAGTTAAACCTCTAGATTGTTGCAAGTGGAAACAACTCACGTATCTCCTTTCTAAAGCACCTGGAGGTACAAAATAGAGAAGGAAACATCAGGGTCAAAGCTCTGTGGGCCCTTTTCAAAACAAGGCTTGAAGGGAAACTTTATTTCCCTCATTGGGAGTAAGAGAGTTGCGGGCTCAATTCTCCCTGAGAAACACTGTAGTTGCACATGCTCCCTTCATAGCACAATTGCCTTTGTGATGCCAAGTGTATTTGTAGGAAAGGAATTTGGAGGTTGCCATTCTTTGGTAGGTGCTCATCCTTCAGTAATCTTCAGGGAATTGGCGGCCCGTTTGAACACTAGCCTCATGCTAGTCTACCTCTTATATCATGCCACAGATTGGATTGCAAGTGAATCCATGTAGCGTTGTTCAGTGTGGTTCTTGAGCTCTAGTAAATATTCCAAGTCTCAGTACTGTCGGATCTGCACTAGGATGAGAAACTTGTAAGAGGACGGCTTGTGTATTTGGGAGTTCTAAGCAGTGCAGCGTTGAGAAGAGCTAGATGCCGAGTGTTGGGAAGTGAAAGGCTTCTTTTGATAAACCTCTAGAATGTTATAAGTTGAAACAACTCAAGTATCTCCCTTCTAAAGCACCTTTGAGGTACAAAATAGAGAAAGGAACAGCAGGGTCAATGCTGTGCAGGCTCTTTTGTAAATAAGGCTTGAAAGGAAACTTTATTTTCATCATTGGGATTTATAGAGTTGTGGGTTGAATTCCCACTGAGAAACACTGTAGTTGCTCATGTTCCCTTCATAGAACAATTGCCTTTGTGATGACAAGTGAGTTTCTAGGAAAGAAACTTGGAGGTTCCCATTCTTTGCTAGGTGCTCATCCTTCAGTCATCTTCAGTGAATTGGACAACCCGTTTGACCACTAGCCTCAAGCTAACGTTCTTCTTGGATCCTGCCACAGATTGGCATGCAGCACAATCCATGTAGAGTTATTCTGTGTGGTTCTTGAGCTCTAGGAAGCATTCCATGTCTCTTAGTACGGGCCGTCTGCATTAGGATACGAAAAGTACAAGAATGATGGCCTCTGTGTTCGAGCCTTTGTGAGCAAAGCAGCATTAGCAACAGCTAGATGCCGAGTCATGGGCAGTGAAGGCCTTCTTTGGTTAAACCTCTAGATTGTTGCAAGTGGAAACAACTCAAGTATCTCCTTTCTAAAGCACCTGGAGGTACAAAATAGAGAAGGAAACATCAGGGTCAAAGCTCTGTGGGCCCTTTTCAATATAAGGCTTGAAGGGCAACTTTATTTTCCTCATTGGGAGTAAGAGAGTTGCGGGCTCAATTCTCCCTGAATAACACTGTAGTTGCACGTGCTCCCTTCATAGCACAATTGCCTTTGTGATGATAAGTGAGTTTCTAGGCAAGAAACTTGGAGGTTTCCATTCTATGCTAGGTGCTCATCCTTCAGTCATCTTCAGTGAATTGGAGAACCCGTTTGAGCACTAGCCTCAAGCTAATGTTCTTCTTGGATCCTGCCACAGATTGGCATGCAGCTGAATCCATGTCGAGTTCTTCAGTGTGGTTCTTGAGCTCTAGGAAGCATTCCCGGTCTCTTAGTACTGTTGGATCTGCACTAGGATGGGAAACTTTCAAGAGGACGGCTTGTGTGTTAGGGGAGTTCTGAGCATTGAAGAGTTGGGAACAGCTAGAGGCCGAGTCATGGGAAGTGAAGGGCTTCTTTTGATAAACCTCTAGAATGTTGTAAGTTGAAACAACTCAGTATCTCCCTTCGAAAGCACCTTTGAGATACAAAATAGAGAAGGAAACTGCAGGGACAATGCTCTGCGACCCTTTTGAAAATAAGGCTTGAAAGGAAACTTTATTTTCCTCTTTGGGATTTAGAGAGTTGTGGGCTCAATTCTCCCCGAGAAACACTGTAGTTGCACATGCTCCCTTCATAGCACAATTGCCTTTGTGATGATAAGTGAGTTTCTAGGCAAGAAACTTGGAGGTTGCCATTCTATGCTAGGTGCTCATCCTTCAGTCATCGTCAGTGAATTAGAGAACCCGTTTGACAGCTAGCCTCAAGCTAAGGTTCCTCTTGTATCCTGCCACAGATTGGCATGCAGCAGAATCCATGGAGCGTTCTTCGGTGTGGTTCCTGAGCTCTAGGATGCATTCCGGGTCTCTTAGTACTGGCAGTTCTGCACTAGGATGCGAAAAGTACAAGTAGGACGACCTGTGTGTTTGGGCCTTTCTGAGCAATGCAGCGTTGGGAACAGCTAGATGCCGAGTCATGGGCAGTGAAGGCCTTCTTTGGTTAAACCTCTAGATTGTTGCAAGTGGAAACAACTCACGTATCTCCTTTCTAAAGCACCTGGAGGTACAAAAGAGAGAAGGAAACATCAGGGTCAAAGCTCTGTGGACCCCTTTTCAAAATAAGGCTTGAAGGGAAACTTGATTTCCCTCGTTGGGAGTAAGAGCGTTGCGGGCTCAATTCTCCCTGAGAAACACTGTAGTTGCACATGCTCCCTTCATAGCACAATTGCCTTTGTGATGCCAAGTGTGTTTCTAGGAAAGGAACTTGGAGGTTTCCATTCTTTGCTAGGTGCTCATCCTTCAGTAATCTTCAGTGATTTGGCGACCCGTTTGAACACTAGCTTCATGCTAGTCTACCTCTTCTATCATGCCACAGATTGGCTTGCAAGTGAATCCATGTAGCGTTGTTCCGTGTGGTTCTTGAGCTCTAGGAAGCATTCCAGGTCTCAGTACTGTCGGATCTGCACTAGGATGAGAAACTTTCAAGAGGACGGCTTGTGTGTTTGGGGTTCGGAGCAGTGCAGCGTTGAGAACAGCTAGATGCCGAGTGTTGGGAAGTGAAAGGCTTCTTGTGATAAACATCTAGAATGTTGTAAGTTGAAACAACTCAAGTATCTCCCGTCTAAAGCACCGTTGAGGTACAAAATAGAGAATGAAACAGCAGGGTCGATGCTCTGCGGGTCTTTTGTAAATAAGGCTTGAAAGGAAACTTTAGTTTCATCATTGGGATTTATAGAGTTGCGGGCTGAATTCCCCCTGAGAAACACTGTAGTTGCACATGTTCCCTTCATAGCACAATTGCCTTTGTGATGACAAGTGAGTTTCTAAGAAAGAAATTTGGAGGTTGCCATTCTTTGCTAGGTGCTCATCCTTCAGTCATCTTCAGTGAATTGGAGAACCCGTTTGACCACTACTCTCAAGCTAACGTTCTTCTTGGATCCTGACACAGATTGGCATGTAGCAGAATCCATGTAGAGTTATTCTGTGTGGTTCCTGAGCTCTAGGAAGCATTCCATGCCTCTTAGTACTGGCGGTCTGCACTAGGATACGAAAAGTACAAGAATGACGGCCTCTGTGTTCGAGCCTTTGTGAGCCAAGCAGCGTTAGCAACAGCTAGATGCCGAGTCATGGGCAGTGAAGGACTTCTTTGGTTAAACCTCTAGATTGTTGCAAGTGGAAACAACTCACGTATCTCCTTTCTAAAGCACCTGGAGGTACAAAAGAGAGAAGGAAACATCAGGGTCAAAGCTCTGTGGGCCCTTTTCAATATAAGGCTTGAAGGGGAACTTGAGTTTCCTCATTGGGAGTAAGAGAGTTGCGGGCTCAATTCTCCCTGAATAACACTGTAGTTGCACATGCTCCCTTCATAGCACAATTGCCTATGTGATGACAAGTGAGTTTCTAGGAAAGAAACTTGGAGGTTGCCATTCTTTGCTAGGTGCTCATCCTTCGGTAATCTTCAGTGAATTGGAGAACCCGTTTGACCACTAGCCTCAAGCTAACGTTCTTCTTGGATCCTGCCACAGATTGGCATGCAGCAGAATCCATGTCGAGTTCTTCAGTGTGGTTCTTGAGCTCTAGGAAGCCTTCCCGGTCTCTTAGTACTGTTGGATCTGCACTAGGATGAGAAACTTTCAAGAGGACGGCTTGTGTGTTAGGGGAGTTCTGAGCATTGAAGGGTTGGGAACAGCTAGAGGCCGAGTCATGGGAAGTGAAGGGCTTCTTTTGATAAACCTCTAGAATGTTGTAAGTTGAAACAACTCAGTATCTCCCTTCGAAAGCACCTTTGAGATACAAAATAGAGAAGGAAACTGCAGGGACACTGCTCTGCGACCCCTTTGAAAATAAGGCTTGAAAGGAAACTTTATTTTCCTCTTTGGGATTTAGAGAGTTGTGGGCTCAATTCTCCCCGAGAAACACTGTAGTTGCACATGCTCCCTTCATAGCACAATTGCCTTTGTGATGATAAGTGAGTTTCTAGGCAAGAAACTTGGAGGTTGCCATTCTATGCTATGTGCTCATCCTTCAGTCATCGTCAGTGAATTGGAGAACCCGTTTGATAGCTAGCCTCAAGCTAACGTTCCTCTTGTATCCTGCCACAGATTGGCATGCAGCAGAATCCATGGAGCGTTCTTCGGTGTGGTTCCTGAGCTCTAGGATGCATTCCGGGTCTCTTAGTACTGGCAGTTCTGCACTAGGATGCGAAAAGTACAAGTAGGACGACCTGTGTGTTTGGGCCTTTCTGAGCAATGCAGCGTTGGGAACAGCTAGATGCCGAGTCATGGGCAGTGAAGGCCTTCTTTGGTTAAACCTCTAGATTGTTGCAAGTGGAAACAACTCACGTATCTCCTTTCTAAAGCACCTGGAGGTACAAAAGAGAGAAGGAAATATCAGGGTCAAAGCTCTGTGGGCCCCTTTTCAAAATAAGGCTTGAAGGGAAACTTGATTTCCCTCGTTGGGAGTAAGAGCGTTGCGGGCTCAATTCTCCCTGAGAAACACTGTAGTTGCACATGCTCCCTTCATAGCACAATTGCCTTTGTGATGCCAAGTGTGTTTCTAGGAAAGGAACTTGGAGGTTGCCATTCTTTGCTAGGTGCTCATCCTTCAGTAATCTTCAGTGATTTGGCGACCCGTTTGAACACTAGCCTCATGCTAGTCTACCTCTTCTATCATGCCACAGATTGGCTTGCAAGTGAATCCATGTAGCGTTGTTCCGTGTGGTTCTTGAGCTCTAGGAAGCATTCCAGGTCTCAGTACTGTCGGATCTGCACTAGGATGAGAAACTTTCAAGAGGACGGCTTGTGTGTTTGGGGTTCGGAGCAGTGCAGCGTTGAGAACAGCTAGATGCCGAGTGTTGGGAAGTGAAAGGCTTCTTGTGATAAACATCTAGAATGTTGTAAGTTGAAACAACTCAAGTATCTCCCGTCTAAAGCACCGTTGAGGTACAAAATAGAGAATGAAACAGCAGGGTCGATGCTCTGCGGGTCTTTTGTAAATAAGGCTTGAAAGGAAACTTTAGTTTCATCATTGGGATTTATAGAGTTGCGGGCTGAATTCCCCCTGAGAAACACTGTAGTTGCACATGTTCCCTTCATAGCACAATTGCCTTTGTGATGACAAGTGAGTTTCTAAGAAAGAAATTTGGAGGTTGCCATTCTTTGCTAGGTGCTCATCCTTCAGTCATCTTCAGTGAATTGGAGAACCCGTTTGACCACTACTCTCAAGCTAACGTTCTTCTTGGATCCTGACACAGATTGGCATGTAGCAGAATCCATGTAGAGTTATTCTGTGTGGTTCCTGAGCTCTAGGAAGCATTCCATGTCTCTTAGTACTGGCGGTCTGCACTAGGATACGAAAAGTACAAGAATGACGGCCTCTGTGTTCGAGCTTTTGTGAGCAAAGCAGCGTCAGGAACAGCTAGATGCCGAGTCATGGGCAGTGAAGGACTTCTTTGGTTAAACCTCTAGATTGTTGCAAGTGGAAACAACTCACGTATCTCCTTTATAAAGCACCTGGAGGTACAAAAGAGAGAAGGAAACATCAGGGTCAAAGCTCTGTGGGCCCTTTTCAATATAAGGCTTGAAGGGGAACTTGAGTTTCCTCATTGGGAGTAAGAGAGTTGCGGGCTCAATTCTCCCTGAATAACACTGTAGTTGCACATGCTCCCTTCATAGCACAATTGCCTACGTGATGACAAGTGAGTTTCTAGGAAAGAAACTTGGAGGTTGCCATTCTTTGCTAGGTGCTCATCCTTCGGTAATCTTCAGTGAATTGGAGAACCCGTTTGACCACTAGCCTCAAGCTAACGTTCTTCTTGGATCCTGCCACAGATTGGCATGCAGCAGAATCCATGTCGAGTTCTTCAGTGTGGTTCTTGAGCTCTAGGAAGCCTTCCCGGTCTCTTAGTACTGTTGGATCTGCACTAGGATGAGAAACTTTCAAGAGGACGGCTTGTGTGTTAGGGGAGTTCTGAGCATTGAAGGGTTGGGAACAGCTAGAGGCCGAGTCATGGGAAGTGAAGGGCTTCTTTTGATAAACCTCTAGAATGTTGTAAGTTGAAACAACTCAGTATCTCCCTTCGAAAGCACCTTTGAGATACAAAATAGAGAAGGAAACTGCAGGGACACTGCTCTGCGACCCCTTTGAAAATAAGGCTTGAAAGGAAACTTTATTTTCCTCTTTGGGATTTAGAGAGTTGTGGGCTCAATTCTCCCCGAGAAACACTGTAGTTGCACATGCTCCCTTCATAGCACAATTGCCTTTGTGATGATAAGTGAGTTTCTAGGCAAGAAACTTGGAGGTTGCCATTCTATGCTATGTGCTCATCCTTCAGTCATCGTCAGTGAATTGGAGAACCCGTTTGATAGCTAGCCTCAAGCTAACGTTCCTCTTGTATCCTGCCACAGATTGGCATGCAGCAGAATCCATGGAGCGTTCTTCGGTGTGGTTCCTGAGCTCTAGGATGCATTCCGGGTCTCTTAGTACTGGCAGTTCTGCACTAGGATGCGAAAAGTACAAGTAGGACGACCTGTGTGTTTGGGCCTTTCTGAGCAATGCAGCGTTGGGAACAGCTAGATGCCGAGTCATGGGCAGTGAAGGCCTTCTTTGGTTAAACCTCTAGATTGTTGCAAGTGGAAACAACTCACGTATCTCCTTTCTAAAGCACCTGGAGGTACAAAAGAGAGAAGGAAACATCAGGGTCAAAGCTCTGTGGGCCCCTTTTCAAAATAAGGCTTGAAGGGAAACTTGATTTCCCTCATTGGGAGTAAGAGAGTTGCGGGCTCAATTCTCCCTGAGAAACACTGTAGTTGCACATGCTCCCTTCATAGCACAATTGCCTTTGTGATGCCAAGTGTGTTTCTAGGAAAGGAACTTGGAGGTTGCCATTCTTTGCTAGATGCTCATCCTTCAGTAATCTTCAGTGATTTGGCGACCCGTTTGAACACTAGCCTCATGCTAGTCTACCTCTTCTATCATGCCACAGATTGGCTTGCAAGTGAATCCATGTAGCGTTGTTCCGTGTGGTTCTTGAGCTCTAGGAAGCATTCCAGGTCTCAGTACTGTCGGATCTGCACTAGGATGAGAAACTTTCAAGAGGACGGCTTGTGTGTTTGGGGTTCGGAGCAGTGCAGCGTTGAGAACAGCTAGATGCCGAGTGTTGGGAAGTGAAAGGCTTCTTGTGATAAACCTCTAGAATGTTGTAAGTTGAAACAACTCAAGTATCTCCCGTCTAAAGCACCGTTGAGGTACAAAATAGAGAAAGAAACAGCAGGGTCGATGCTCTGCGGGTCTTTTGTAAATAAGGCTTGAAAGGAAACTTTAGTTTCATCATTGGGATTTATAGAGTTGCGGGCTGAATTCCCCCTGAGAAACACTGTAGTTGCACATGTTCCCTTCATAGCACAATTGCCTTTGTGATGACAAGTGAGTTTCTAAGAAAGAAACTTGGAGGTTGCCATTCTTTGCTAGGTGCTCATCCTTCAGTCATCTTCAGTGAATTGGAGAACCCGTTTGACCACTAGTCTCAAGCTAACGTTCTTCTTGGATCCTGACACAGATTGGCATGTAGCAGAATCCATGTAGAGTTATTCTGTGTGGTTCCTGAGCTCTAGGAAGCATTCCATGTCTCTTAGTACTGGCGGTCTGCACTAGGATACGAAAAGTACAAGAATGACGGCCTCTGTGTTCGAGCTTTTGTGAGCAAAGCAGCGTCAGGAACAGCTAGATGCCGAGTCATGGGCAGTGAAGGACTTCTTTGGTTAAACCTCTAGATTGTTGCAAGTGGAAACAACTCACGTATCTCCTTTATAAAGCACCTGGAGGTACAAAAGAGAGAAGGAAACATCAGGGTCAAAGCTCTGTGGGCCCTTTTCAATATAAGGCTTGAAGGGGAACTTGAGTTTCCTCATTGGGATTAAGAGAGTTGCGGGCTCAATTCTCCCTGAATAACACTGTAGTTGCACATGCTCCCTTCATAGCACAATTGCCTACGTGATGACAAGTGAGTTTCTAGGAAAGAAACTTGGAGGTTGCCATTCTTTGCTAGGTGCTCATCCTTCGGTAATCTTCAGTGAATTGGAGAACCCGTTTGACCACTAGCCTCAAGCTAACGTTCTTCTTGGATCCTGCCACAGATTGGCATGCAGCAGAATCCATGTCGAGTTCTTCAGTGTGGTTCTTGAGCTCTAGGAAGCCTTCCCGGTCTCTTAGTACTGTTGGATCTGCACTAGGATGAGAAACTTTCAAGAGGACGGCTTGTGTGTTAGGGGAGTTCTGAGCATTGAAGGGTTGGGAACAGCTAGAGGCCGAGTCATGGGAAGTGAAGGGCTTCTTTTGATAAACCTCTAGAATGTTGTAAGTTGAAACAACTCAGTATCTCCCTTCGAAAGCACCTTTGAGATACAAAATAGAGAAGGAAACTGCAGGGACACTGCTCTGCGACCCCTTTGAAAATAAGGCTTGAAAGGAAACTTTATTTTCCTCTTTGGGATTTAGAGAGTTGTGGGCTCAATTCTCCCCGAGAAACACTGTAGTTGCACATGCTCCCTTCATAGCACAATTGCCTTTGTGATGATAAGTGAGTTTCTAGGCAAGAAACTTGGAGGTTGCCATTCTATGCTATGTGCTCATCCTTCAGTCATCGTCAGTGAATTGGAGAACCCGTTTGATAGCTAGCCTCAAGCTAACGTTCCTCTTGTATCCTGCCACAGATTGGCATGCAGCAGAATCCATGGAGCGTTCTTCGGTGTGGTTCCTGAGCTCTAGGATGCATTCCGGGTCTCTTAGTACTGGCAGTTCTGCACTAGGATGCGAAAAGTACAAGTAGGACGACCTGTGTGTTTGGGCCTTTCTGAGCAATGCAGCGTTGGGAACAGCTAGATGCCGAGTCATGGGCAGTGAAGGCCTTCTTTGGTTAAACCTCTAGATTGTTGCAAGTGGAAACAACTCACGTATCTCCTTTCTAAAGCACCTGGAGGTACAAAAGAGAGAAGGAAACATCAGGGTCAAAGCTCTGTGGGACCCTTTTCAAAATAAGGCTTGAAGGGAAACTTGATTTCCCTCGTTGGGAGTAAGAGAGTTGCGGGCTCAATTCTCCCTGAGAAACACTGTAGTTGCACATGCTCCCTTCATAGCACAATTGCCTTTGTGATGCCAAGTGTGTTTCTAGGAAAGGAACTTGGAGGTTGCCATTCTTTGCTAGATGCTCATCCTTCAGTAATCTTCAGTGATTTGGCGACCCGTTTGAACACTAGCCTCATGCTAGTCTACCTCTTCTATCATGCCACAGATTGGCTTGCAAGTGAATCCATGTAGCGTTGTTCCGTGTGGTTCTTGAGCTCTAGGAAGCATTCCAGGTCTCAGTACTGTCGGATCTGCACTAGGATGAGAAACTTTCAAGAGGACGGCTTGTGTGTTTGGGGTTCGGAGCAGTGCAGCGTTGAGAACAGCTAGATGCCGAGTGTTGGGAAGTGAAAGGCTTCTTGTGATAAACCTCTAGAATGTTGTAAGTTGAAACAACTCAAGTATCTCCCGTCTAAAGCACCGTTGAGGTACAAAATAGAGAAAGAAACAGCAGGGTCGATGCTCTGCGGGTCTTTTGTAAATAAGGCTTGAAAGGAAACTTTAGTTTCATCATTGGGATTTATAGAGTTGCGGGCTGAATTCCCCCTGAGAAACACTGTAGTTGCACATGTTCCCTTCATAGCACAATTGCCTTTGTGATGACAAGTGAGTTTCTAAGAAAGAAACTTGGAGGTTGCCATTCTTTGCTAGGTGCTCATCCTTCAGTCATCTTCAGTGAATTGGAGAACCCGTTTGACCACTAGTCTCAAGCTAACGTTCTTCTTGGATCCTGACACAGATTGGCATGTAGCAGAATCCATGTAGAGTTATTCTGTGTGGTTCCTGAGCTCTAGGAAGCATTCCATGTCTCTTAGTACTGGCGGTCTGCACTAGGATACGAAAAGTACAAGAATGACGGCCTCTGTGTTCGAGCTTTTGTGAGCAAAGCAGCGTCAGGAACAGCTAGATGCCGAGTCATGGGCAGTGAAGGACTTCTTTGGTTAAACCTCTAGATTGTTGCAAGTGGAAACAACTCACGTATCTCCTTTCTAAAGCACCTGGAGGTACAAAAGAGAGAAGGAAACATCAGGGTCAAAGCTCTGTGGGCCCCTTTTCAAAATAAGGCTTGAAGGGAAACTTGATTTCCCTCGTTGGGAGTAAGAGCGTTGCGGGCTCAATTCTCCCTGAGAAACACTGTAGTTGCACATGCTCCCTTCATAGCACAATTGCCTTTGTGATGCCAAGTGTGTTTCTAGGAAAGGAACTTGGAGGTTGCCATTCTTTGCTAGGTGCTCATCCTTCAGTAATCTTCAGTGATTTGGCGACCCGTTTGAACACTAGCCTCATGCTAGTCTACCTCTTCTATCATGCCACAGATTGGCTTGCAAGTGAATCCATGTAGCGTTGTTCCGTGTGGTTCTTGAGCTCTAGGAAGCATTCCAGGTCTCAGTACTGTCGGATCTGCACTAGGATGAGAAACTTTCAAGAGGACGGCTTGTGTGTTTGGGGTTCGGAGCAGTGCAGCGTTGAGAACAGCTAGATGCCGAGTGTTGGGAAGTGAAAGGCTTCTTGTGATAAACCTCTAGAATGTTGTAAGTTGAAACAACTCAAGTATCTCCCGTCTAAAGCACCGTTGAGGTACAAAATAGAGAAAGAAACAGCAGGGTCGATGCTCTGCGGGTCTTTTGTAAATAAGGCTTGAAAGGAAACTTTAGTTTCATCATTGGGATTTATAGAGTTGCGGGCTGAATTCCCCCTGAGAAACACTGTAGTTGCACATGTTCCCTTCATAGCACAATTGCCTTTGTGATGACAAGTGAGTTTCTAAGAAAGAAACTTGGAGGTTGCATTCTTTGCTAGGTGCTCATCCTTCAGTCATCTTCAGTGAATTGGAGAACCCGTTTGACCACTAGTCTCAAGCTAACGTTCCTCTTGGATCCTGACACAGATTGGCATGTAGCAGAATCCATGTAGAGTTATTCTGTGTGGTTCCTGAGCTCTAGGAAGCATTCCATGTCTCTTAGTACTGGCGGTCTGCACTAGGATACGAAAAGTACAAGAATGACGGCCTCTGTGTTCGAGCCTTTGTGAGCAAAGCAGCGTCAGGAACAGCTAGATGCCGAGTCATGGGCAGTGAAGGACTTCTTTGGTTAAACCTCTAGATTGTTGCAAGTGGAAACAACTCACGTATCTCCTTTCTAAAGCACCTGGAGGTACAAAAGAGAGAAGGAAACATCAGGGTCAAAGCTCTGTGGGCCCCTTTTCAAAATAAGGCTTGAAGGGAAACTTGATTTCCCTCGTTGGGAGTAAGAGAGTTGCGGGCTCAATTCTCCCTGAGAAACACTGTAGTTGCACATGCTCCCTTCATAGCACAATTGCCTTTGTGATGCCAAGTGTGTTTCTAGGAAAGGAACTTGGAGGTTGCCATTCTTTGCTAGGTGCTCATCCTTCAGTAATCTTCAGTGATTTGGCGACCCGTTTGAACACTAGCCTCATGCTAGTCTACCTCTTCTATCATGCCACAGATTGGCTTGCAAGTGAATCCATGTAGCCTTGTTCCGTGTGGTTCTTGAGCTCTAGGAAGCATTCCAGGTCTCAGTACTGTCGGATCTGCACTAGGATGAGAAACTTTCAAGAGGACGGCTTGTGTGTTTGGGGTTCGGAGCAGTGCAGCGTTGAGAACAGCTAGATGCCGAGTGTTGGGAAGTGAAAGGCTTCTTGTGATAAACCTCTAGAATGTTGTAAGTTGAAACAACTCAAGTATCTCCCGTCTAAAGCACCGTTGAGGTACAAAATAGAGAAAGAAACAGCAGGGTCGATGCTCTGCGGGTCTTTTGTAAATAAGGCTTGAAAGGAAACTTTAGTTTCATCATTGGGATTTATAGAGTTGCGGGCTGAATTCCCCCTGAGAAACACTGTAGTTGCACATGTTCCCTTCATAGCACAATTGCCTTTGTGATGAGAAGTGAGTTTCTAAGAAAGAAACTTGGAGGTTGCCATTCTTTGCTAGGTGCTCATCCTTCAGTCATCTTCAGTGAATTGGAGAACCCGTTTGACCACTAGTCTCAAGCTAACGTTCTTCTTGGATCCTGACACAGATTGGCATGTAGCAGAATCCTTGTAGAGTTATTCTGTGTGGTTCCTGAGCTCTAGGAAGCATTCCATGTCTCTTAGTACGGGCGGTCTGCACTAGGATACGAAAAGTACAAGAATGACGGCCTCTGTGTTCGAGCCTTTGTGAGCAAAGCAGCGTCAGGAACAGCTAGATGCCGAGTCATGGGCAGTGAAGGACTTCTTTGGTTAAACCTCTAGATTGTTGCAAGTGGAAACAACTCACGTATCTCCTTTCTAAAGCACCTGGAGGTACAAAAGAGAGAAGGAAACATCAGGGTCAAAGCTCTGTGGGCCCTTTTCAATATAAGGCTTGAAGGGGAACTTTAGTTTCCTCATTGGGAGTAAGAGAGTTGCGGGCTCAATTCTCCCTGAATAACACTGTAGTTGCACATGCTCCCTTCATAGCACAATTGCCTATGTGATGACAAGTGAGTTTCTAGGAAAGAAACTTGGAGGTTGCCATTCTTTGCTAGGTGCTCATCCTTCGGTAATCTTCAGTGAATTGGAGAACCCGTTTGACCACTAGCCTCAAGCTAACGTTCTTCTTGGATCCTGCCACAGATTGGCATGCAGCAGAATCCATGTCGAGTTCTTCAGTGTGGTTCTTGAGCTCTAGGAAGCATTCCCGGTCTCTTAGTACTGTTGTATCTGCACTAGGATGAGAAACTTTCAAGAGGACGGCTTGTGTGTTAGGGGAGTTCTGAGCATTGAAGAGTTGGGAACAGCTAGAGGCCGAGTCATGGGAAGTGAAGGGCTTCTTTTGATAAACCTCTAGAATGTTGTAAGTTGAAACAACACAGTATCTTCCTTCGAAAGCACCTTTGAGATACAAAAGAGAGAAGGAAACTGCAGGGACAATGCTCTGCGACCCTTTTGAAAATAAGGCTTGAAAGGAAACTTTATTTTCCTCTTTGGGATTTAGAGAGTTGTGGGCTCAATTCTCCCCGAGAAACACTGTAGTTGCACATGCTCCCTTCATAGCACAATTGCCTACGTGATGACAAGTGAGTTTCTAGGCAAGAAACTTGGAGGTTGCCATTCTATGCTAGGTGCTCATCCTTCAGTCATCGTCAGTGAATTGGAGAACCCGTTTGACAGCTAGCCTCAAGCTAACGTTCCTCTTGTATCCTGCCACAGATTGGCATGCAGCAGAATCCATGGAGCGTTCTTCGGTGTGGTTCCTGAGCTCTAGGATGCATTCCGGGTCTCTTAGTACTGGCAGTTCTGCACTAGGGTGCGAAAAGTACAAGTAGGACGACCTGTGTGTTTGGGCCTTTCTGAGCAATGCAGCGTTGGGAACAGCTAGATGCCGAGTCATGGGCAGTGAAGGCCTTCTTTGGTTAAACCTCTAGATTGTTGCAAGTGGAAACAACTCACGTATCTCCTTTCTAAAGCACCTGGAGGTACAAAAGAGAGAAGGAAACATCAGGGTCAAAGCTCTGTGGGCCCCTTTTCAAAATAAGACTTGAAGGGAAACTTGATTTCCCTCGTTGGGAGTAAGAGAGTTGCGGGCTCAATTCTCCCTGAGAAACACTGTAATTGCACATGCTCCCTTCATAGCACAATTGCCTTTGTGATGCCAAGTGTGTTTCTAGGAAAGGAACTTGGAGGTTGCCATTCTTTGCTAGGTGCTCATCCTTCAGTAATCTTCAGTGATTTGGCGACCCGTTTGAACACTAGCCTCATGCTAGTCTACCTCTTCTATCATGCCACAGATTGGCTTGCAAGTGAATCCATGTAGCCTTGTTCCGTGTGGTTCTTGAGCTCTAGGAAGCATTCCAGGTCTCAGTACTGTCGGATCTGCACTAGGATGAGAAACTTTCAAGAGGACGGCTTGTGTGTTTGGGGTTCGGAGCAGTGCAGCGTTGAGAACAGCTAGATGCCGAGTGTTGGGAAGTGAAAGGCTTCTTGTGATAAACCTCTAGAATGTTGTAAGTTGAAACAACTCAAGTATCTCCCGTCTAAAGCACCGTTGAGGTACAAAATAGAGAATGAAACAGCAGGGTCGATGCTCTGCGGGTCTTTTGTAAATAAGGCTTGAAAGGAAACTTTAGTTTCATCATTGGGATTTATAGAGTTGCGGGCTGAATTCCCCCTGAGAAACACTGTAGTTGCACATGTTCCCTTCATAGCACAATTGCCTTTGTGATGACAAGTGAGTTTCTAAGAAAGAAATTTGGAGGTTGCCATTCTTTGCTAGGTGCTCATCCTTCAGTCATCTTCAGTGAATTGGAGAACCCGTTTGACCACTAGTCTCAAGCTAACGTTCTTCTTGGATCCTGACACAGATTGGCATGTAGCAGAATCCATGTAGAGTTATTCTGTGTGGTTCCTGAGCTCTAGGAAGCATTCCATGTCTCTTAGTTCTGGCGGTCTGCACTAGGATACGAAAAGTACAAGAATGACTGCCTCTGTGTTCGAGCCTTTGTGAGCTAAGCAGCGTTAGCAACAGCTAGATGCCGAGTCATGGGCAGTGAAGGACTTCTTTGGTTAAACCTCTAGATTGTTGCAAGTGGAAACAACTCACGTATCTCCTTTCTAAAGCACCTGGAGGTACAAAAGAGAGAAGGAAACATCAGGGTCAAAGCTCTGTGGGCCCTTTTCAATATAAGGCTTGAAGGGGAACTTGAGTTTCCTCATTGGGAGTAAGAGAGTTGCGGGCTCAATTCTCCCTGAATAACACTGTAGTTGCACGTGCTCCCTTCATAGCACAATTGCCTTTGTGATTATAAGTGAGTTTCTAGGCAAGAAACTTGGAGGTTTCCATTCTATGCTAGGTGCTCATCCTTCAGTCATCTTCAGTGAATTGGAGAACCCGTTTGACCACTAGCCTCAAGCTAACGTTCTTCTTGGATCCTGCCACAGATTGGCATGCAGCTGAATCCATGTCGAGTTCTTCAGTGTGGTTCTTGAGCTCTAGGAAGCATTCCCGGTCTCTTAGTACTGTTGGATCTGCACTAGGATGAGAAACTTTCAAGAGGACGGCTTGTGTGTTAGGGGAGTTCTGAGCATTGAAGAGTTGGGAACAGCTAGAGGCCGAGTCATGGGAAGTGAAGGGCTTCTTTTGATAAACCTCTAGAATGTGGTAAGTTGAAACAACTCAGTATCTCCCTTCGAAAGCACCTTTGAGATACAAAA
The DNA here is from genome assembly GCF_028564815.1 of Eubalaena glacialis. Taxonomy (NCBI): domain Eukaryota; kingdom Metazoa; phylum Chordata; class Mammalia; order Artiodactyla; family Balaenidae; genus Eubalaena; species Eubalaena glacialis. Next base: position 53,193,236 of record NC_083722.1, on the reverse strand, counting down.
GAGAGAAGGAAACTGCAGGGACAATGCTCTGCGACCCTTTTGAAAATAAGGCTTGAAAGGAAACTTTATTTTCCTCTTTGGGATTTAGAGAGTTGTGGGCTCAATTCTCCCCGAGAAACACTGTAGTTGCACATGCTCCCTTCATAGCACAATTGCCTACGTGATGACAAGTGAGTTTCTAGGCAAGAAACTTGGAGGTTGCCATTCTATGCTAGGTGCTCATCCTTCAGTCATCGTCAGTGAATTGGAGAACCCGTTTGACAGCTAGCCTCAAGCTAACGTTCCTCTTGTATCCTGCCACAGATTGGCATGCAGCAGAATCCATGGAGCGTTCTTCGGTGTGGTTCCTGAGCTCTAGGATGCATTCCGGGTCTCTTAGTACTGGCAGTTCTGCACTAGGGTGCGAAAAGTACAAGTAGGACGACCTGTGTGTTTGGGCCTTTCTGAGCAATGCAGCGTTGGGAACAGCTAGATGCCGAGTCATGGGCAGTGAAGGCCTTCTTTGGTTAAACCTCTAGATGGTTGCAAGTGGAAACAACTCAAGTATCTCCTTTCTAAAGCACCTGGCGGTACAAAAGAGAGAAGGAAACATCAGGGTCAAAGCTCTGTGGGCCCCTTTTCAAAATAAGGCTTGAAGGGAAACTTGATTTCCCTCGTTGGGAGTAAGAGCGTTGCGGGCTCAATTCTCCCTGAGAAACACTGTAGTTGCACATGCTCCCTTCATAGCACAATTGCCTTTGTGATGCCAAGTGTGTTTCTAGGCAAGGAACTTGGAGGTTGCCATTCTTTGCTAGGTGCTCATCCTTCAGTAATCTTCAGTGACTTGGCGACCCGTTTGAACACTAGCCTCATGCTAGTCTACCTCTTCTATCATGCCACAGATTGGCTTGCAAGTGAATCCATGTAGCGTTGTTCCGTGTGGTTCTTGAGCTCTAGGAAACATTCCAGGTCTCAGTACTGTCGGATCTGCACTAGGATGAGAAACTTTCAAGAGGACGGCTTGTGTGTTTGGGGTTCGGAGCAGTGCAGCGTTGAGAACAGCTAGATGCCGAGTGTCGGGAAGTGAAAGGCTTCTTGTGATAAACCTCTAGAATGTTGTAAGTTGAAACAACTCAAGTATCTCCCGTCTAAAGCACCGTTGAGGTACAAAATAGAGAAAGAAACAGCAGGGTCAATGCTCTGCGGGTCTTTTGTAAATAAGGCTTGAAAGGAAACTTTAGTTTCATCACTGGGATTTATAGAGTTGCGGGCTGAATTCCCCCTGAGAAACACTGTAGGTGCACATGTTCCCTTCATAGCACAATTGCCTTTGTGATGACAAGTGAGTTTCTAAGAAAGAAACTTGGAGGTTGCCATTCTTTGCTAGGTGCTCATCCTTCAGTCATCTTCAGTGAATTGGAGAACCCGTTTGACCACCAGTCTCAAGCTAACGTTCTTCTTGGATCCTGACACAGATTGGCATGTAGCAGAATCCATGTAGAGTTATTCTGTGTGGTTCCTGAGCTCTAGGAAGCATTCCATGCCTCTTAGTACGGGCGGTCTGCACTAGGATACGAAAAGTACAATAATGACGGCCTCTGTGTTCGAGCCTTTGTGAGCAAAGCAGCGTTAGCAACAGCTAGATGCCGAGTCATGGGCAGTGAAGGACTTCTTTGGTTAAACCTCTAGATTGTTGCAAGTGGAAACAACTCACGTATCTCCTTTCTAAAGCACCTGGAGGTACAAAAGAGAGAAGGAAACATCAGGGTCAAAGCTCTGTGGGCCCTTTTCAATATAAGGCTTGAAGTGGAACTTGGATTTCCTCATTGGGAGTAAGAGAGTTGCGGGCTCAATTCTCCCTGAATAACACTGTAGTTGCACATGTTCCCTTCATAGCACAATTGCCTACGTGATGACAAGTGAGTTTCCTGGAAAGAAACTTGGAGGTTGCCATTCTTTGCTAGGTGCTCATCCTTCGGTAATCTTCAGTGAATTGGAGAACCCGTTTGACCACCAGTCTCAAGCTAACGTTCTTCTTGGATCCTGACACAGATTGGCATGCAGCAAAATCCATGTCGAGTTATTCAGTGTGGTTCTTGAGCTCTAGGAAGCCTTCCCGGTCTCTTAGTACTGTTGGATCTGCACTAGGATGAGAAACTTTCAAGAGGACGGCTTGTGTGTTAGGGGAGTCCTGAGCATTGAAGAGTTGGGAACAGCTAGAGGCCGAGTCATGGGAAGTGAAGGGCTTCTTTTGATAAACCTCTAGAATGTGGTAAGTTGAAACAACTCAGTATCTCCCTTCGAAAGCACCTTTGAGATACAAAAGAGAGAAGGAAACTGCAGGGACAATGCTCTGTGACCCTTTTGAAAATAAGGCTTGAAAGGAAACTTTATTTTCCTCTTTGGGATTTAGAGAGTTGTGGGCTCAATTCTCCCCGAGAAACACTGTAGTTGCACATGCTCCCTTCATAGCACAATTGCCTACGTGATGACAAGTGAGTTTCTAGGCAAGAAACTTGGAGGTTGCCATTCTATGCTAGGTGCTCATCCTTCAGTCATCGGCAGTGAATTGGAGAACCCGTTTGACAGCTAGCCTCAAGCTAACGTTCCTCTTGTATCCTGCCACAGATTGGCATGCAGCAGAATCCATGGAGCGTTCTTCGGTGTGGTTCCTGAGCTCTAGGATGCATTCCGGGTCTCTTAGTACTGGCAGTTCTGCACTAGGGTGCGAAAAGTACAAGTAGGACGACCTGTGTGTTTGGGCCTTTCTGAGCAATGCAGCGTTGGGAACAGCTAGATGCCGAGTCATGGGCAGTGAAGGCCTTCTTTGGTTAAACCTCTAGATGGTTGCAAGTGGAAACAACTCAAGTATCTCCTTTCTAAAGCACCTGGCGGTACAAAAGAGAGAAGGAAACATCAGGGTCAAAGCTCTGTGGGCCCCTTTTCAAAATAAGGCTTGAAGGGAAACTTGATTTCCCTCGTTGGGAGTAAGAGCGTTGCGGGCTCAATTCTCCCTGAGAAACACTGTAGTTGCACATGCTCCCTTCATAGCACAATTGCCTTTGTGATGCCAAGTGTGTTTCTAGGCAAGGAACTTGGAGGTTGCCATTCTTTGCTAGGTGCTCATCCTTCAGTAATCTTCAGTGACTTGGCGACCCGTTTGAACACTAGCCTCATGCTAGTCTACCTCTTCTATCATGCCACAGATTGGCTTGCAAGTGAATCCATGTAGCGTTGTTCCGTGTGGTTCTTGAGCTCTAGGAAGCATTCCAGGTCTCAGTACTGTCGGATCTGCACTAGGATGAGAAACTTTCAAGAGGACGGCTTGTGTGTTTGGGGTTCGGAGCAGTGCAGCGTTGAGAACAGCTAGATGCCGAGTGTTGGGAAGTGAAAGGCTTCTTGTGATAAACCTCTAGAATGTTGTAAGTTGAAACAACTCAAGTATCTCCCGTCTAAAGCACCGTTGAGGTACAAAATAGAGAAAGAAACAGCAGGGTCAATGCTCTGCGGGTCTTTTGTAAATAAGGCTTGAAAGGAAACTTTAGTTTCATCATTGGGATTTATAGAGTTGCGGGCTGAATTCCCCCTGAGAAACACTGTAGTTGCACATGTTCCCTTCATAGCACAATTGCCTTTGTGATGACAAGTGAGTTTCTAAGAAAGAAACTTGGAGGTTGCCATTCTTTGCTAGGTGCTCATCCTTCAGTCATCTTCAGTGAATTGGAGAACCCGTTTGACCACCAGTCTCAAGCTAACGTTCTTCTTGGATCCTGACACAGATTGGCATGTAGCAGAATCCATGTAGAGTTATTCTGTGTGGTTCCTGAGCTCTAGGAAGCATTCCATGCCTCTTAGTACGGGCGGTCTGCACTAGGATACGAAAAGTACAAGAATGACGGCCTCTGTGTTCGAGCCTTTGTGAGCAAAGCAGCGTTAGCAACAGCTAGATGCCGAGTCATGGGCAGTGAAGGACTTCTTTGGTTAAACCTCTAGATTGTTGCAAGTGGAAACAACTCACGTATCTCCTTTCTAAAGCACCTGGAGGTACAAAAGAGAGAAGGAAACATCAGGGTCAAAGCTCTGTGGGCCCTTTTCAATATAAGGCGTGAAGGGGAACTTGGGTTTCCTCATTGGGAGTAAGAGAGTTGCGGGCTCAATTCTCCCTGAATAACACTGTAGTTGCACATGCTCCCTTCATAGCACAATTGCCTACGTGATGACAAGTGAGTTTCCTGGAAAGAAACTTGGAGGTTGCCATTCTTTGCTAGGTGCTCATCCTTCGGTAATCTTCAGTGAATTGGAGAACCCGTTTGACCACCAGTCTCAAGCTCACGTTCTTCTTGGATCCTGCCACAGATTGGCATGTAGCAGAATCCATGTCGAGTTATTCAGTGTGGTTCTTGAGCTCTAGGAAGCCTTCCCGGTCTCTTAGTACTGTTGGATCTGCACTAGGATGAGAAACTTTCAAGAGGACGGCTTGTGTGTTAGGGGAGTTCTGAGCATTGAAGAGTTGGGAACAGCTAGAGGCCGAGTCATGGGAAGTGAAGGGCTTCTTTTGATAAAACTCTAGAATGTTGTAAGTTGAAACAACTCAGTATCTCCCTTCGAAAGCACCTTTGAGATACAAAAGAGAGAAGGAAACTGCAGGGACAATGCTCTGTGACCCTTTTGAAAATAAGGCTTGAAAGGAAACTTTATTTTCCTCTTTGGGATTTAGAGAGTTGTGGGCTCAATTCTCCCCGAGAAACACTGTAGTTGCACATGCTCCCTTCATAGCACAATTGCCTACGTGATGACAAGTGAGTTTCTAGGCAAGAAACTTGGAGGTTGCCATTCTATGCTAGGTGCTCATCCTTCAGTCATCGTCAGTGAATTGGAGAACCCGTTTGACAGCTAGCCTCAAGCTAACGTTCCTCTTGTATCCTGCCACAGATTGGCATGCAGCAGAATCCATGGAGCGTTCTTCGGTGTGGTTCCTGAGCTCTAGGATGCATTCCGGGTCTCTTAGTACTGGCAGTTCTGCACTAGGGTGCGAAAAGTACAAGTAGGACGACCTGTGTGTTTGGGCCTTTCTGAGCAATGCAGCGTTGGGAACAGCTAGATGCCGAGTCATGGGCAGTGAAGGCCTTCTTTGGTTAAACCTCTAGATTGTTGCAAGTGGAAACAACTCAAGTATCTCCTTTCTAAAGCACCTGGCGATACAAAAGAGAGAAGGAAACATCAGGGTCAAAGCTCTGTGGGCCCCTTTTCAAAATAAGGCTTGAAGGGAAACTTGATTTCCCTCGTTGGGAGTAAGAGCGTTGCGGGCTCAATTCTCCCTGAGAAACACTGTAGTTGCACATGCTCCCTTCATAGCACAATTGCCTTTGTGATGCCAAGTGTGTTTCTAGGCAAGGAACTTGGAGGTTGCCATTCTTTGCTAGGTGCTCATCCTTCAGTAATCTTCAGTGACTTGGCGACCCGTTTGAACACTAGCCTCATGCTAGTCTACCTCTTCTATCATGCCACAGATTGGCTTGCAAGTGAATCCATGTAGCGTTGTTCCGTGTGGTTCTTGAGCTCTAGGAAGCATTCCAGGTCTCAGTACTGTCGGATCTGCACTAGGATGAGAAACTTTCAAGAGGACGGCTTGTGTGTTTGGGGTTCGGAGCAGTGCAGCGTTGAGAACAGCTAGATGCCGAGTGTTGGGAAGTGAAAGGCTTCTTGTGATAAACCTCTAGAATGTTGTAAGTTGAAACAACTCAAGTATCTCCCGTCTAAAGCACCATTGAGGTACAAAATAGAGAAAGAAACAGCAGGGTCAATGCTCTGCGGGTCTTTTGTAAATAAGGCTTGAAAGGAAACTTTAGTTTCATCATTGGGATTTATAGAGTTGCGGGCTGAATTCCCCCTGAGAAACACTGTAGTTGCACATGTTCCCTTCATAGCACAATTGCCTTTGTGATGACAAGTGAGTTTCTAAGAAAGAAACTTGGAGGTTGCCATTCTTTGCTAGGTGCTCATCCTTCAGTCATCTTCAGTGAATTGGAGAACCCGTTTGACCACCAGTCTCAAGCTAACGTTCTTCTTGGATCCTGACACAGATTGGCATGTAGCAGAATCCATGTAGAGTTATTCTGTGTGGTTCCTGAGCTCTAGGAAGCATTCCATGCCTCTTAGTACGGGCGGTCTGCACTAGGATACGAAAAGTACAAGAATGACGGCCTCTGTGTTCGAGCCTTTGTGAGCAAAGCAGCGTTAGCAACAGCTAGATGCCGAGTCATGGGCAGTGAAGGACTTCTTTGGTTAAACCTCTAGATTGTTGCAAGTGGAAACAACTCACGTATCTCCTTTCTAAAGCACCTGGAGGTACAAAAGAGAGAAGGAAACATCAGGGTCAAAGCTCTGTGGGCCCTTTTCAATATAAGGCTTGAAGGGGAACTTGGGTTTCCTCATTGGGAGTAAGAGAGTTGCGGGCTCAATTCTCCCTGAATAACACTGTAGTTGCACATGCTCCCTTCATAGCACAATTGCCTACGTGATGACAAGTGAGTTTCCTGGAAAGAAACTTGGAGGTTGCCATTCTTTGCTAGGTGCTCATTCTTCGGTAATCTTCAGTGAATTGGAGAACCCGTTTGACCACCAGTCTCAAGCTAACGTTCTTCTTGGATCCTGACACAGATTGGCATGTAGCAGAATCCATGTAGAGTTATTCTGTGTGGTTCCTGAGCTCTAGGATGCATTCCATGCCTCTTAGTACTGGCGGTCTGCACTAGGATACGAAAAGTACAAGAATGACGGCCTCTGTGTTCGAGCCTTTGTGAGCAAAGCAGCGTTAGCAAGAGCTAGATGCCGAGTCATGGGCAGTGAAGGACTTCTTTGGTTAAACCTCTAGATTGTTGAAAGTGGAAACAACTCACGTATCTCCTTTCTAGAGCACCTGGAGGTACAAAAGAGAGAAGGAAACATCAGGATCCAAGCTCTGTGGGCCCTTTTCAATATAAGGCTTGAAGGGGAACTTGGGTTTCCTCATTGGGAGTAAGAGAGTTGCGGGCTCAATTCTCCCTGAATAACACTGTAGTTGCACATGCTCCCTTCATAGCACAATTGCCTACGTGATGACAAGTGAGTTTCCTGGAAAGAAACTTGGAGGTTGCCATTCTTTGCTAGGTGCTCATCCTTCGGTAATCTTCAGTGAATTGGAGAACCCGTTTGGCCACTAGCCTCAAGCTAACGTTCTTCGTGGATCCTGCCACAGATTGGCATGCAGCAGAATCCATGTCGAGTTATTCAGTGTGGTTCTTGAGCTCTAGGAAGCCTTCCCGGTCTCTTAGTACTGTTGGATCTGCACTAGGATGAGAAACTTTCAAGAGGACGGCTTGTGTGTTAGGGGAGTTCTGAGCATTGAAGAGTTGGGAACAGCTAGAGGCCGAGTCATGGGAAGTGAAGGCCTTCTTTTGATAAACCTCTAGAATGTTGTAAGTTGAAACAACTCAGTATCTCCCTTCGAAAGCACCTTTGAGATACAAAAGAGAGAAGGAAACTGCAGGGACAATGCTCTGCGACCCTTTTGAAAATAAGGCTTGAAAGGAAACTTTATTTTCCTCTTTGGGATTTAGAGAGTTGTGGGCTCAATTCTCCCCGAGAAACACTGTAGTTGCACATGCTCCCTTCATAGCACAATTGCCTACGTGATGACAAGTGAGTTTCTAGGCAAGAAACTTGGAGGTTGCCATTCTATGCTAGGTGCTCATCCTTCAGTCATCGTCAGTGAATTGGAGAACCCGTTTGACAGCTAGCCTCAAGCTAACGTTCCTCTTGTATCCTGCCACAGATTGGCATGCAGCAGAATCCATGGAGCGTTCTTCGGTGTGGTTCCTGAGCTCTAGGATGCATTCCGGGTCTCTTAGTACTGGCAGTTCTGCACTAGGGTGCGAAAAGTACAAGTAGGACGACCTGTGTGTTTGGGCCTTTCTGAGCAATGCAGCGTTGGGAACAGCTAGATGCCGAGTCATGGGCAGTGAAGACCTTCTTTGGTTAAACCTCTAGATTGTTGCAAGTGGAAACAACTCAAGTATCTCCTTTCTAAAGCACCTGGCGGTACAAAAGAGAGAAGGAAACATCAGGGTCAAAGCTCTGTGGGACCCTTTTCAAAATAAGGCTTGAAGGGAAACTTTATTTCCCTCGTTGGGAGTAAGAGCGTTGCGGGCTCAATTCTCCCTGAGAAACACTGTAGTTGCACATGCTCCCTTCATAGCACAATTGCCTTTGTGATGCCAAGTGTGTTTCTAGGCAAGGAACTTGGAGGTTGCCATTCTTTGCTAGGTGCTCATCCTTCAGTAATCTTCAGTGACTTGGCGACCCGTTTGAACACTAGCCTCATGCTAGTCTACCTCTTCTATCATGCCACAGATTGGCTTGCAAGTGAATCCATGTAGCGTTGTTCCGTGTGGTTCTTGAGCTCTAGGAAGCATTCCAGGTCTCAGTACTGTCGGATCTGCACTAGGATGAGAAACTTTCAAGAGGACGGCTTGTGTGTTTGGGGTTCGGAGCAGTGCAGCTTTGAGAACAGCTAGATGCCGAGTGTTGGGAAGTGAAAGGCTTCTTGTGATAAACCTCTAGAATGTTGTAAGTTGAAACAACTCAAGTATCTCCCGTCTAAAGCACCGTTGAGGTACAAAATAGAGAAAGAAACAGCAGGGTCAATGCTCTGCGGGTCTTTTGTAAATAAGGCTTGAAAGGAAACTTTAGTTTCATCATTGGGATTTATAGAGTTGCGGGCTGAATTCCCCCTGAGAAACACTGTAGTTGCACATGTTCCCTTCATAGCACAATTGCCTTTATGATGACAAGTGAGTTTCTAAGAAAGAAACTTGGAGGTTGCCATTCTTTGCTAGGTGCTCATCCTTCAGTCATCTTCAGTGAATTGGAGAACCCGTTTGACCACCAGTCTCAAGCTAACGTTCTTCTTGGATCCTGACACAGATTGGCATGTAGCAGAATCCATGTAGAGTTATTCTGTGTGGTTCCTGAGCTCTAGGAAGCATTCCATGCCTCTTAGTACGGGCGGTCTGCACTAGGATACGAAAAGTACAAGAATGGCGGCCTCTGTGTTCGAGCCTTTGTGAGCAAAGCAGCGTTAGCAACAGCTAGATGCCGAGTCATGGGCAGTGAAGGACTTCTTTGGTTAAACCTCTAGATTGTTGCAAGTGGAAACAACTCACGTATCTCCTTTCTAAAGCACCTGGAGGTACAAAAGAGAGAAGGAAACATCAGGGTCAAAGCTCTGTGGGCCCTTTTCAATATAAGGCTTGAAGGGGAACTTGGGTTTCCTCATTGGGAGTAAGAGAGTTGCGGGCTCAATTCTCCCTGAATAACACTGTAGTTGCACATGCTCCCTTCATAGCACAATTGCCTACGTGATGACAAGTGAGTTTCCTGGAAAGAAACTTGGAGGTTGCCATTCTATGCTAGGTGCTCATCCTTCAGTCATCGTCAGTGAATTGGAGAACCCGTTTGACAGCTAGCCTCAAGCTAACGTTCCTCTTGTATCCTGCCACAGATTGACATGCAGCAGAATCCATGGAGCGTTCTTCGGTGTGGTTCCTGAGCTCTAGGATGCATTCCGGGTCTCTTAGTACTGGCAGTTCTGCACTAGGGTGCGAAAAGTACAAGTAGGACGACCTGTGTGTTTGGGCCTTTCTGAGCAATGCAGCGTTGGGAACAGCTAGATGCCGGGTCATGGGCAGTGAAGGCCTTCTTTGGTTAAACCTCTAGATTGTTGCAAGTGGAAACAACTCAAGTATCTCCTTTCTAAAGCACCTGGCGGTACAAAAGAGAGAAGGAAACATCAGGGTCAAAGCTCTGTGGGCCCCTTTTCAAAATAAGGCTTGAAGGGAAACTTGATTTCCCTCGTTGGGAGTAAGAGCGTTGCGGGCTCAATTCTCCCTGAGAAACACTGTAGTTGCACATGCTCCCTTCATAGCACAATTGCCTTTGTGATGCCAAGTGTGTTTCTAGGCAAGGAACTTGGAGGTTGCCATTCTTTGCTAGGTGCTCATCCTTCAGTAATCTTCAGTGACTTGGCGACCCGTTTGAACACTAGCCTCATGCTAGTCTACCTCTTCTATCATGCCACAGATTGGCTTGCAAGTGAATCCATGTAGCGTTGTTCCGTGTGGTTCTTGAGCTCTAGGAAGCATTCCAGGTCTCAGTACTGTCGGATCTGCACTAGGATGAGAAACTTTCAAGAGGACGGCTTGTGTGTTTGGGGTTCGGAGCAGTGCAGCGTTGAGAACAGCTAGATGCCGAGTGTTGGGAAGTGAAAGGCTTCTTGTGATAAACCTCTAGAATGTTGTAAGTTGAAACAACTCAAGTATCTCCCGTCTAAAGCACCGTTGAGGTACAAAATAGAGAAAGAAACAGCAGGGTCAATGCTCTGCGGGTCTTTTGTAAATAAGGCTTGAAAGGAAACTTTAGTTTCATCATTGGGATTTATAGAGTTGCGGGCTGAATTCCCCCTGAGAAACACTGTAGTTGCACATGTTCCCTTCATAGCACAATTGCCTTTGTGATGACAAGTGAGTTCCTAAGAAAGAAACTTGGAGGTTGCCATTCTTTGCTAGGTGCTCATCCTTCAGTCATCTTCAGTGAATTGGAGAACCCGTTTGACCACCAGTCTCAAGCTAACGTTCTTCTTGGATCCTGACACAGATTGGCATGTAGCAGAATCCATGTAGAGTTATTCTGTGTGGTTCCTGAGCTCTAGGAAGCATTCCATGCCTCTTAGTACGGGCGGTCTGCACTAGGATACGAAAAGTACAAGAATGACGGCCTCTGTGTTCGAGCATTTGTGAGCAAAGCAGCGTTAGCAACAGCTAGATGCCGAGTCATGGGCAGTGAAGGACTTCTTTGGTTAAACCTCTAGATTGTTGCAAGTGGAAACAACTCACGTATCTCCTTTCTAAAGCACCTGGAGGTACAAAAGAGAGAAGGAAACATCAGGGTCAAAGCTCTGTGGGCCCTTTTCAATATAAGGCGTGAAGGGGAACTTGGGTTTCCTCATTGGGAGTAAGAGAGTTGCGGGCTCAATTCTCCCTGAATAACACTGTAGTTGCACATGCTCCCTTCATAGCACAATTGCCTACGTGATGACAAGTGAGTTTCCTGGAAAGAAACTTGGAGGTTGCCATTCTTTGCTAGGTGCTCATTCTTCGGTAATCTTCAGTGAATTGGAGAACCCGTTTGACCACCAGTCTCAAGCTAACGTTCTTCTTGGATCCTGACACAGATTGGCATGTAGCAGAATCCATGTAGAGTTATTCTGTGTGGTTCCTGAGCTCTAGGATGCATTCCATGCCTCTTAGTACTGGCGGTCTGCACTAGGATACGAAAAGTACAAGAATGACGGCCTCTGTGTTCGAGCCTTTGTGAGCAAAGCAGCGTTAGCAAGAGCTAGATGCCGAGTCATGGGCAGTGAAGGACTTCTTTGGTTAAACCTCTAGATTGTTGAAAGTGGAAACAACTCACGTATCTCCTTTCTAAAGCACCTGGAGGTACAAAAGAGAGAAGGAAACATCAGGATCCAAGCTCTGTGGGCCCTTTTCAATATAAGGCTTGAAGGGGAACTTGGGTTTCCTCATTGGGAGTAAGAGAGTTGCGGGCTCAATTCTCCCTGAATAACACTGTAGTTGCACATGCTCCCTTCATAGCACAATTGCCTACGTGATGACAAGTGAGTTTCCTGGAAAGAAATTTGTAGGTTGCCATTCTTTGCTAGGTGCTCATCCTTCGGTAATCTTCAGTGAATTGGAGAACCCGTTTGGCCACTAGCCTCAAGCTAACGTTCTTCGTGGATCCTGCCACAGATTGGCATGCAGCAGAATCCATGTCGAGTTCTTCAGTGTGGTTCTTGAGCTCTAGGAAGCCTTCCCGGTCTCTTAGTACTGTTGGATCTGCACTAGGATGAGAAACTTTCAAGAGGACGGCTTGTGTGTTAGGGGAGTTCTGAGCATTGAAGAGTTGGGAACAGCTAGAGGCCGAGTCATGGGAAGTGAAGGGCTTCTTTTGATAAACCTCTAGAATGTGGTAAGTTGAAACAACTCAGTATCTCCCTTCGAAAGCACCTTTGAGATACAAAAGAGAGAAGGAAACTGCAGGGACAATGCTCTGCGACCCTTTTGAAAATAAGGCTTGAAAGGAAACTTTATTTTCCTCTTTGGGATTTAGAGAGTTGTGGGCTCAATTCTCCCCGAGAAACACTGTAGTTGCACATGCTCCCTTCATAGCACAATTGCCTACGTGATGACAAGTGAGTTTCTAGGCAAGAAACTTGGAGGTTGCCATTCTATGCTAGGTGCTCATCCTTCAGTCATCGTCAGTGAATTGGAGAACCCGTTTGACAGCTAGCCTCAAGCTAACGTTCCTCTTGTATCCTGCCACAGATTGGCATGCAGCAGAATCCATGGAGCGTTCTTCGGTGTGGTTCCTGAGCTCTAGGATGCATTCCGGGTCTCTTAGTACTGGCAGTTCTGCACTAGGGTGCGAAAAGTACAAGTAGGACGACCTGTGTGTTTGGGCCTTTCTGAGCAATGCAGCGTTGGGAACAGCTAGATGCCGAGTCATGGGCAGTGAAGGCCTTCTTTGGTTAAACCTCTAGATGGTTGCAAGTGGAAACAACTCAAGTATCTCCTTTCTAAAGCACCTGGCGGTACAAAAGAGAGAAGGAAACATCAGGGTCAAAGCTCTGTGGGCCCCTTTTCAAAATAAGGCTTGAAGGGAAACTTGATTTCCCTCGTTGGGAGTAAGAGCGTTGCGGGCTCAATTCTCCCTGAGAAACACTGTAGTTGCACATGCTCCCTTCATAGCACAATTGCCTTTGTGATGCCAAGTGTGTTTCTAGGCAAGGAACTTGGAGGTTGCCATTCTTTGCTAGGTGCTCATCCTTCAGTAATCTTCAGTGACTTGGCGACCCGTTTGAACACTAGCCTCATGCTAGTCTACCTCTTCTATCATGCCACAGATTGGCTTGCAAGTGAATCCATGTAGCGTTGTTCCGTGTGGTTCTTGAGCTCTAGGAAACATTCCAGGTCTCAGTACTGTCGGATCTGCACTAGGATGAGAAACTTTCAAGAGGACGGCTTGTGTGTTTGGGGTTCGGAGCAGTGCAGCGTTGAGAACAGCTAGATGCCGAGTGTCGGGAAGTGAAAGGCTTCTTGTGATAAACCTCTAGAATGTTGTAAGTTGAAACAACTCAAGTATCTCCCGTCTAAAGCACCGTTGAGGTACAAAATAGAGAAAGAAACAGCAGGGTCAATGCTCTGCGGGTCTTTTGTAAATAAGGCTTGAAAGGAAACTTTAGTTTCATCACTGGGATTTATAGAGTTGCGGGCTGAATTCCCCCTGAGAAACACTGTAGGTGCACATGTTCCCTTCATAGCACAATTGCCTTTGTGATGACAAGTGAGTTTCTAAGAAAGAAACTTGGAGGTTGCCATTCTTTGCTAGGTGCTCATCCTTCAGTCATCTTCAGTGAATTGGAGAACCCGTTTGACCACCAGTCTCAAGCTAACGTTCTTCTTGGATCCTGACACAGATTGGCATGTAGCAGAATCCATGTAGAGTTATTCTGTGTGGTTCCTGAGCTCTAGGAAGCATTCCATGCCTCTTAGTACGGGCGGTCTGCACTAGGATACGAAAAGTACAATAATGACGGCCTCTGTGTTCGAGCCTTTGTGAGCAAAGCAGCGTTAGCAACAGCTAGATGCCGAGTCATGGGCAGTGAAGGACTTCTTTGGTTAAACCTCTAGATTGTTGCAAGTGGAAACAACTCACGTATCTCCTTTCTAAAGCACCTGGAGGTACAAAAGAGAGAAGGAAACATCAGGGTCAAAGCTCTGTGGGCCCTTTTCAATATAAGGCTTGAAGGGGAACTTGGATTTCCTCATTGGGAGTAAGAGAGTTGCGGGCTCAATTCTCCCTGAATAACACTGTAGTTGCACATGTTCCCTTCATAGCACAATTGCCTACGTGATGACAAGTGAGTTTCCTGGAAAGAAACTTGGAGGTTGCCATTCTTTGCTAGGTGCTCATCCTTCGGTAATCTTCAGTGAATTGGAGAACCCGTTTGACCACCAGTCTCAAGCTAACGTTCTTCTTGGATCCTGACACAGATTGGCATGCAGCAAAATCCATGTCGAGTTATTCAGTGTGGTTCTTGAGCTCTAGGAAGCCTTCCCGGTCTCTTAGTACTGTTGGATCTGCACTAGGATGAGAAACTTTCAAGAGGACGGCTTGTGTGTTAGGGGAGTCCTGAGCATTGAAGAGTTGGGAACAGCTAGAGGCCGAGTCATGGGAAGTGAAGGGCTTCTTTTGATAAACCTCTAGAATGTGGTAAGTTGAAACAACTCAGTATCTCCCTTCGAAAGCACCTTTGAGATACAAAAGAGAGAAGGAAACTGCAGGGACAATGCTCTGTGACCCTTTTGAAAATAAGGCTTGAAAGGAAACTTTATTTTCCTCTTTGGGATTTAGAGAGTTGTGGGCTCAATTCTCCCCGAGAAACACTGTAGTTGCACATGCTCCCTTCATAGCACAATTGCCTACGTGATGACAAGTGAGTTTCTAGGCAAGAAACTTGGAGGTTGCCATTCTATGCTAGGTGCTCATCCTTCAGTCATCGGCAGTGAATTGGAGAACCCGTTTGACAGCTAGCCTCAAGCTAACGTTCCTCTTGTATCCTGCCACAGATTGGCATGCAGCAGAATCCATGGAGCGTTCTTCGGTGTGGTTCCTGAGCTCTAGGATGCATTCCGGGTCTCTTAGTACTGGCAGTTCTGCACTAGGGTGCGAAAAGTACAAGTAGGACGACCTGTGTGTTTGGGCCTTTCTGAGCAATGCAGCGTTGGGAACAGCTAGATGCCGAGTCATGGGCAGTGAAGGCCTTCTTTGGTTAAACCTCTAGATGGTTGCAAGTGGAAACAACTCAAGTATCTCCTTTCTAAAGCACCTGGCGGTACAAAAGAGAGAAGGAAACATCAGGGTCAAAGCTCTGTGGGCCCCTTTTCAAAATAAGGCTTGAAGGGAAACTTGATTTCCCTCGTTGGGAGTAAGAGCGTTGCGGGCTCAATTCTCCCTGAGAAACACTGTAGTTGCACATGCTCCCTTCATAGCACAATTGCCTTTGTGATGCCAAGTGTGTTTCTAGGCAAGGAACTTGGAGGTTGCCATTCTTTGCTAGGTGCTCATCCTTCAGTAATCTTCAGTGACTTGGCGACCCGTTTGAACACTAGCCTCATGCTAGTCTACCTCTTCTATCATGCCACAGATTGGCTTGCAAGTGAATCCATGTAGCGTTGTTCCGTGTGGTTCTTGAGCTCTAGGAAGCATTCCAGGTCTCAGTACTGTCGGATCTGCACTAGGATGAGAAACTTTCAAGAGGACGGCTTGTGTGTTTGGGGTTCGGAGCAGTGCAGCGTTGAGAACAGCTAGATGCCGAGTGTTGGGAAGTGAAAGGCTTCTTGTGATAAACCTCTAGAATGTTGTAAGTTGAAACAACTCAAGTATCTCCCGTCTAAAGCACCGTTGAGGTACAAAATAGAGAAAGAAACAGCAGGGTCAATGCTCTGCGGGTCTTTTGTAAATAAGGCTTGAAAGGAAACTTTAGTTTCATCATTGGGATTTATAGAGTTGCGGGCTGAATTCCCCCTGAGAAACACTGTAGTTGCACATGTTCCCTTCATAGCACAATTGCCTTTGTGATGACAAGTGAGTTTCTAAGAAAGAAACTTGGAGGTTGCCATTCTTTGCTAGGTGCTCATCCTTCAGTCATCTTCAGTGAATTGGAGAACCCGTTTGACCACCAGTCTCAAGCTAACGTTCTTCTTGGATCCTGACACAGATTGGCATGTAGCAGAATCCATGTAGAGTTATTCTGTGTGGTTCCTGAGCTCTAGGAAGCATTCCATGCCTCTTAGTACGGGCGGTCTGCACTAGGATACGAAAAGTACAAGAATGACGGCCTCTGTGTTCGAGCCTTTGTGAGCAAAGCAGCGTTAGCAACAGCTAGATGCCGAGTCATGGGCAGTGAAGGACTTCTTTGGTTAAACCTCTAGATTGTTGCAAGTGGAAACAACTCACGTATCTCCTTTCTAAAGCACCTGGAGGTACAAAAGAGAGAAGGAAACATCAGGGTCAAAGCTCTGTGGGCCCTTTTCAATATAAGGCTTGAAGGGGAACTTGGGTTTCCTCATTGGGAGTAAGAGAGTTGCGGGCTCAATTCTCCCTGAATAACACTGTAGTTGCACATGCTCCCTTCATAGCACAATTGCCTACGTGATGACAAGTGAGTTTCCTGGAAAGAAACTTGGAGGTTGCCATTCTTTGCTAGGTGCTCATTCTTCGGTAATCTTCAGTGAATTGGAGAACCCGTTTGACCACCAGTCTCAAGCTAACGTTCTTCTTGGATCCTGACACAGATTGGCATGTAGCAGAATCCATGTAGAGTTATTCTGTGTGGTTCCTGAGCTCTAGGATGCATTCCATGCCTCTTAGTACTGGCGGTCTGCACTAGGATACGAAAAGTACAAGAATGACGGCCTCTGTGTTCGAGCCTTTGTGAGCAAAGCAGCGTTAGCAAGAGCTAGATGCCGAGTCATGGGCAGTGAAGGACTTCTTTGGTTAAACCTCTAGATTGTTGAAAGTGGAAACAACTCACGTATCTCCTTTCTAGAGCACCTGGAGGTACAAAAGAGAGAAGGAAACATCAGGATCCAAGCTCTGTGGGCCCTTTTCAATATAAGGCTTGAAGGGGAACTTGGGTTTCCTCATTGGGAGTAAGAGAGTTGCGGGCTCAATTCTCCCTGAATAACACTGTAGTTGCACATGCTCCCTTCATAGCACAATTGCCTACGTGATGACAAGTGAGTTTCCTGGAAAGAAACTTGGAGGTTGCCATTCTTTGCTAGGTGCTCATCCTTCGGTAATCTTCAGTGAATTGGAGAACCCGTTTGGCCACTAGCCTCAAGCTAACGTTCTTCGTGGATCCTGCCACAGATTGGCATGCAGCAGAATCCATGTCGAGTTATTCAGTGTGGTTCTTGAGCTCTAGGAAGCCTTCCCGGTCTCTTAGTACTGTTGGATCTGCACTAGGATGAGAAACTTTCAAGAGGACGGCTTGTGTGTTAGGGGAGTTCTGAGCATTGAAGAGTTGGGAACAGCTAGAGGCCGAGTCATGGGAAGTGAAGGCCTTCTTTTGATAAACCTCTAGAATGTTGTAAGTTGAAACAACTCAGTATCTCCCTTCGAAAGCACCTTTGAGATACAAAAGAGAGAAGGAAACTGCAGGGACAATGCTCTGCGACCCTTTTGAAAATAAGGCTTGAAAGGAAACTTTATTTTCCTCTTTGGGATTTAGAGAGTTGTGGGCTCAATTCTCCCCGAGAAACACTGTAGTTGCACATGCTCCCTTCATAGCACAATTGCCTACGTGATGACAAGTGAGTTTCTAGGCAAGAAACTTGGAGGTTGCCATTCTATGCTAGGTGCTCATCCTTCAGTCATCGTCAGTGAATTGGAGAACCCGTTTGACAGCTAGCCTCAAGCTAACGTTCCTCTTGTATCCTGCCACAGATTGGCATGCAGCAGAATCCATGGAGCGTTCTTCGGTGTGGTTCCTGAGCTCTAGGATGCATTCCGGGTCTCTTAGTACTGGCAGTTCTGCACTAGGGTGCGAAAAGTACAAGTAGGACGACCTGTGTGTTTGGGCCTTTCTGAGCAATGCAGCGTTGGGAACAGCTAGATGCCGAGTCATGGGCAGTGAAGACCTTCTTTGGTTAAACCTCTAGATTGTTGCAAGTGGAAACAACTCAAGTATCTCCTTTCTAAAGCACCTGGCGGTACAAAAGAGAGAAGGAAACATCAGGGTCAAAGCTCTGTGGGACCCTTTTCAAAATAAGGCTTGAAGGGAAACTTGATTTCCCTCGTTGGGAGTAAGAGCGTTGCGGGCTCAATTCTCCCTGAGAAACACTGTAGTTGCACATGCTCCCTTCATAGCACAATTGCCTTTGTGATGCCAAGTGTGTTTCTAGGCAAGGAACTTGGAGGTTGCCATTCTTTGCTAGGTGCTCATCCTTCAGTAATCTTCAGTGACTTGGCGACCCGTTTGAACACTAGCCTCATGCTAGTCTACCTCTTCTATCATGCCACAGATTGGCTTGCAAGTGAATCCATGTAGCGTTGTTCCGTGTGGTTCTTGAGCTCTAGGAAGCATTCCAGGTCTCAGTACTGTCGGATCTGCACTAGGATGAGAAACTTTCAAGAGGACGGCTTGTGTGTTTGGGGTTCGGAGCAGTGCAGCTTTGAGAACAGCTAGATGCCGAGTGTTGGGAAGTGAAAGGCTTCTTGTGATAAACCTCTAGAATGTTGTAAGTTGAAACAACTCAAGTATCTCCCGTCTAAAGCACCGTTGAGGTACAAAATAGAGAAAGAAACAGCAGGGTCAATGCTCTGCGGGTCTTTTGTAAATAAGGCTTGAAAGGAAACTTTAGTTTCATCATTGGGATTTATAGAGTTGCGGGCTGAATTCCCCCTGAGAAACACTGTAGTTGCACATGTTCCCTTCATAGCACAATTGCCTTTGTGATGACAAGTGAGTTTCTAAGAAAGAAACTTGGAGGTTGCCATTCTTTGCTAGGTGCTCATCCTTCAGTCATCTTCAGTGAATTGGAGAACCCGTTTGACCACCAGTCTCAAGCTAACGTTCTTCTTGGATCCTGACACAGATTGGCATGTAGCAGAATCCATGTAGAGTTATTCTGTGTGGTTCCTGAGCTCTAGGAAGCATTCCATGCCTCTTAGTACGGGCGGTCTGCACTAGGATACGAAAAGTACAAGAATGACGGCCTCTGTGTTCGAGCCTTTGTGAGCAAAGCAGCGTTAGCAACAGCTAGATGCCGAGTCATGGGCAGTGAAGGACTTCTTTGGTTAAACCTCTAGATTGTTGCAAGTGGAAACAACTCACGTATCTCCTTTCTAAAGCACCTGGAGGTACAAAAGAGAGAAGGAAACATCAGGGTCAAAGCTCTGTGGGCCCTTTTCAATATAAGGCTTGAAGGGGAACTTGGGTTTCCTCATTGGGAGTAAGAGAGTTGCGGGCTCAATTCTCCCTGAATAACACTGTAGTTGCACATGCTCCCTTCATAGCACAATTGCCTACGTGATGACAAGTGAGTTTCCTGGAAAGAAACTTGGAGGTTGCCATTCTTTGCTAGGTGCTCATTCTTCGGTAATCTTCAGTGAATTGGAGAACCCGTTTGACCACCAGTCTCAAGCTAACGTTCTTCTTGGATCCTGACACAGATTGGCATGTAGCAGAATCCATGTAGAGTTATTCTGTGTGGTTCCTGAGCTCTAGGATGCATTCCATGCCTCTTAGTACTGGCGGTCTGCACTAGGATACGAAAAGTACAAGAATGACGGCCTCTGTGTTCGAGCCTTTGTGAGCAAAGCAGCGTTAGCAAGAGCTAGATGCCGAGTCATGGGCAGTGAAGGACTTCTTTGGTTAAACCTCTAGATTGTTGAAAGTGGAAACAACTCACGTATCTCCTTTCTAGAGCACCTGGAGGTACAAAAGAGAGAAGGAAACATCAGGATCCAAGCTCTGTGGGCCCTTTTCAATATAAGGCTTGAAGGGGAACTTGGGTTTCCTCATTGGGAGTAAGAGAGTTGCGGGCTCAATTCTCCCTGAATAACACTGTAGTTGCACATGCTCCCTTCATAGCACAATTGCCTACGTGATGACAAGTGAGTTTCCTGGAAAGAAACTTGGAGGTTGCCATTCTTTGCTAGGTGCTCATCCTTCGGTAATCTTCAGTGAATTGGAGAACCCGTTTGGCCACTAGCCTCAAGCTAACGTTCTTCGTGGATCCTGCCACAGATTGGCATGCAGCAGAATCCATGTCGAGTTATTCAGTGTGGTTCTTGAGCTCTAGGAAGCCTTCCCGGTCTCTTAGTACTGTTGGATCTGCACTAGGATGAGAAACTTTCAAGAGGACGGCTTGTGTGTTAGGGGAGTTCTGAGCATTGAAGAGTTGGGAACAGCTAGAGGCCGAGTCATGGGAAGTGAAGGCCTTCTTTTGATAAACCTCTAGAATGTTGTAAGTTGAAACAACTCAGTATCTCCCTTCGAAAGCACCTTTGAGATACAAAAGAGAGAAGGAAACTGCAGGGACAATGCTCTGCGACCCTTTTGAAAATAAGGCTTGAAAGGAAACTTTATTTTCCTCTTTGGGATTTAGAGAGTTGTGGGCTCAATTCTCCCCGAGAAACACTGTAGTTGCACATGCTCCCTTCATAGCACAATTGCCTACGTGATGACAAGTGAGTTTCTAGGCAAGAAACTTGGAGGTTGCCATTCTATGCTAGGTGCTCATCCTTCAGTCATCGTCAGTGAATTGGAGAACCCGTTTGACAGCTAGCCTCAAGCTAACGTTCCTCTTGTATCCTGCCACAGATTGGCATGCAGCAGAATCCATGGAGCGTTCTTCGGTGTGGTTCCTGAGCTCTAGGATGCATTCCGGGTCTCTTAGTACTGGCAGTTCTGCACTAGGGTGCGAAAAGTACAAGTAGGACGACCTGTGTGTTTGGGCCTTTCTGAGCAATGCAGCGTTGGGAACAGCTAGATGCCGAGTCATGGGCAGTGAAGACCTTCTTTGGTTAAACCTCTAGATTGTTGCAAGTGGAAACAACTCAAGTATCTCCTTTCTAAAGCACCTGGCGGTACAAAAGAGAGAAGGAAACATCAGGGTCAAAGCTCTGTGGGACCCTTTTCAAAATAAGGCTTGAAGGGAAACTTTATTTCCCTCGTTGGGAGTAAGAGCGTTGCGGGCTCAATTCTCCCTGAGAAACACTGTAGTTGCACATGCTCCCTTCATAGCACAATTGCCTTTGTGATGCCAAGTGTGTTTCTAGGCAAGGAACTTGGAGGTTGCCATTCTTTGCTAGGTGCTCATCCTTCAGTAATCTTCAGTGACTTGGCGACCCGTTTGAACACTAGCCTCATGCTAGTCTACCTCTTCTATCATGCCACAGATTGGCTTGCAAGTGAATCCATGTAGCGTTGTTCCGTGTGGTTCTTGAGCTCTAGGAAGCATTCCAGGTCTCAGTACTGTCGGATCTGCACTAGGATGAGAAACTTTCAAGAGGACGGCTTGTGTGTTTGGGGTTCGGAGCAGTGCAGCTTTGAGAACAGCTAGATGCCGAGTGTTGGGAAGTGAAAGGCTTCTTGTGATAAACCTCTAGAATGTTGTAAGTTGAAACAACTCAAGTATCTCCCGTCTAAAGCACCGTTGAGGTACAAAATAGAGAAAGAAACAGCAGGGTCAATGCTCTGCGGGTCTTTTGTAAATAAGGCTTGAAAGGAAACTTTAGTTTCATCATTGGGATTTATAGAGTTGCGGGCTGAATTCCCCCTGAGAAACACTGTAGTTGCACATGTTCCCTTCATAGCACAATTGCCTTTATGATGACAAGTGAGTTTCTAAGAAAGAAACTTGGAGGTTGCCATTCTTTGCTAGGTGCTCATCCTTCAGTCATCTTCAGTGAATTGGAGAACCCGTTTGACCACCAGTCTCAAGCTAACGTTCTTCTTGGATCCTGACACAGATTGGCATGTAGCAGAATCCATGTAGAGTTATTCTGTGTGGTTCCTGAGCTCTAGGAAGCATTCCATGCCTCTTAGTACGGGCGGTCTGCACTAGGATACGAAAAGTACAAGAATGGCGGCCTCTGTGTTCGAGCCTTTGTGAGCAAAGCAGCGTTAGCAACAGCTAGATGCCGAGTCATGGGCAGTGAAGGACTTCTTTGGTTAAACCTCTAGATTGTTGCAAGTGGAAACAACTCACGTATCTCCTTTCTAAAGCACCTGGAGGTACAAAAGAGAGAAGGAAACATCAGGGTCAAAGCTCTGTGGGCCCTTTTCAATATAAGGCTTGAAGGGGAACTTGGGTTTCCTCATTGGGAGTAAGAGAGTTGCGGGCTCAATTCTCCCTGAATAACACTGTAGTTGCACATGCTCCCTTCATAGCACAATTGCCTACGTGATGACAAGTGAGTTTCCTGGAAAGAAACTTGGAGGTTGCCATTCTATGCTAGGTGCTCATCCTTCAGTCATCGTCAGTGAATTGGAGAACCCGTTTGACAGCTAGCCTCAAGCTAACGTTCCTCTTGTATCCTGCCACAGATTGACATGCAGCAGAATCCATGGAGCGTTCTTCGGTGTGGTTCCTGAGCTCTAGGATGCATTCCGGGTCTCTTAGTACTGGCAGTTCTGCACTAGGGTGCGAAAAGTACAAGTAGGACGACCTGTGTGTTTGGGCCTTTCTGAGCAATGCAGCGTTGGGAACAGCTAGATGCCGGGTCATGGGCAGTGAAGGCCTTCTTTGGTTAAACCTCTAGATTGTTGCAAGTGGAAACAACTCAAGTATCTCCTTTCTAAAGCACCTGGCGGTACAAAAGAGAGAAGGAAACATCAGGGTCAAAGCTCTGTGGGCCCCTTTTCAAAATAAGGCTTGAAGGGAAACTTGATTTCCCTCGTTGGGAGTAAGAGCGTTGCGGGCTCAATTCTCCCTGAGAAACACTGTAGTTGCACATGCTCCCTTCATAGCACAATTGCCTTTGTGATGCCAAGTGTGTTTCTAGGCAAGGAACTTGGAGGTTGCCATTCTTTGCTAGGTGCTCATCCTTCAGTAATCTTCAGTGACTTGGCGACCCGTTTGAACACTAGCCTCATGCTAGTCTACCTCTTCTATCATGCCACAGATTGGCTTGCAAGTGAATCCATGTAGCGTTGTTCCGTGTGGTTCTTGAGCTCTAGGAAGCATTCCAGGTCTCAGTACTGTCGGATCTGCACTAGGATGAGAAACTTTCAAGAGGACGGCTTGTGTGTTTGGGGTTCGGAGCAGTGCAGCGTTGAGAACAGCTAGATGCCGAGTGTTGGGAAGTGAAAGGCTTCTTGTGATAAACCTCTAGAATGTTGTAAGTTGAAACAACTCAAGTATCTCCCGTCTAAAGCACCGTTGAGGTACAAAATAGAGAAAGAAACAGCAGGGTCAATGCTCTGCGGGTCTTTTGTAAATAAGGCTTGAAAGGAAACTTTAGTTTCATCATTGGGATTTATAGAGTTGCGGGCTGAATTCCCCCTGAGAAACACTGTAGTTGCACATGTTCCCTTCATAGCACAATTGCCTTTGTGATGACAAGTGAGTTCCTAAGAAAGAAACTTGGAGGTTGCCATTCTTTGCTAGGTGCTCATCCTTCAGTCATCTTCAGTGAATTGGAGAACCCGTTTGACCACCAGTCTCAAGCTAACGTTCTTCTTGGATCCTGACACAGATTGGCATGTAGCAGAATCCATGTAGAGTTATTCTGTGTGGTTCCTGAGCTCTAGGAAGCATTCCATGCCTCTTAGTACGGGCGGTCTGCACTAGGATACGAAAAGTACAAGAATGACGGCCTCTGTGTTCGAGCATTTGTGAGCAAAGCAGCGTTAGCAACAGCTAGATGCCGAGTCATGGGCAGTGAAGGACTTCTTTGGTTAAACCTCTAGATTGTTGCAAGTGGAAACAACTCACGTATCTCCTTTCTAAAGCACCTGGAGGTACAAAAGAGAGAAGGAAACATCAGGGTCAAAGCTCTGTGGGCCCTTTTCAATATAAGGCGTGAAGGGGAACTTGGGTTTCCTCATTGGGAGTAAGAGAGTTGCGGGCTCAATTCTCCCTGAATAACACTGTAGTTGCACATGCTCCCTTCATAGCACAATTGCCTACGTGATGACAAGTGAGTTTCCTGGAAAGAAACTTGGAGGTTGCCATTCTTTGCTAGGTGCTCATTCTTCGGTAATCTTCAGTGAATTGGAGAACCCGTTTGACCACCAGTCTCAAGCTAACGTTCTTCTTGGATCCTGACACAGATTGGCATGTAGCAGAATCCATGTAGAGTTATTCTGTGTGGTTCCTGAGCTCTAGGATGCATTCCATGCCTCTTAGTACTGGCGGTCTGCACTAGGATACGAAAAGTACAAGAATGACGGCCTCTGTGTTCGAGCCTTTGTGAGCAAAGCAGCGTTAGCAAGAGCTAGATGCCGAGTCATGGGCAGTGAAGGACTTCTTTGGTTAAACCTCTAGATTGTTGAAAGTGGAAACAACTCACGTATCTCCTTTCTAAAGCACCTGGAGGTACAAAAGAGAGAAGGAAACATCAGGATCCAAGCTCTGTGGGCCCTTTTCAATATAAGGCTTGAAGGGGAACTTGGGTTTCCTCATTGGGAGTAAGAGAGTTGCGGGCTCAATTCTCCCTGAATAACACTGTAGTTGCACATGCTCCCTTCATAGCACAATTGCCTACGTGATGACAAGTGAGTTTCCTGGAAAGAAATTTGTAGGTTGCCATTCTTTGCTAGGTGCTCATCCTTCGGTAATCTTCAGTGAATTGGAGAACCCGTTTGGCCACTAGCCTCAAGCTAACGTTCTTCGTGGATCCTGCCACAGATTGGCATGCAGCAGAATCCATGTCGAGTTCTTCAGTGTGGTTCTTGAGCTCTAGGAAGCCTTCCCGGTCTCTTAGTACTGTTGGATCTGCACTAGGATGAGAAACTTTCAAGAGGACGGCTTGTGTGTTAGGGGAGTTCTGAGCATTGAAGAGTTGGGAACAGCTAGAGGCCGAGTCATGGGAAGTGAAGGGCTTCTTTTGATAAACCTCTAGAATGTGGTAAGTTGAAACAACTCAGTATCTCCCTTCGAAAGCACCTTTGAGATACAAAAGAGAGAAGGAAACTGCAGGGACAATGCTCTGCGACCCTTTTGAAAATAAGGCTTGAAAGGAAACTTTATTTTCCTCTTTGGGATTTAGAGAGTTGTGGGCTCAATTCTCCCCGAGAAACACTGTAGTTGCACATGCTCCCTTCATAGCACAATTGCCTACGTGATGACAAGTGAGTTTCTAGGCAAGAAACTTGGAGGTTGCCATTCTATGCTAGGTGCTCATCCTTCAGTCATCGTCAGTGAATTGGAGAACCCGTTTGACAGCTAGCCTCAAGCTAACGTTCCTCTTGTATCCTGCCACAGATTGGCATGCAGCAGAATCCATGGAGCGTTCTTCGGTGTGGTTCCTGAGCTCTAGGATGCATTCCGGGTCTCTTAGTACTGGCAGTTCTGCACTAGGGTGCGAAAAGTACAAGTAGGACGACCTGTGTGTTTGGGCCTTTCTGAGCAATGCAGCGTTGGGAACAGCTAGATGCCGAGTCATGGGCAGTGAAGGCCTTCTTTGGTTAAACCTCTAGATGGTTGCAAGTGGAAACAACTCAAGTATCTCCTTTCTAAAGCACCTGGCGGTACAAAAGAGAGAAGGAAACATCAGGGTCAAAGCTCTGTGGGCCCCTTTTCAAAATAAGGCTTGAAGGGAAACTTGATTTCCCTCGTTGGGAGTAAGAGCGTTGCGGGCTCAATTCTCCCTGAGAAACACTGTAGTTGCACATGCTCCCTTCATAGCACAATTGCCTTTGTGATGCCAAGTGTGTTTCTAGGCAAGGAACTTGGAGGTTGCCATTCTTTGCTAGGTGCTCATCCTTCAGTAATCTTCAGTGACTTGGCGACCCGTTTGAACACTAGCCTCATGCTAGTCTACCTCTTCTATCATGCCACAGATTGGCTTGCAAGTGAATCCATGTAGCGTTGTTCCGTGTGGTTCTTGAGCTCTAGGAAACATTCCAGGTCTCAGTACTGTCGGATCTGCACTAGGATGAGAAACTTTCAAGAGGACGGCTTGTGTGTTTGGGGTTCGGAGCAGTGCAGCGTTGAGAACAGCTAGATGCCGAGTGTCGGGAAGTGAAAGGCTTCTTGTGATAAACCTCTAGAATGTTGTAAGTTGAAACAACTCAAGTATCTCCCGTCTAAAGCACCGTTGAGGTACAAAATAGAGAAAGAAACAGCAGGGTCAATGCTCTGCGGGTCTTTTGTAAATAAGGCTTGAAAGGAAACTTTAGTTTCATCACTGGGATTTATAGAGTTGCGGGCTGAATTCCCCCTGAGAAACACTGTAGGTGCACATGTTCCCTTCATAGCACAATTGCCTTTGTGATGACAAGTGAGTTTCTAAGAAAGAAACTTGGAGGTTGCCATTCTTTGCTAGGTGCTCATCCTTCAGTCATCTTCAGTGAATTGGAGAACCCGTTTGACCACCAGTCTCAAGCTAACGTTCTTCTTGGATCCTGACACAGATTGGCATGTAGCAGAATCCATGTAGAGTTATTCTGTGTGGTTCCTGAGCTCTAGGAAGCATTCCATGCCTCTTAGTACGGGCGGTCTGCACTAGGATACGAAAAGTACAATAATGACGGCCTCTGTGTTCGAGCCTTTGTGAGCAAAGCAGCGTTAGCAACAGCTAGATGCCGAGTCATGGGCAGTGAAGGACTTCTTTGGTTAAACCTCTAGATTGTTGCAAGTGGAAACAACTCACGTATCTCCTTTCTAAAGCACCTGGAGGTACAAAAGAGAGAAGGAAACATCAGGGTCAAAGCTCTGTGGGCCCTTTTCAATATAAGGCTTGAAGGGGAACTTGGATTTCCTCATTGGGAGTAAGAGAGTTGCGGGCTCAATTCTCCCTGAATAACACTGTAGTTGCACATGTTCCCTTCATAGCACAATTGCCTACGTGATGACAAGTGAGTTTCCTGGAAAGAAACTTGGAGGTTGCCATTCTTTGCTAGGTGCTCATCCTTCGGTAATCTTCAGTGAATTGGAGAACCCGTTTGACCACCAGTCTCAAGCTAACGTTCTTCTTGGATCCTGACACAGATTGGCATGCAGCAAAATCCATGTCGAGTTATTCAGTGTGGTTCTTGAGCTCTAGGAAGCCTTCCCGGTCTCTTAGTACTGTTGGATCTGCACTAGGATGAGAAACTTTCAAGAGGACGGCTTGTGTGTTAGGGGAGTCCTGAGCATTGAAGAGTTGGGAACAGCTAGAGGCCGAGTCATGGGAAGTGAAGGGCTTCTTTTGATAAACCTCTAGAATGTGGTAAGTTGAAACAACTCAGTATCTCCCTTCGAAAGCACCTTTGAGATACAAAAGAGAGAAGGAAACTGCAGGGACAATGCTCTGTGACCCTTTTGAAAATAAGGCTTGAAAGGAAACTTTATTTTCCTCTTTGGGATTTAGAGAGTTGTGGGCTCAATTCTCCCCGAGAAACACTGTAGTTGCACATGCTCCCTTCATAGCACAATTGCCTACGTGATGACAAGTGAGTTTCTAGGCAAGAAACTTGGAGGTTGCCATTCTATGCTAGGTGCTCATCCTTCAGTCATCGGCAGTGAATTGGAGAACCCGTTTGACAGCTAGCCTCAAGCTAACGTTCCTCTTGTATCCTGCCACAGATTGGCATGCAGCAGAATCCATGGAGCGTTCTTCGGTGTGGTTCCTGAGCTCTAGGATGCATTCCGGGTCTCTTAGTACTGGCAGTTCTGCACTAGGGTGCGAAAAGTACAAGTAGGACGACCTGTGTGTTTGGGCCTTTCTGAGCAATGCAGCGTTGGGAACAGCTAGATGCCGAGTCATGGGCAGTGAAGGCCTTCTTTGGTTAAACCTCTAGATGGTTGCAAGTGGAAACAACTCAAGTATCTCCTTTCTAAAGCACCTGGCGGTACAAAAGAGAGAAGGAAACATCAGGGTCAAAGCTCTGTGGGCCCCTTTTCAAAATAAGGCTTGAAGGGAAACTTGATTTCCCTCGTTGGGAGTAAGAGCGTTGCGGGCTCAATTCTCCCTGAGAAACACTGTAGTTGCACATGCTCCCTTCATAGCACAATTGCCTTTGTGATGCCAAGTGTGTTTCTAGGCAAGGAACTTGGAGGTTGCCATTCTTTGCTAGGTGCTCATCCTTCAGTAATCTTCAGTGACTTGGCGACCCGTTTGAACACTAGCCTCATGCTAGTCTACCTCTTCTATCATGCCACAGATTGGCTTGCAAGTGAATCCATGTAGCGTTGTTCCGTGTGGTTCTTGAGCTCTAGGAAGCATTCCAGGTCTCAGTACTGTCGGATCTGCACTAGGATGAGAAACTTTCAAGAGGACGGCTTGTGTGTTTGGGGTTCGGAGCAGTGCAGCGTTGAGAACAGCTAGATGCCGAGTGTTGGGAAGTGAAAGGCTTCTTGTGATAAACCTCTAGAATGTTGTAAGTTGAAACAACTCAAGTATCTCCCGTCTAAAGCACCGTTGAGGTACAAAATAGAGAAAGAAACAGCAGGGTCAATGCTCTGCGGGTCTTTTGTAAATAAGGCTTGAAAGGAAACTTTAGTTTCATCATTGGGATTTATAGAGTTGCGGGCTGAATTCCCCCTGAGAAACACTGTAGTTGCACATGTTCCCTTCATAGCACAATTGCCTTTGTGATGACAAGTGAGTTTCTAAGAAAGAAACTTGGAGGTTGCCATTCTTTGCTAGGTGCTCATCCTTCAGTCATCTTCAGTGAATTGGAGAACCCGTTTGACCACCAGTCTCAAGCTAACGTTCTTCTTGGATCCTGACACAGATTGGCATGTAGCAGAATCCATGTAGAGTTATTCTGTGTGGTTCCTGAGCTCTAGGAAGCATTCCATGCCTCTTAGTACGGGCGGTCTGCACTAGGATACGAAAAGTACAAGAATGACGGCCTCTGTGTTCGAGCCTTTGTGAGCAAAGCAGCGTTAGCAACAGCTAGATGCCGAGTCATGGGCAGTGAAGGACTTCTTTGGTTAAACCTCTAGATTGTTGCAAGTGGAAACAACTCACGTATCTCCTTTCTAAAGCACCTGGAGGTACAAAAGAGAGAAGGAAACATCAGGGTCAAAGCTCTGTGGGCCCTTTTCAATATAAGGCTTGAAGGGGAACTTGGGTTTCCTCATTGGGAGTAAGAGAGTTGCGGGCTCAATTCTCCCTGAATAACACTGTAGTTGCACATGCTCCCTTCATAGCACAATTGCCTACGTGATGACAAGTGAGTTTCCTGGAAAGAAACTTGGAGGTTGCCATTCTTTGCTAGGTGCTCATTCTTCGGTAATCTTCAGTGAATTGGAGAACCCGTTTGACCACCAGTCTCAAGCTAACGTTCTTCTTGGATCCTGACACAGATTGGCATGTAGCAGAATCCATGTAGAGTTATTCTGTGTGGTTCCTGAGCTCTAGGATGCATTCCATGCCTCTTAGTACTGGCGGTCTGCACTAGGATACGAAAAGTACAAGAATGACGGCCTCTGTGTTCGAGCCTTTGTGAGCAAAGCAGCGTTAGCAAGAGCTAGATGCCGAGTCATGGGCAGTGAAGGACTTCTTTGGTTAAACCTCTAGATTGTTGAAAGTGGAAACAACTCACGTATCTCCTTTCTAAAGCACCTGGAGGTACAAAAGAGAGAAGGAAACATCAGGATCCAAGCTCTGTGGGCCCTTTTCAATATAAGGCTTGAAGGGGAACTTGGGTTTCCTCATTGGGAGTAAGAGAGTTGCGGGCTCAATTCTCCCTGAATAACACTGTAGTTGCACATGCTCCCTTCATAGCACAATTGCCTACGTGATGACAAGTGAGTTTCCTGGAAAGAAACTTGGAGGTTGCCATTCTTTGCTAGGTGCTCATCCTTCGGTAATCTTCAGTGAATTGGAGAACCCGTTTGGCCACTAGCCTCAAGCTAACGTTCTTCGTGGATCCTGCCACAGATTGGCATGCAGCAGAATCCATGTCGAGTTATTCAGTGTGGTTCTTGAGCTCTAGGAAGCCTTCCCGGTCTCTTAGTACTGTTGGATCTGCACTAGGATGAGAAACTTTCAAGAGGACGGCTTGTGTGTTAGGGGAGTTCTGAGCATTGAAGAGTTGGGAACAGCTAGAGGCCGAGTCATGGGAAGTGAAGGCCTTCTTTTGATAAACCTCTAGAATGTTGTAAGTTGAAACAACTCAGTATCTCCCTTCGAAAGCACCTTTGAGATACAAAAGAGAGAAGGAAACTGCAGGGACAATGCTCTGCGACCCTTTTGAAAATAAGGCTTGAAAGGAAACTTTATTTTCCTCTTTGGGATTTAGAGAGTTGTGGGCTCAATTCTCCCCGAGAAACACTGTAGTTGCACATGCTCCCTTCATAGCACAATTGCCTACGTGATGACAAGTGAGTTTCTAGGCAAGAAACTTGGAGGTTGCCATTCTATGCTAGGTGCTCATCCTTCAGTCATCGTCAGTGAATTGGAGAACCCGTTTGACAGCTAGCCTCAAGCTAACGTTCCTCTTGTATCCTGCCACAGATTGGCATGCAGCAGAATCCATGGAGCGTTCTTCGGTGTGGTTCCTGAGCTCTAGGATGCATTCCGGGTCTCTTAGTACTGGCAGTTCTGCACTAGGGTGCGAAAAGTACAAGTAGGACGACCTGTGTGTTTGGGCCTTTCTGAGCAATGCAGCGTTGGGAACAGCTAGATGCCGAGTCATGGGCAGTGAAGACCTTCTTTGGTTAAACCTCTAGATTGTTGCAAGTGGAAACAACTCAAGTATCTCCTTTCTAAAGCACCTGGCGGTACAAAAGAGAGAAGGAAACATCAGGGTCAAAGCTCTGTGGGACCCTTTTCAAAATAAGGCTTGAAGGGAAACTTGATTTCCCTCGTTGGGAGTAAGAGCGTTGCGGGCTCAATTCTCCCTGAGAAACACTGTAGTTGCACATGCTCCCTTCATAGCACAATTGCCTTTGTGATGCCAAGTGTGTTTCTAGGCAAGGAACTTGGAGGTTGCCATTCTTTGCTAGGTGCTCATCCTTCAGTAATCTTCAGTGACTTGGCGACCCGTTTGAACACTAGCCTCATGCTAGTCTACCTCTTCTATCATGCCACAGATTGGCTTGCAAGTGAATCCATGTAGCGTTGTTCCGTGTGGTTCTTGAGCTCTAGGAAGCATTCCAGGTCTCAGTACTGTCGGATCTGCACTAGGATGAGAAACTTTCAAGAGGACGGCTTGTGTGTTTGGGGTTCGGAGCAGTGCAGCTTTGAGAACAGCTAGATGCCGAGTGTTGGGAAGTGAAAGGCTTCTTGTGATAAACCTCTAGAATGTTGTAAGTTGAAACAACTCAAGTATCTCCCGTCTAAAGCACCGTTGAGGTACAAAATAGAGAAAGAAACAGCAGGGTCAATGCTCTGCGGGTCTTTTGTAAATAAGGCTTGAAAGGAAACTTTAGTTTCATCATTGGGATTTATAGAGTTGCGGGCTGAATTCCCCCTGAGAAACACTGTAGTTGCACATGTTCCCTTCATAGCACAATTGCCTTTGTGATGACAAGTGAGTTTCTAAGAAAGAAACTTGGAGGTTGCCATTCTTTGCTAGGTGCTCATCCTTCAGTCATCTTCAGTGAATTGGAGAACCCGTTTGACCACCAGTCTCAAGCTAACGTTCTTCTTGGATCCTGACACAGATTGGCATGTAGCAGAATCCATGTAGAGTTATTCTGTGTGGTTCCTGAGCTCTAGGAAGCATTCCATGCCTCTTAGTACGGGCGGTCTGCACTAGGATACGAAAAGTACAAGAATGGCGGCCTCTGTGTTCGAGCCTTTGTAAGCAAAGCAGCGTTAGCAACAGCTAGATGCCGAGTCATGGGCAGTGAAGGACTTCTTTGGTTAAACCTCTAGATTGTTGCAAGTGGAAACAACTCACGTATCTCCTTTCTAAAGCACCTGGAGGTACAAAAGAGAGAAAGAAACATCAGGGTCAAAGCTCTGTGGGCCCTTTTCAATATAAGGCTTGAAGGGGAACTTGGGTTTCCTCATTGGGAGTAAGAGAGTTGCGGGCTCAATTCTCCCTGAATAACACTGTAGTTGCACATGCTCCCTTCATAGCACAATTGCCTACGTGATGACAAGTGAGTTTCCTGGAAAGAAACTTGGAGGTTGCCATTCTATGCTAGGTGCTCATCCTTCAGTCATCGTCAGTGAATTGGAGAACCCGTTTGACAGCTAGCCTCAAGCTAACGTTCCTCTTGTATCCTGCCACAGATTGACATGCAGCAGAATCCATGGAGCGTTCTTCGGTGTGGTTCCTGAGCTCTAGGATGCATTCCGGGTCTCTTAGTACTGGCAGTTCTGCACTAGGGTGCGAAAAGTACAAGTAGGACGACCTGTGTGTTTGGGCCTTTCTGAGCAATGCAGCGTTGGGAACAGCTAGATGCCGGGTCATGGGCAGTGAAGGCCTTCTTTGGTTAAACCTCTAGATTGTTGCAAGTGGAAACAACTCAAGTATCTCCTTTCTAAAGCACCTGGCGGTACAAAAGAGAGAAGGAAACATCAGGGTCAAAGCTCTGTGGGCCCCTTTTCAAAATAAGGCTTGAAGGGAAACTTGATTTCCCTCGTTGGGAGTAAGAGCGTTGCGGGCTCAATTCTCCCTGAGAAACACTGTAGTTGCACATGCTCCCTTCATAGCACAATTGCCTTTGTGATGCCAAGTGTGTTTCTAGGCAAGGAACTTGGAGGTTGCCATTCTTTGCTAGGTGCTCATCCTTCAGTAATCTTCAGTGACTTGGCGACCCGTTTGAACACTAGCCTCATGCTAGTCTACCTCTTCTATCATGCCACAGATTGGCTTGCAAGTGAATCCATGTAGCGTTGTTCCGTGTGGTTCTTGAGCTCTAGGAAGCATTCCAGGTCTCAGTACTGTCGGATCTGCACTAGGATGAGAAACTTTCAAGAGGACGGCTTGTGTGTTTGGGGTTCGGAGCAGTGCAGCGTTGAGAACAGCTAGATGCCGAGTGTTGGGAAGTGAAAGGCTTCTTGTGATAAACCTCTAGAATGTTGTAAGTTGAAACAACTCAAGTATCTCCCGTCTAAAGCACCGTTGAGGTACAAAATAGAGAAAGAAACAGCAGGGTCAATGCTCTGCGGGTCTTTTGTAAATAAGGCTTGAAAGGAAACTTTAGTTTCATCATTGGGATTTATAGAGTTGCGGGCTGAATTCCCCCTGAGAAACACTGTAGTTGCACATGTTCCCTTCATAGCACAATTGCCTTTGTGATGACAAGTGAGTTCCTAAGAAAGAAACTTGGAGGTTGCCATTCTTTGCTAGGTGCTCATCCTTCAGTCATCTTCAGTGAATTGGAGAACCCGTTTGACCACCAGTCTCAAGCTAACGTTCTTCTTGGATCCTGACACAGATTGGCATGTAGCAGAATCCATGTAGAGTTATTCTGTGTGGTTCCTGAGCTCTAGGAAGCATTCCATGCCTCTTAGTACGGGCGGTCTGCACTAGGATACGAAAAGTACAAGAATGACGCCCTCTGTGTTCGAGCATTTGTGAGCAAAGCAGCGTTAGCAACAGCTAGATGCCGAGTCATGGGCAGTGAAGGACTTCTTTGGTTAAACCTCTAGATTGTTGCAAGTGGAAACAACTCACGTATCTCCTTTCTAAAGCACCTGGAGGTACAAAAGAGAGAAGGAAACATCAGGGTCAAAGCTCTGTGGGCCCTTTTCAATATAAGGCGTGAAGGGGAACTTGGGTTTCCTCATTGGGAGTAAGAGAGTTGCGGGCTCAATTCTCCCTGAATAACACTGTAGTTGCACATGCTCCCTTCATAGCACAATTGCCTACGTGATGACAAGTGAGTTTCCTGGAAAGAAACTTGGAGGTTGCCATTCTTTGCTAGGTGCTCATTCTTCGGTAATCTTCAGTGAATTGGAGAACCCGTTTGACCACCAGTCTCAAGCTAACGTTCTTCTTGGATCCTGACACAGATTGGCATGTAGCAGAATCCATGTAGAGTTATTCTGTGTGGTTCCTGAGCTCTAGGATGCATTCCATGCCTCTTAGTACTGGCGGTCTGCACTAGGATACGAAAAGTACAAGAATGACGGCCTCTGTGTTCGAGCCTTTGTGAGCAAAGCAGCGTTAGCAAGAGCTAGATGCCGAGTCATGGGCAGTGAAGGACTTCTTTGGTTAAACCTCTAGATTGTTGAAAGTGGAAACAACTCACGTATCTCCTTTCTAAAGCACCTGGAGGTACAAAAGAGAGAAGGAAACATCAGGATCCAAGCTCTGTGGGCCCTTTTCAATATAAGGCTTGAAGGGGAACTTGGGTTTCCTCATTGGGAGTAAGAGAGTTGCGGGCTCAATTCTCCCTGAATAACACTGTAGTTGCACATGCTCCCTTCATAGCACAATTGCCTACGTGATGACAAGTGAGTTTCCTGGAAAGAAACTTGGAGGTTGCCATTCTTTGCTAGGTGCTCATCCTTCGGTAATCTTCAGTGAATTGGAGAACCCGTTTGGCCACTAGCCTCAAGCTAACGTTCTTCGTGGATCCTGCCACAGATTGGCATGCAGCAGAATCCATGTCGAGTTATTCAGTGTGGTTCTTGAGCTCTAGGAAGCCTTCCCGGTCTCTTAGTACTGTTGGATCTGCACTAGGATGAGAAACTTTCAAGAGGACGGCTTGTGTGTTAGGGGAGTTCTGAGCATTGAAGAGTTGGGAACAGCTAGAGGCCGAGTCATGGGAAGTGAAGGCCTTCTTTTGATAAACCTCTAGAATGTTGTAAGTTGAAACAACTCAGTATCTCCCTTCGAAAGCACCTTTGAGATACAAAAGAGAGAAGGAAACTGCAGGGACAATGCTCTGCGACCCTTTTGAAAATAAGGCTTGAAAGGAAACTTTATTTTCCTCTTTGGGATTTAGAGAGTTGTGGGCTCAATTCTCCCCGAGAAACACTGTAGTTGCACATGCTCCCTTCATAGCACAATTGCCTACGTGATGACAAGTGAGTTTCTAGGCAAGAAACTTGGAGGTTGCCATTCTATGCTAGGTGCTCATCCTTCAGTCATCGTCAGTGAATTGGAGAACCCGTTGGACAGCTAGCCTCAAGCTAACGTTCCTCTTGTATCCTGCCACAGATTGGCATGCAGCAGAATCCATGGAGCGTTCTTCGGTGTGGTTCCTGAGCTCTAGGATGCATTCCGGGTCTCTTAGTACTGGCAGTTCTGCACTAGGGTGCGAAAAGTACAAGTAGGACGACCTGTGTGTTTGGGCCTTTCTGAGCAATGCAGCGTTGGGAACAGCTAGATGCCGAGTCATGGGCAGTGAAGACCTTCTTTGGTTAAACCTCTAGATTGTTGCAAGTGGAAACAACTCAAGTATCTCCTTTCTAAAGCACCTGGCGGTACAAAAGAGAGAAGGAAACATCAGGGTCAAAGCTCTGTGGGACCCTTTTCAAAATAAGGCTTGAAGGGAAACTTGATTTCCCTCGTTGGGAGTAAGAGCGTTGCGGGCTCAATTCTCCCTGAGAAACACTGTAGTTGCACATGCTCCCTTCATAGCACAATTGCCTTTGTGATGCCAAGTGTGTTTCTAGGCAAGGAACTTGGAGGTTGCCATTCTTTGCTAGGTGCTCATCCTTCAGTAATCTTCAGTGACTTGGCGACCCGTTTGAACACTAGCCTCATGCTAGTCTACCTCTTCTATCATGCCACAGATTGGCTTGCAAGTGAATCCATGTAGCGTTGTTCCGTGTGGTTCTTGAGCTCTAGGAAGCATTCCAGGTCTCAGTACTGTCGGATCTGCACTAGGATGAGAAACTTTCAAGAGGACGGCTTGTGTGTTTGGGGTTCGGAGCAGTGCAGCGTTGAGAACAGCTAGATGCCGAGTGTTGGGAAGTGAAAGGCTTCTTGTGATAAACCTCTAGAATGTTGTAAGTTGAAACAACTCAAGTATCTCCCGTCTAAAGCACCGTTGAGGTACAAAATAGAGAAAGAAACAGCAGGGTCAATGCTCTGCGGGTCTTTTGTAAATAAGGCTTGAAAGGAAACTTTAGTTTCATCATTGGGATTTATAGAGTTGCGGGCTGAATTCCCCCTGAGAAACACTGTAGTTGCACATGTTCCCTTCATAGCACAATTGCCTTTGTGATGACAAGTGAGTTTCTAAGAAAGAAACTTGGAGGTTGCCATTCTTTGCTAGGTGCTCATCCTTCAGTCATCTTCAGTGAATTGGAGAACCCGTTTGACCACCAGTCTCAAGCTAACGTTCTTCTTGGATCCTGACACAGATTGGCATGTAGCAGAATCCATGTAGAGTTATTCTGTGTGGTTCCTGAGCTCTAGGAAGCATTCCATGCCTCTTAGTACGGGCGGTCTGCACTAGGATACGAAAAGTACAAGAATGACGGCCTCTGTGTTCGAGCCTTTGTGAGCAAAGCAGCGTTAGCAACAGCTAGATGCCGAGTCATGGGCAGTGAAGGACTTCTTTGGTTAAACCTCTAGATTGTTGCAAGTGGAAACAACTCACGTATCTCCTTTCTAAAGCACCTGGAGGTACAAAAGAGAGAAGGAAACATCAGGGTCAAAGCTCTGTGGGCCCTTTTCAATATAAGGCGTGAAGGGGAACTTGGGTTTCCTCATTGGGAGTAAGAGAGTTGCGGGCTCAATTCTCCCTGAATAACACTGTAGTTGCACATGCTCCCTTCATAGCACAATTGCCTACGTGATGACAAGTGAGTTTCCTGGAAAGAAACTTGGAGGTTGCCATTCTTTGCTAGGTGCTCATCCTTCGGTAATCTTCAGTGAATTGGAGAACCCGTTTGACCACCAGTCTCAAGCTCACGTTCTTCTTGGATCCTGCCACAGATTGGCATGTAGCAGAATCCATGTCGAGTTATTCAGTGTGGTTCTTGAGCTCTAGGAAGCCTTCCCGGTCTCTTAGTACTGTTGGATCTGCACTAGGATGAGAAACTTTCAAGAGGACGGCTTGTGTGTTAGGGGAGTTCTGAGCATTGAAGAGTTGGGAACAGCTAGAGGCCGAGTCATGGGAAGTGAAGGGCTTCTTTTGATAAAACTCTAGAATGTTGTAAGTTGAAACAACTCAGTATCTCCCTTCGAAAGCACCTTTGAGATACAAAAGAGAGAAGGAAACTGCAGGGACAATGCTCTGTGACCCTTTTGAAAATAAGGCTTGAAAGGAAACTTTATTTTCCTCTTTGGGATTTAGAGAGTTGTGGGCTCAATTCTCCCCGAGAAACACTGTAGTTGCACATGCTCCCTTCATAGCACAATTGCCTACGTGATGACAAGTGAGTTTCTAGGCAAGAAACTTGGAGGTTGCCATTCTATGCTAGGTGCTCATCCTTCAGTCATCGTCAGTGAATTGGAGAACCCGTTTGACAGCTAGCCTCAAGCTAACGTTCCTCTTGTATCCTGCCACAGATTGGCATGCAGCAGAATCCATGGAGCGTTCTTCGGTGTGGTTCCTGAGCTCTAGGATGCATTCCGGGTCTCTTAGTACTGGCAGTTCTGCACTAGGGTGCGAAAAGTACAAGTAGGACGACCTGTGTGTTTGGGCCTTTCTGAGCAATGCAGCGTTGGGAACAGCTAGATGCCGAGTCATGGGCAGTGAAGGCCTTCTTTGGTTAAACCTCTAGATTGTTGCAAGTGGAAACAACTCAAGTATCTCCTTTCTAAAGCACCTGGCGATACAAAAGAGAGAAGGAAACATCAGGGTCAAAGCTCTGTGGGCCCCTTTTCAAAATAAGGCTTGAAGGGAAACTTGATTTCCCTCGTTGGGAGTAAGAGCGTTGCGGGCTCAATTCTCCCTGAGAAACACTGTAGTTGCACATGCTCCCTTCATAGCACAATTGCCTTTGTGATGCCAAGTGTGTTTCTAGGCAAGGAACTTGGAGGTTGCCATTCTTTGCTAGGTGCTCATCCTTCAGTAATCTTCAGTGACTTGGCGACCCGTTTGAACACTAGCCTCATGCTAGTCTACCTCTTCTATCATGCCACAGATTGGCTTGCAAGTGAATCCATGTAGCGTTGTTCCGTGTGGTTCTTGAGCTCTAGGAAGCATTCCAGGTCTCAGTACTGTCGGATCTGCACTAGGATGAGAAACTTTCAAGAGGACGGCTTGTGTGTTTGGGGTTCGGAGCAGTGCAGCGTTGAGAACAGCTAGATGCCGAGTGTTGGGAAGTGAAAGGCTTCTTGTGATAAACCTCTAGAATGTTGTAAGTTGAAACAACTCAAGTATCTCCCGTCTAAAGCACCATTGAGGTACAAAATAGAGAAAGAAACAGCAGGGTCAATGCTCTGCGGGTCTTTTGTAAATAAGGCTTGAAAGGAAACTTTAGTTTCATCATTGGGATTTATAGAGTTGCGGGCTGAATTCCCCCTGAGAAACACTGTAGTTGCACATGTTCCCTTCATAGCACAATTGCCTTTGTGATGACAAGTGAGTTTCTAAGAAAGAAACTTGGAGGTTGCCATTCTTTGCTAGGTGCTCATCCTTCAGTCATCTTCAGTGAATTGGAGAACCCGTTTGACCACCAGTCTCAAGCTAACGTTCTTCTTGGATCCTGACACAGATTGGCATGTAGCAGAATCCATGTAGAGTTATTCTGTGTGGTTCCTGAGCTCTAGGAAGCATTCCATGCCTCTTAGTACGGGCGGTCTGCACTAGGATACGAAAAGTACAAGAATGACGGCCTCTGTGTTCGAGCCTTTGTGAGCAAAGCAGCGTTAGCAACAGCTAGATGCCGAGTCATGGGCAGTGAAGGACTTCTTTGGTTAAACCTCTAGATTGTTGCAAGTGGAAACAACTCACGTATCTCCTTTCTAAAGCACCTGGAGGTACAAAAGAGAGAAGGAAACATCAGGGTCAAAGCTCTGTGGGCCCTTTTCAATATAAGGCTTGAAGGGGAACTTGGGTTTCCTCATTGGGAGTAAGAGAGTTGCGGGCTCAATTCTCCCTGAATAACACTGTAGTTGCACATGCTCCCTTCATAGCACAATTGCCTACGTGATGACAAGTGAGTTTCCTGGAAAGAAACTTGGAGGTTGCCATTCTTTGCTAGGTGCTCATTCTTCGGTAATCTTCAGTGAATTGGAGAACCCGTTTGACCACCAGTCTCAAGCTAACGTTCTTCTTGGATCCTGACACAGATTGGCATGTAGCAGAATCCATGTAGAGTTATTCTGTGTGGTTCCTGAGCTCTAGGATGCATTCCATGCCTCTTAGTACTGGCGGTCTGCACTAGGATACGAAAAGTACAAGAATGACGGCCTCTGTGTTCGAGCCTTTGTGAGCAAAGCAGCGTTAGCAAGAGCTAGATGCCGAGTCATGGGCAGTGAAGGACTTCTTTGGTTAAACCTCTAGATTGTTGAAAGTGGAAACAACTCACGTATCTCCTTTCTAAAGCACCTGGAGGTACAAAAGAGAGAAGGAAACATCAGGATCCAAGCTCTGTGGGCCCTTTTCAATATAAGGCTTGAAGGGGAACTTGGGTTTCCTCATTGGGAGTAAGAGAGTTGCGGGCTCAATTCTCCCTGAATAACACTGTAGTTGCACATGCTCCCTTCATAGCACAATTGCCTACGTGATGACAAGTGAGTTTCCTGGAAAGAAACTTGGAGGTTGCCATTCTTTGCTAGGTGCTCATCCTTCGGTAATCTTCAGTGAATTGGAGAACCCGTTTGGCCACTAGCCTCAAGCTAACGTTCTTCGTGGATCCTGCCACAGATTGGCATGCAGCAGAATCCATGTCGAGTTATTCAGTGTGGTTCTTGAGCTCTAGGAAGCCTTCCCGGTCTCTTAGTACTGTTGGATCTGCACTAGGATGAGAAACTTTCAAGAGGACGGCTTGTGTGTTAGGGGAGTTCTGAGCATTGAAGAGTTGGGAACAGCTAGAGGCCGAGTCATGGGAAGTGAAGGCCTTCTTTTGATAAACCTCTAGAATGTTGTAAGTTGAAACAACTCAGTATCTCCCTTCGAAAGCACCTTTGAGATACAAAAGAGAGAAGGAAACTGCAGGGACAATGCTCTGCGACCCTTTTGAAAATAAGGCTTGAAAGGAAACTTTATTTTCCTCTTTGGGATTTAGAGAGTTGTGGGCTCAATTCTCCCCGAGAAACACTGTAGTTGCACATGCTCCCTTCATAGCACAATTGCCTACGTGATGACAAGTGAGTTTCTAGGCAAGAAACTTGGAGGTTGCCATTCTATGCTAGGTGCTCATCCTTCAGTCATCGTCAGTGAATTGGAGAACCCGTTGGACAGCTAGCCTCAAGCTAACGTTCCTCTTGTATCCTGCCACAGATTGGCATGCAGCAGAATCCATGGAGCGTTCTTCGGTGTGGTTCCTGAGCTCTAGGATGCATTCCGGGTCTCTTAGTACTGGCAGTTCTGCACTAGGGTGCGAAAAGTACAAGTAGGACGACCTGTGTGTTTGGGCCTTTCTGAGCAATGCAGCGTTGGGAACAGCTAGATGCCGAGTCATGGGCAGTGAAGACCTTCTTTGGTTAAACCTCTAGATTGTTGCAAGTGGAAACAACTCAAGTATCTCCTTTCTAAAGCACCTGGCGGTACAAAAGAGAGAAAGAAACATCAGGGTCAAAGCTCTGTGGGACCCTTTTCAAAATAAGGCTTGAAGGGAAACTTTATTTCCCTCGTTGGGAGTAAGAGCGTTGCGGGCTCAATTCTCCCTGAGAAACACTGTAGTTGCACATGCTCCCTTCATAGCACAATTGCCTTTGTGATGCCAAGTGTGTTTCTAGGCAAGGAACTTGGAGGTTGCCATTCTTTGCTAGGTGCTCATCCTTCAGTAATCTTCAGTGACTTGGCGACCCGTTTGAACACTAGCCTCATGCTAGTCTACCTCTTCTATCATGCCACAGATTGGCTTGCAAGTGAATCCATGTAGCGTTGTTCCGTGTGGTTCTTGAGCTCTAGGAAGCATTCCAGGTCTCAGTACTGTCGGATCTGCACTAGGATGAGAAACTTTCAAGAGGACGGCTTGTGTGTTTGGGGTTCGGAGCAGTGCAGCTTTGAGAACAGCTAGATGCCGAGTGTTGGGAAGTGAAAGGCTTCTTGTGATAAACCTCTAGAATGTTGTAAGTTGAAACAACTCAAGTATCTCCCGTCTAAAGCACCGTTGAGGTACAAAATAGAGAAAGAAACAGCAGGGTCAATGCTCTGCGGGTCTTTTGTAAATAAGGCTTGAAAGGAAACTTTAGTTTCATCATTGGGATTTATAGAGTTGCGGGCTGAATTCCCCCTGAGAAACACTGTAGTTGCACATGTTCCCTTCATAGCACAATTGCCTTTATGATGACAAGTGAGTTTCTAAGAAAGAAACTTGGAGGTTGCCATTCTTTGCTAGGTGCTCATCCTTCAGTCATCTTCAGTGAATTGGAGAACCCGTTTGACCACCAGTCTCAAGCTAACGTTCTTCTTGGATCCTGACACAGATTGGCATGTAGCAGAATCCATGTAGAGTTATTCTGTGTGGTTCCTGAGCTCTAGGAAGCATTCCATGCCTCTTAGTACGGGCGGTCTGCACTAGGATACGAAAAGTACAAGAATGGCGGCCTCTGTGTTCGAGCCTTTGTGAGCAAAGCAGCGTTAGCAACAGCTAGATGCC
This sequence comes from Eubalaena glacialis, assembly GCF_028564815.1. NCBI lineage: Eukaryota > Metazoa > Chordata > Mammalia > Artiodactyla > Balaenidae > Eubalaena > Eubalaena glacialis. Next base: position 53,151,857 of record NC_083722.1, on the reverse strand, counting down.
GAGTCATGGGCAGTGAAGGACTTCTTTGGTTAAACCTCTAGATTGTTGCAAGTGGAAACAACTCACGTATCTCCTTTCTAAAGCACCTGGAGGTACAAAAGAGAGAAGGAAACATCAGGGTCAAAGCTCTGTGGGCCCTTTTCAATATAAGGCTTGAAGGGGAACTTGGGTTTCCTCATTGGGAGTAAGAGAGTTGCGGGCTCAATTCTCCCTGAATAACACTGTAGTTGCACATGCTCCCTTCATAGCACAATTGCCTACGTGATGACAAGTGAGTTTCCTGGAAAGAAACTTGGAGGTTGCCATTCTATGCTAGGTGCTCATCCTTCAGTCATCGTCAGTGAATTGGAGAACCCGTTTGACAGCTAGCCTCAAGCTAACGTTCCTCTTGTATCCTGCCACAGATTGACATGCAGCAGAATCCATGGAGCGTTCTTCGGTGTGGTTCCTGAGCTCTAGGATGCATTCCGGGTCTCTTAGTACTGGCAGTTCTGCACTAGGGTGCGAAAAGTACAAGTAGGACGACCTGTGTGTTTGGGCCTTTCTGAGCAATGCAGCGTTGGGAACAGCTAGATGCCGGGTCATGGGCAGTGAAGGCCTTCTTTGGTTAAACCTCTAGATTGTTGCAAGTGGAAACAACTCAAGTATCTCCTTTCTAAAGCACCTGGCGGTACAAAAGAGAGAAGGAAACATCAGGGTCAAAGCTCTGTGGGCCCCTTTTCAAAATAAGGCTTGAAGGGAAACTTGATTTCCCTCGTTGGGAGTAAGAGCGTTGCGGGCTCAATTCTCCCTGAGAAACACTGTAGTTGCACATGCTCCCTTCATAGCACAATTGCCTTTGTGATGCCAAGTGTGTTTCTAGGCAAGGAACTTGGAGGTTGCCATTCTTTGCTAGGTGCTCATCCTTCAGTAATCTTCAGTGACTTGGCGACCCGTTTGAACACTAGCCTCATGCTAGTCTACCTCTTCTATCATGCCACAGATTGGCTTGCAAGTGAATCCATGTAGCGTTGTTCCGTGTGGTTCTTGAGCTCTAGGAAGCATTCCAGGTCTCAGTACTGTCGGATCTGCACTAGGATGAGAAACTTTCAAGAGGACGGCTTGTGTGTTTGGGGTTCGGAGCAGTGCAGCGTTGAGAACAGCTAGATGCCGAGTGTTGGGAAGTGAAAGGCTTCTTGTGATAAACCTCTAGAATGTTGTAAGTTGAAACAACTCAAGTATCTCCCGTCTAAAGCACCGTTGAGGTACAAAATAGAGAAAGAAACAGCAGGGTCAATGCTCTGCGGGTCTTTTGTAAATAAGGCTTGAAAGGAAACTTTAGTTTCATCATTGGGATTTATAGAGTTGCGGGCTGAATTCCCCCTGAGAAACACTGTAGTTGCACATGTTCCCTTCATAGCACAATTGCCTTTGTGATGACAAGTGAGTTCCTAAGAAAGAAACTTGGAGGTTGCCATTCTTTGCTAGGTGCTCATCCTTCAGTCATCTTCAGTGAATTGGAGAACCCGTTTGACCACCAGTCTCAAGCTAACGTTCTTCTTGGATCCTGACACAGATTGGCATGTAGCAGAATCCATGTAGAGTTATTCTGTGTGGTTCCTGAGCTCTAGGAAGCATTCCATGCCTCTTAGTACGGGCGGTCTGCACTAGGATACGAAAAGTACAAGAATGACGGCCTCTGTGTTCGAGCATTTGTGAGCAAAGCAGCGTTAGCAACAGCTAGATGCCGAGTCATGGGCAGTGAAGGACTTCTTTGGTTAAACCTCTAGATTGTTGCAAGTGGAAACAACTCACGTATCTCCTTTCTAAAGCACCTGGAGGTACAAAAGAGAGAAGGAAACATCAGGGTCAAAGCTCTGTGGGCCCTTTTCAATATAAGGCGTGAAGGGGAACTTGGGTTTCCTCATTGGGAGTAAGAGAGTTGCGGGCTCAATTCTCCCTGAATAACACTGTAGTTGCACATGCTCCCTTCATAGCACAATTGCCTACGTGATGACAAGTGAGTTTCCTGGAAAGAAACTTGGAGGTTGCCATTCTTTGCTAGGTGCTCATTCTTCGGTAATCTTCAGTGAATTGGAGAACCCGTTTGACCACCAGTCTCAAGCTAACGTTCTTCTTGGATCCTGACACAGATTGGCATGTAGCAGAATCCATGTAGAGTTATTCTGTGTGGTTCCTGAGCTCTAGGATGCATTCCATGCCTCTTAGTACTGGCGGTCTGCACTAGGATACGAAAAGTACAAGAATGACGGCCTCTGTGTTCGAGCCTTTGTGAGCAAAGCAGCGTTAGCAAGAGCTAGATGCCGAGTCATGGGCAGTGAAGGACTTCTTTGGTTAAACCTCTAGATTGTTGCAAGTGGAAACAACTCACGTATCTCCTTTCTAAAGCACCTGGAGGTACAAAAGAGAGAAGGAAACATCAGGATCCAAGCTCTGTGGGCCCTTTTCAATATAAGGCTTGAAGGGGAACTTGGGTTTCCTCATTGGGAGTAAGAGAGTTGCGGGCTCAATTCTCCCTGAATAACACTGTAGTTGCACATGCTCCCTTCATAGCACAATTGCCTACGTGATGACAAGTGAGTTTCCTGGAAAGAAACTTGGAGGTTGCCATTCTTTGCTAGGTGCTCATCCTTCGGTAATCTTCAGTGAATTGGAGAACCCGTTTGGCCACTAGCCTCAAGCTAACGTTCTTCGTGGATCCTGCCACAGATTGGCATGCAGCAGAATCCATGTCGAGTTATTCAGTGTGGTTCTTGAGCTCTAGGAAGCCTTCCCGGTCTCTTAGTACTGTTGGATCTGCACTAGGATGAGAAACTTTCAAGAGGACGGCTTGTGTGTTAGGGGAGTTCTGAGCATTGAAGAGTTGGGAACAGCTAGAGGCCGAGTCATGGGAAGTGAAGGCCTTCTTTTGATAAACCTCTAGAATGTTGTAAGTTGAAACAACTCAGTATCTCCCTTCGAAAGCACCTTTGAGATACAAAAGAGAGAAGGAAACTGCAGGGACAATGCTCTGCGACCCTTTTGAAAATAAGGCTTGAAAGGAAACTTTATTTTCCTCTTTGGGATTTAGAGAGTTGTGGGCTCAATTCTCCCCGAGAAACACTGTAGTTGCACATGCTCCCTTCATAGCACAATTGCCTACGTGATGACAAGTGAGTTTCTAGGCAAGAAACTTGGAGGTTGCCATTCTATGCTAGGTGCTCATCCTTCAGTCATCGTCAGTGAATTGGAGAACCCGTTGGACAGCTAGCCTCAAGCTAACGTTCCTCTTGTATCCTGCCACAGATTGGCATGCAGCAGAATCCATGGAGCGTTCTTCGGTGTGGTTCCTGAGCTCTAGGATGCATTCCGGGTCTCTTAGTACTGGCAGTTCTGCACTAGGGTGCGAAAAGTACAAGTAGGACGACCTGTGTGTTTGGGCCTTTCTGAGCAATGCAGCGTTGGGAACAGCTAGATGCCGAGTCATGGGCAGTGAAGACCTTCTTTGGTTAAACCTCTAGATTGTTGCAAGTGGAAACAACTCAAGTATCTCCTTTCTAAAGCACCTGGCGGTACAAAAGAGAGAAGGAAACATCAGGGTCAAAGCTCTGTGGGCCCCTTTTCAAAATAAGGCTTGAAGGGAAACTTGATTTCCCTCGTTGGGAGTAAGAGCGTTGCGGGCTCAATTCTCCCTGAGAAACACTGTAGTTGCACATGCTCCCTTCATAGCACAATTGCCTTTGTGATGCCAAGTGTGTTTCTAGGCAAGGAACTTGGAGGTTGCCATTCTTTGCTAGGTGCTCATCCTTCAGTAATCTTCAGTGACTTGGCGACCCGTTTGAACACTAGCCTCATGCTAGTCTACCTCTTCTATCATGCCACAGATTGGCTTGCAAGTGAATCCATGTAGCGTTGTTCCGTGTGGTTCTTGAGCTCTAGGAAGCATTCCAGGTCTCAGTACTGTCGGATCTGCACTAGGATGAGAAACTTTCAAGAGGACGGCTTGTGTGTTTGGGGTTCGGAGCAGTGCAGCTTTGAGAACAGCTAGATGCCGAGTGTTGGGAAGTGAAAGGCTTCTTGTGATAAACCTCTAGAATGTTGTAAGTTGAAACAACTCAAGTATCTCCCGTCTAAAGCACCGTTGAGGTACAAAATAGAGAAAGAAACAGCAGGGTCAATGCTCTGCGGGTCTTTTGTAAATAAGGCTTGAAAGGAAACTTTAGTTTCATCATTGGGATTTATAGAGTTGCGGGCTGAATTCCCCCTGAGAAACACTGTAGTTGCACATGTTCCCTTCATAGCACAATTGCCTTTATGATGACAAGTGAGTTTCTAAGAAAGAAACTTGGAGGTTGCCATTCTTTGCTAGGTGCTCATCCTTCAGTCATCTTCAGTGAATTGGAGAACCCGTTTGACCACCAGTCTCAAGCTAACGTTCTTCTTGGATCCTGACACAGATTGGCATGTAGCAGAATCCATGTAGAGTTATTCTGTGTGGTTCCTGAGCTCTAGGAAGCATTCCATGCCTCTTAGTACGGGCGGTCTGCACTAGGATACGAAAAGTACAAGAATGGCGGCCTCTGTGTTCGAGCCTTTGTGAGCAAAGCAGCGTTAGCAACAGCTAGATGCCGAGTCATGGGCAGTGAAGGACTTCTTTGGTTAAACCTCTAGATTGTTGCAAGTGGAAACAACTCACGTATCTCCTTTCTAAAGCACCTGGAGGTACAAAAGAGAGAAGGAAACATCAGGGTCAAAGCTCTGTGGGCCCTTTTCAATATAAGGCTTGAAGGGGAACTTGGGTTTTCTCATTGGGAGTAAGAGAGTTGCGGGCTCAATTCTCCCTGAATAACACTGTAGTTGCACATGCTCCCTTCATAGCACAATTGCCTACGTGATGACAAGTGAGTTTCCTGGAAAGAAACTTGGAGGTTGCCATTCTATGCTAGGTGCTCATCCTTCAGTCATCGTCAGTGAATTGGAGAACCCGTTTGACAGCTAGCCTCAAGCTAACGTTCCTCTTGTATCCTGCCACAGATTGACATGCAGCAGAATCCATGGAGCGTTCTTCGGTGTGGTTCCTGAGCTCTAGGATGCATTCCGGGTCTCTTAGTACTGGCAGTTCTGCACTAGGGTGCGAAAAGTACAAGAAGGACGACCTGTGTGTTTGGGCCTTTCTGAGCAATGCAGCGTTGGGAACAGCTAGATGCCGGGTCATGGGCAGTGAAGGCCTTCTTTGGTTAAACCTCTAGATTGTTGCAAGTGGAAACAACTCAAGTATCTCCTTTCTAAAGCACCTGGCGGTACAAAAGAGAGAAGGAAACATCAGGGTCAAAGCTCTGTGGGCCCCTTTTCAAAATAAGGCTTGAAGGGAAACTTGATTTCCCTCGTTGGGAGTAAGAGCGTTGCGGGCTCAATTCTCCCTGAGAAACACTGTAGTTGCACATGCTCCCTTCATAGCACAATTGCCTTTGTGATGCCAAGTGTGTTTCTAGGCAAGGAACTTGGAGGTTGCCATTCTTTGCTAGGTGCTCATCCTTCAGTAATCTTCAGTGACTTGGCGACCCGTTTGAACACTAGCCTCATGCTAGTCTACCTCTTCTATCATGCCACAGATTGGCTTGCAAGTGAATCCATGTAGCGTTGTTCCGTGTGGTTCTTGAGCTCTAGGAAGCATTCCAGGTCTCAGTACTGTCGGATCTGCACTAGGATGAGAAACTTTCAAGAGGACGGCTTGTGTGTTTGGGGTTCGGAGCAGTGCAGCGTTGAGAACAGCTAGATGCCGAGTGTTGGGAAGTGAAAGGCTTCTTGTGATAAACCTCTAGAATGTTGTAAGTTGAAACAACTCAAGTATCTCCCGTCTAAAGCACCGTTGAGGTACAAAATAGAGAAAGAAACAGCAGGGTCAATGCTCTGCGGGTCTTTTGTAAATAAGGCTTGAAAGGAAACTTTAGTTTCATCATTGGGATTTATAGAGTTGCGGGCTGAATTCCCCCTGAGAAACACTGTAGTTGCACATGTTCCCTTCATAGCACAATTGCCTTTGTGATGACAAGTGAGTTCCTAAGAAAGAAACTTGGAGGTTGCCATTCTTTGCTAGGTGCTCATCCTTCAGTCATCTTCAGTGAATTGGAGAACCCGTTTGACCACCAGTCTCAAGCTAACGTTCTTCTTGGATCCTGACACAGATTGGCATGTAGCAGAATCCATGTAGAGTTATTCTGTGTGGTTCCTGAGCTCTAGGAAGCATTCCATGCCTCTTAGTACGGGCGGTCTGCACTAGGATACGAAAAGTACAAGAATGACGCCCTCTGTGTTCGAGCATTTGTGAGCAAAGCAGCGTTAGCAACAGCTAGATGCCGAGTCATGGGCAGTGAAGGACTTCTTTGGTTAAACCTCTAGATTGTTGCAAGTGGAAACAACTCACGTATCTCCTTTCTAAAGCACCTGGAGGTACAAAAGAGAGAAGGAAACATCAGGGTCAAAGCTCTGTGGGCCCTTTTCAATATAAGGCGTGAAGGGGAACTTGGGTTTCCTCATTGGGAGTAAGAGAGTTGCGGGCTCAATTCTCCCTGAATAACACTGTAGTTGCACATGCTCCCTTCATAGCACAATTGCCTACGTGATGACAAGTGAGTTTCCTGGAAAGAAACTTGGAGGTTGCCATTCTTTGCTAGGTGCTCATTCTTCGGTAATCTTCAGTGAATTGGAGAACCCGTTTGACCACCAGTCTCAAGCTAACGTTCTTCTTGGATCCTGACACAGATTGGCATGTAGCAGAATCCATGTAGAGTTATTCTGTGTGGTTCCTGAGCTCTAGGATGCATTCCATGCCTCTTAGTACTGGCGGTCTGCACTAGGATACGAAAAGTACAAGAATGACGGCCTCTGTGTTCGAGCCTTTGTGAGCAAAGCAGCGTTAGCAAGAGCTAGATGCCGAGTCATGGGCAGTGAAGGACTTCTTTGGTTAAACCTCTAGATTGTTGCAAGTGGAAACAACTCACGTATCTCCTTTCTAAAGCACCTGGAGGTACAAAAGAGAGAAGGAAACATCAGGATCCAAGCTCTGTGGGCCCTTTTCAATATAAGGCTTGAAGGGGAACTTGGGTTTCCTCATTGGGAGTAAGAGAGTTGCGGGCTCAATTCTCCCTGAATAACACTGTAGTTGCACATGCTCCCTTCATAGCACAATTGCCTACGTGATGACAAGTGAGTTTCCTGGAAAGAAACTTGGAGGTTGCCATTCTTTGCTAGGTGCTCATCCTTCGGTAATCTTCAGTGAATTGGAGAACCCGTTTGGCCACTAGCCTCAAGCTAACGTTCTTCGTGGATCCTGCCACAGATTGGCATGCAGCAGAATCCATGTCGAGTTATTCAGTGTGGTTCTTGAGCTCTAGGAAGCCTTCCCGGTCTCTTAGTACTGTTGGATCTGCACTAGGATGAGAAACTTTCAAGAGGACGGCTTGTGTGTTAGGGGAGTTCTGAGCATTGAAGAGTTGGGAACAGCTAGAGGCCGAGTCATGGGAAGTGAAGGCCTTCTTTTGATAAACCTCTAGAATGTTGTAAGTTGAAACAACTCAGTATCTCCCTTCGAAAGCACCTTTGAGATACAAAAGAGAGAAGGAAACTGCAGGGACAATGCTCTGCGACCCTTTTGAAAATAAGGCTTGAAAGGAAACTTTATTTTCCTCTTTGGGATTTAGAGAGTTGTGGGCTCAATTCTCCCCGAGAAACACTGTAGTTGCACATGCTCCCTTCATAGCACAATTGCCTACGTGATGACAAGTGAGTTTCTAGGCAAGAAACTTGGAGGTTGCCATTCTATGCTAGGTGCTCATCCTTCAGTCATCGTCAGTGAATTGGAGAACCCGTTGGACAGCTAGCCTCAAGCTAACGTTCCTCTTGTATCCTGCCACAGATTGGCATGCAGCAGAATCCATGTAGAGTTATTCTGTGTGGTTCCTGAGCTCTAGGAAGCATTCCATGCCTCTTAGTACGGGCGGTCTGCACTAGGATACGAAAAGTACAAGAATGGCGGCCTCTGTGTTCGAGCCTTTGTGAGCAAAGCAGCGTTAGCAACAGCTAGATGCCGAGTCATGGGCAGTGAAGGACTTCTTTGGTTAAACCTCTAGATTGTTGCAAGTGGAAACAACTCACGTATCTCCTTTCTAAAGCACCTGGAGGTACAAAAGAGAGAAGGAAACATCAGGGTCAAAGCTCTGTGGGCCCTTTTCAATATAAGGCTTGAAGGGGAACTTGGGTTTTCTCATTGGGAGTAAGAGAGTTGCGGGCTCAATTCTCCCTGAATAACACTGTAGTTGCACATGCTCCCTTCATAGCACAATTGCCTACGTGATGACAAGTGAGTTTCCTGGAAAGAAACTTGGAGGTTGCCATTCTATGCTAGGTGCTCATCCTTCAGTCATCGTCAGTGAATTGGAGAACCCGTTTGACAGCTAGCCTCAAGCTAACGTTCCTCTTGTATCCTGCCACAGATTGACATGCAGCAGAATCCATGGAGCGTTCTTCGGTGTGGTTCCTGAGCTCTAGGATGCATTCCGGGTCTCTTAGTACTGGCAGTTCTGCACTAGGGTGCGAAAAGTACAAGTAGGACGACCTGTGTGTTTGGGCCTTTCTGAGCAATGCAGCGTTGGGAACAGCTAGATGCCGGGTCATGGGCAGTGAAGGCCTTCTTTGGTTAAACCTCTAGATTGTTGCAAGTGGAAACAACTCAAGTATCTCCTTTCTAAAGCACCTGGCGGTACAAAAGAGAGAAGGAAACATCAGGGTCAAAGCTCTGTGGGCCCCTTTTCAAAATAAGGCTTGAAGGGAAACTTGATTTCCCTCGTTGGGAGTAAGAGCGTTGCGGGCTCAATTCTCCCTGAGAAACACTGTAGTTGCACATGCTCCCTTCATAGCACAATTGCCTTTGTGATGCCAAGTGTGTTTCTAGGCAAGGAACTTGGAGGTTGCCATTCTTTGCTAGGTGCTCATCCTTCAGTAATCTTCAGTGACTTGGCGACCCGTTTGAACACTAGCCTCATGCTAGTCTACCTCTTCTATCATGCCACAGATTGGCTTGCAAGTGAATCCATGTAGCGTTGTTCCGTGTGGTTCTTGAGCTCTAGGAAGCATTCCAGGTCTCAGTACTGTCGGATCTGCACTAGGATGAGAAACTTTCAAGAGGACGGCTTGTGTGTTTGGGGTTCGGAGCAGTGCAGCGTTGAGAACAGCTAGATGCCGAGTGTTGGGAAGTGAAAGGCTTCTTGTGATAAACCTCTAGAATGTTGTAAGTTGAAACAACTCAAGTATCTCCCGTCTAAAGCACCGTTGAGGTACAAAATAGAGAAAGAAACAGCAGGGTCAATGCTCTGCGGGTCTTTTGTAAATAAGGCTTGAAAGGAAACTTTAGTTTCATCATTGGGATTTATAGAGTTGCGGGCTGAATTCCCCCTGAGAAACACTGTAGTTGCACATGTTCCCTTCATAGCACAATTGCCTTTGTGATGACAAGTGAGTTCCTAAGAAAGAAACTTGGAGGTTGCCATTCTTTGCTAGGTGCTCATCCTTCAGTCATCTTCAGTGAATTGGAGAACCCGTTTGACCACCAGTCTCAAGCTAACGTTCTTCTTGGATCCTGACACAGATTGGCATGTAGCAGAATCCATGTAGAGTTATTCTGTGTGGTTCCTGAGCTCTAGGAAGCATTCCATGCCTCTTAGTACGGGCGGTCTGCACTAGGATACGAAAAGTACAAGAATGACGCCCTCTGTGTTCGAGCATTTGTGAGCAAAGCAGCGTTAGCAACAGCTAGATGCCGAGTCATGGGCAGTGAAGGACTTCTTTGGTTAAACCTCTAGATTGTTGCAAGTGGAAACAACTCACGTATCTCCTTTCTAAAGCACCTGGAGGTACAAAAGAGAGAAGGAAACATCAGGGTCAAAGCTCTGTGGGCCCTTTTCAATATAAGGCGTGAAGGGGAACTTGGGTTTCCTCATTGGGAGTAAGAGAGTTGCGGGCTCAATTCTCCCTGAATAACACTGTAGTTGCACATGCTCCCTTCATAGCACAATTGCCTACGTGATGACAAGTGAGTTTCCTGGAAAGAAACTTGGAGGTTGCCATTCTTTGCTAGGTGCTCATCCTTCGGTAATCTTCAGTGAATTGGAGAACCCGTTTGACCACCAGTCTCAAGCTAACGTTCTTCTTGGATCCTGACACAGATTGGCATGTAGCAGAATCCATGTAGAGTTATTCTGTGTGGTTCCTGAGCTCTAGGATGCATTCCATGCCTCTTAGTACTGGCGGTCTGCACTAGGATACGAAAAGTACAAGAATGACGGCCTCTGTGTTCGAGCCTTTGTGAGCAAAGCAGCGTTAGCAACAGCTAGATGCCGAGTCATGGGCAGTGAAGGACTTCTTTGGTTAAACCTCTAGATTGTTGCAAGTGGAAACAACTCACGTATCTCCTTTCTAAAGCACCTGGAGGTACAAAAGAGAGAAGGAAACATCAGGGTCAAAGCTCTGTGGGCCCTTTTCAATATAAGGCTTGAAGGGGAACTTGGGTTTCCTCATTGGGAGTAAGAGAGTTGCGGGCTCAATTCTCCCTGAATAACACTGTAGTTGCACATGCTCCCTTCATAGCACAATTGCCTACGTGATGACAAGTGAGTTTCCTGGAAAGAAACTTGGAGGTTGCCATTCTTTGCTAGGTGCTCATCCTTCGGTAATCTTCAGTGAATTGGAGAACCCGTTTGGCCACTAGCCTCAAGCTAACGTTCTTCGTGGATCCTGCCACAGATTGGCATGCAGCAGAATCCATGTCGAGTTATTCAGTGTGGTTCTTGAGCTCTAGGAAGCCTTCCCGGTCTCTTAGTACTGTTGGATCTGCACTAGGATGAGAAACTTTCAAGAGGACGGCTTGTGTGTTAGGGGAGTTCTGAGCATTGAAGAGTTGGGAACAGCTAGAGGCCGAGTCATGGGAAGTGAAGGGCTTCTTTTGATAAACCTCTAGAATGTTGTAAGTTGAAACAACTCAGTATCTCCCTTCGAAAGCACCTTTGAGATACAAAAGAGAGAAGGAAACTGCAGGGACAATGCTCTGCGGCCCTTTTGAAAATAAGGCTTGAAAGGAAACTTTATTTTCCTCTTTGGGATTTAGAGAGTTGTGGGCTCAATTCTCCCCGAGAAACACTGTAGTTGCACATGCTCCCTTCATAGCACAATTGCCTACGTGATGACAAGTGAGTTTCTAGGCAAGAAACTTGGAGGTTGCCATTCTATGCTAGGTGCTCATCCTTCAGTCATCGTCAGTGAATTGGAGAACCCGTTTAACAGCTAGCCTCAAGCTAACGTTCCTCTTGTATCCTGCCACAGATTGGCATGCAGCAGAATCCATGGAGCGTTCTTCGGTGTGGTTCCTGAGCTCTAGGATGCATTCCGGGTCTCTTAGTACTGGCAGTTCTGCACTAGGGTGCGAAAAGTACAAGTAGGACGACCTGTGTGTTTGGGCCTTTCTGAGCAATGCAGCGTTGGGAACAGCTAGATGCCGAGTCATGGGCAGTGAAGGCCTTCTTTGGTTAAACCTCTAGATTGTTGCAAGTGGAAACAACTCAAGTATCTCCTTTCTAAAGCACCTGGCGGTACAAAAGAGAGAAGGAAACATCAGGGTCAAAGCTCTGTGGGCCCCTTTTCAAAATAAGGCTTGAAGGGAAACTTGATTTCCCTCGTTGGGAGTAAGAGCGTTGCGGGCTCAATTCTCCCTGAGAAACACTGTAGTTGCACATGCTCCCTTCATAGCACAATTGCCTTTGTGATGCCAAGTGTGTTTCTAGGCAAGGAACTTGGAGGTTGCCATTCTTGCTAGGTGCTCATCCTTCAGTAATCTTCAGTGACTTGGCGACCCGTTTGAACACTAGCCTCATGCTAGTCTACCTCTTCTATCATGCCACAGATTGGCTTGCAAGTGAATCCATGTAGCGTTGTTCCGTGTGGTTCTTGAGCTCTAGGAAGCATTCCAGGTCTCAGTACTGTCGGATCTGCACTAGGATGAGAAACTTTCAAGAGGACGGCTTGTGTGTTTGGGGTTCGGAGCAGTGCAGCGTTGAGAACAGCTAGATGCCGAGTGTTGGGAAGTGAAAGGCTTCTTGTGATAAACCTCTAGAATGTTGTAAGTTGAAACAACTCAAGTATCTCCCGTCTAAAGCACCGTTGAGGTACAAAATAGAGAAAGAAACAGCAGGGTCAATGCTCTGCGGGTCTTTTGTAAATAAGGCTTGAAAGGAAACTTTAGTTTCATCATTGGGATTTATAGAGTTGCGGGCTGAATTCCCCCTGAGAAACACTGTAGTTGCACATGTTCCCTTCATAGCACAATTGCCTTTGTGATGACAAGTGAGTTTCTAAGAAAGAAACTTGGAGGTTGCCATTCTTTGCTAGGTGCTCATCCTTCAGTCATCTTCAGTGAATTGGAGAACCCGTTTGACCACCAGTCTCAAGCTAACGTTCTTCTTGGATCCTGACACAGATTGGCATGTAGCAGAATCCATGTAGAGTTATTCTGTGTGGTTCCTGAGCTCTAGGAAGCATTCCATGCCTCTTAGTACTGGCGGTCTGCACTAGGATACGAAAAGTACAAGAATGACGGCCTCTGTGTTCGAGCCTTTGTGAGCAAAGCAGTGTTAGCAACAGCTAGATGCCGAGTCATGGGCAGTGAAGGACTTCTTTGGTTAAACCTCTAGATTGTTGCAAGTGGAAACAACTCACGTATCTCCTTTCTAAAGCACCTGGAGGTACAAAAGAGAGAAGGAAACATCAGGGTCAAAGCTCTGTGGGCCCTTTTCAATATAAGGCGTGAAGGGGAACTTGGGTTTCCTCATTGGGAGTAAGAGAGTTGCGGGCTCAATTCTCCCTGAATAACACTGTAGTTGCACATGCTCCCTTCATAGCACAATTGCCTACGTGATGACAAGTGAGTTTCCTGGAAAGAAACTTGGAGGTTGCCATTCTTTGCTAGGTGCTCATCCTTCGGTAATCTTCAGTGAATTGGAGAACCCGTTTGACCACCAGTCTCAAGCTAACGTTCTTCTTGGATCCTGACACAGATTGGCATGTAGCAGAATCCATGTAGAGTTATTCTGTGTGGTTCCTGAGCTCTAGGATGCATTCCATGCCTCTTAGTACTGGCGGTCTGCACTAGGATACGAAAAGTACAAGAATGACGGCCTCTGTGTTCGAGCCTTTGTGAGCAAAGCAGCGTTAGCAACAGCTAGATGCCGAGTCATGGGCAGTGAAGGACTTCTTTGGTTAAACCTCTAGATTGTTGCAAATGGAAACAACTCACGTATCTCCTTTCTAAAGCACCTGGAGGTACAAAAGAGAGAAGGAAACATCAGGGTCAAAGCTCTGTGGGCCCTTTTCAATATAAGGCTTGAAGGGGAACTTGGGTTTCCTCATTGGGAGTAAGAGAGTTGCGGGCTCAATTCTCCCTGAATAACACTGTAGTTGCACATGCTCCCTTCATAGCACAATTGCCTACGTGATGACAAGTGAGTTTCCTGGAAAGAAACTTGGAGGTTGCCATTCTTTGCTAGGTGCTCATCCTTCGGTAATCTTCAGTGAATTGGAGAACCCGTTTGGCCACTAGCCTCAAGCTAACGTTCTTCGTGGATCCTGCCACAGATTGGCATGCAGCAGAATCCATGTCGAGTTATTCAGTGTGGTTCTTGAGCTCTAGGAAGCCTTCCCGGTCTCTTAGTACTGTTGGATCTGCACTAGGATGAGAAACTTTCAAGAGGACGGCTTGTGTGTTAGGGGAGTTCTGAGCATTGAAGAGTTGGGAACAGCTAGAGGCCGAGTCATGGGAAGTGAAGGGCTTCTTTTGATAAACCTCTAGAATGTTGTAAGTTGAAACAACTCAGTATCTCCCTTCGAAAGCACCTTTGAGATACAAAAGAGAGAAGGAAACTGCAGGGACAATGCTCTGCGACCCTTTTGAAAATAAGGCTTGAAAGGAAACTTTATTTTCCTCTTTGGGATTTAGAGAGTTGTGGGCTCAATTCTCCCCGAGAAACACTGTAGTTGCACATGCTCCCTTCATAGCACAATTGCCTACGTGATGACAAGTGAGTTTCTAGGCAAGAAACTTGGAGGTTGCCATTCTATGCTAGGTGCTCATCCTTCAGTCATCGTCAGTGAATTGGAGAACCCGTTTAACAGCTAGCCTCAAGCTAACGTTCCTCTTGTATCCTGCCACAGATTGGCATGCAGCAGAATCCATGGAGCGTTCTTCGGTGTGGTTCCTGAGCTCTAGGATGCATTCCGGGTCTCTTAGTACTGGCAGTTCTGCACTAGGGTGCGAAAAGTACAAGTAGGACGACCTGTGTGTTTGGGCCTTTCTGAGCAATGCAGCGTTGGGAACAGCTAGATGCCGAGTCATGGGCAGTGAAGGCCTTCTTTGGTTAAACCTCTAGATTGTTGCAAGTGGAAACAACTCAAGTATCTCCTTTCTAAAGCACCTGGCGGTACAAAAGAGAGAAGGAAACATCAGGGTCAAAGCTCTGTGGGCCCCTTTTCAAAATAAGGCTTGAAGGGAAACTTGATTTCCCTCGTTGGGAGTAAGAGCGTTGCGGGCTCAATTCTCCCTGAGAAACACTGTAGTTGCACATGCTCCCTTCATAGCACAATTGCCTTTGTGATGCCAAGTGTGTTTCTAGGCAAGGAACTTGGAGGTTGCCATTCTTGCTAGGTGCTCATCCTTCAGTAATCTTCAGTGACTTGGCGACCCGTTTGAACACTAGCCTCATGCTAGTCTACCTCTTCTATCATGCCACAGATTGGCTTGCAAGTGAATCCATGTAGCGTTGTTCCGTGTGGTTCTTGAGCTCTAGGAAGCATTCCAGGTCTCAGTACTGTCGGATCTGCACTAGGATGAGAAACTTTCAAGAGGACGGCTTGTGTGTTTGGGGTTCGGAGCAGTGCAGCGTTGAGAACAGCTAGATGCCGAGTGTTGGGAAGTGAAAGGCTTCTTGTGATAAACCTCTAGAATGTTGTAAGTTGAAACAACTCAAGTATCTCCCGTCTAAAGCACCGTTGAGGTACAAAATAGAGAAAGAAACAGCAGGGTCAATGCTCTGCGGGTCTTTTGTAAATAAGGCTTGAAAGGAAACTTTAGTTTCATCATTGGGATTTATAGAGTTGCGGGCTGAATTCCCCCTGAGAAACACTGTAGTTGCACATGTTCCCTTCATAGCACAATTGCCTTTGTGATGACAAGTGAGTTTCTAAGAAAGAAACTTGGAGGTTGCCATTCTTTGCTAGGTGCTCATCCTTCAGTCATCTTCAGTGAATTGGAGAACCCGTTTGACCACCAGTCTCAAGCTAACGTTCTTCTTGGATCCTGACACAGATTGGCATGTAGCAGAATCCATGTAGAGTTATTCTGTGTGGTTCCTGAGCTCTAGGAAGCATTCCATGCCTCTTAGTACTGGCGGTCTGCACTAGGATACGAAAAGTACAAGAATGACGGCCTCTGTGTTCGAGCCTTTGTGAGCAAAGCAGCGTTAGCAACAGCTAGATGCCGAGTCATGGGCAGTGAAGGACTTCTTTGGTTAAACCTCTAGATTGTTGCAAGTGGAAACAACTCACGTATCTCCTTTCTAAAGCACCTGGAGGTACAAAAGAGAGAAGGAAACATCAGGGTCAAAGCTCTGTGGGCCCTTTTCAATATAAGGCGTGAAGGGGAACTTGGGTTTCCTCATTGGGAGTAAGAGAGTTGCGGGCTCAATTCTCCCTGAATAACACTGTAGTTGCACATGCTCCCTTCATAGCACAATTGCCTACGTGATGACAAGTGAGTTTCCTGGAAAGAAACTTGGAGGTTGCCATTCTTTGCTAGGTGCTCATCCTTCGGTAATCTTCAGTGAATTGGAGAACCCGTTTGACCACCAGTCTCAAGCTAACGTTCTTCTTGGATCCTGACACAGATTGGCATGTAGCAGAATCCATGTAGAGTTATTCTGTGTGGTTCCTGAGCTCTAGGATGCATTCCATGCCTCTTAGTACTGGCGGTCTGCACTAGGATACGAAAAGTACAAGAATGACGGCCTCTGTGTTCGAGCCTTTGTGAGCAAAGCAGCGTTAGCAACAGCTAGATGCCGAGTCATGGGCAGTGAAGGACTTCTTTGGTTAAACCTCTAGATTGTTGCAAGTGGAAACAACTCACGTATCTCCTTTCTAAAGCACCTGGAGGTACAAAAGAGAGAAGGAAACATCAGGGTCCAAGCTCTGTGGGCCCTTTTCAATATAAGGCTTGAAGGGGAACTTGGGTTTCCTCATTGGGAGTAAGAGAGTTGCGGGCTCAATTCTCCCTGAATAACACTGTAGTTGCACATGCTCCCTTCATAGCACAATTGCCTACGTGATGACAAGTGAGTTTCCTGGAAAGAAACTTGGAGGTTGCCATTCTTTGCTAGGTGCTCATCCTTCGGTAATCTTCAGTGAATTGGAGAACCCGTTTGACCACCAGTCTCAAGCTAACGTTCTTCTTGGATCCTGACACAGATTGGCATGTAGCAGAATCCATGTAGAGTTATTCAGTGTGGTTCTTAAGCTCTAGGAAGCCTTCCCGGTCTCTTAGTACTGTTGGATCTGCACTAGGATGAGAAACTTTCAAGAGGACGGCTTGTGTGTTAGGGGAGTTCTGAGCATTGAAGAGTTGGGAACAGCTAGAGGCCGAGTCATGGGAAGTGAAGGGCTTCTTTTGATAAACCTCTAGAATGTTGTAAGTTGAAACAACTCAGTATCTCCCTTCGAAAGCACCTTTGAGATACAAAAGAGAGAAGGAAACTGCAGGGACAATGCTCTGCGGCCCTTTTGAAAATAAGGCTTGAAAGGAAACTTTATTTTCCTCTTTGGGATTTAGAGAGTTGTGGGCTCAATTCTCCCCGAGAAACACTGTAGTTGCACATGCTCCCTTCATAGCACAATTGCCTACGTGATGACAAGTGAGTTTCTAGGCAAGAAACTTGGAGGTTGCCATTCTATGCTAGGTGCTCATCCTTCAGTCATCGGCAGTGAATTGGAGAACCCGTTTGACAGCTAGCCTCAAGCTAACGTTCCTCTTGTATCCTGCCACAGATTGGCATGCAGCAGAATCCATGGAGCGTTCTTCGGTGTGGTTCCTGAGCTCTAGGATGCATTCCGGGTCTCTTAGTACTGGCAGTCCTGCACTAGGGTGCGAAAAGTACAAGTAGGACGACCTGTGTGTTTGGGCCTTTCTGAGCAATGCAGCGTTGGGAACAGCTAGATGCCGAGTCATGGGCAGTGAAGGCCTTCTTTGGTTAAACCTCTAGATTGTTGCAAGTGGAAACAACTCAAGTATCTCCTTTCTAAAGCACCTGGCGGTACAAAAGAGAGAAGGAAACATCAGGGTCAAAGTTCTGTGGGCCCCTTTTCAAAATAAGGCTTGAAGGGAAACTTGATTTCCCTCGTTGGGAGTAAGAGCGTTGCGGGCTCAATTCTCCCTGAGAAACACTGTAGTTGCACATGCTCCCTTCATAGCACAATTGCCTTTGTGATGCCAAGTGTGTTTCTAGGCAAGGAACTTGGAGGTTGCCATTCTTGCTAGGTGCTCATCCTTCAGTAATCTTCAGTGACTTGGCGACCCGTTTGAACACTAGCCTCATGCTAGTCTACCTCTTCTATCATGCCACAGATTGGCTTGCAAGTGAATCCATGTAGCGTTGTTCCGTGTGGTTCTTGAGCTCTAGGAAGCATTCCAGGTCTCAGTACTGTCGGATCTGCACTAGGATGAGAAACTTTCAAGAGGACGGCTTGTGTGTTTGGGGTTCGGAGCAGTGCAGCGTTGAGAACAGCTAGATGCCGAGTGTTGGGAAGTGAAAGGCTTCTTGTGATAAACCTCTAGAATGTTGTAAGTTGAAACAACTCAAGTATCTCCCGTCTAAAGCACCGTTGAGGTACAAAATAGAGAAAGAAACAGCAGGGTCAATGCTCTGCGGGTCTTTTGTAAATAAGGCTTGAAAGGAAACTTTAGTTTCATCATTGGGATTTATAGAGTTGCGGGCTGAATTCCCCCTGAGAAACACTGTAGTTGCACATGTTCCCTTCATAGCACAATTGCCTTTGTGATGACAAGTGAGTTTCTAAGAAAGAAACTTGGAGGTTGCCATTCTTTGCTAGGTGCTCATCCTTCAGTCATCTTCAGTGAATTGGAGAACCCGTTTGACCACCAGTCTCAAGCTAACGTTCTTCTTGGATCCTGACACAGATTGGCATGTAGCAGAATCCATGTAGAGTTATTCTGTGTGGTTCCTGAGCTCTAGGAAGCATTCCATGCCTCTTAGTACTGGCGGTCTGCACTAGGATACGAAAAGTACAAGAATGACGGCCTCTGTGTTCGAGCCTTTGTGAGCAAAGCAGTGTTAGCAACAGCTAGATGCCGAGTCATGGGCAGTGAAGGACTTCTTTGGTTAAACCTCTAGATTGTTGCAAGTGGAAACAACTCACGTATCTCCTTTCTAAAGCACCTGGAGGTACAAAAGAGAGAAGGAAACATCAGGGTCAAAGCTCTGTGGGCCCTTTTCAATATAAGGCGTGAAGGGGAACTTGGGTTTCCTCATTGGGAGTAAGAGAGTTGCGGGCTCAATTCTCCCTGAATAACACTGTAGTTGCACATGCTCCCTTCATAGCACAATTGCCTACGTGATGACAAGTGAGTTTCCTGGAAAGAAACTTGGAGGTTGCCATTCTTTGCTAGGTGCTCATCCTTCGGTAATCTTCAGTGAATTGGAGAACCCGTTTGACCACCAGTCTCAAGCTAACGTTCTTCTTGGATCCTGACACAGATTGGCATGTAGCAGAATCCATGTAGAGTTATTCTGTGTGGTTCCTGAGCTCTAGGATGCATTCCATGCCTCTTAGTACTGGCGGTCTGCACTAGGATACGAAAAGTACAAGAATGACGGCCTCTGTGTTCGAGCCTTTGTGAGCAAAGCAGCGTTAGCAACAGCTAGATGCCGAGTCATGGGCAGTGAAGGACTTCTTTGGTTAAACCTCTAGATTGTTGCAAGTGGAAACAACTCACGTATCTCCTTTCTAAAGCACCTGGAGGTACAAAAGAGAGAAGGAAACATCAGGGTCCAAGCTCTGTGGGCCCTTTTCAATATAAGGCTTGAAGGGGAACTTGGGTTTCCTCATTGGGAGTAAGAGAGTTGCGGGCTCAATTCTCCCTGAATAACACTGTAGTTGCACATGCTCCCTTCATAGCACAATTGCCTACGTGATGACAAGTGAGTTTCCTGGAAAGAAACTTGGAGGTTGCCATTCTTTGCTAGGTGCTCATCCTTCGGTAATCTTCAGTGAATTGGAGAACCCGTTTGACCACCAGTCTCAAGCTAACGTTCTTCTTGGATCCTGACACAGATTGGCATGTAGCAGAATCCATGTAGAGTTATTCAGTGTGGTTCTTAAGCTCTAGGAAGCCTTCCCGGTCTCTTAGTACTGTTGGATCTGCACTAGGATGAGAAACTTTCAAGAGGACGGCTTGTGTGTTAGGGGAGTTCTGAGCATTGAAGAGTTGGGAACAGCTAGAGGCCGAGTCATGGGAAGTGAAGGGCTTCTTTTGATAAACCTCTAGAATGTTGTAAGTTGAAACAACTCAGTATCTCCCTTCGAAAGCACCTTTGAGATACAAAAGAGAGAAGGAAACTGCAGGGACAATGCTCTGCGGCCCTTTTGAAAATAAGGCTTGAAAGGAAACTTTATTTTCCTCTTTGGGATTTAGAGAGTTGTGGGCTCAATTCTCCCCGAGAAACACTGTAGTTGCACATGCTCCCTTCATAGCACAATTGCCTACGTGATGACAAGTGAGTTTCTAGGCAAGAAACTTGGAGGTTGCCATTCTATGCTAGGTGCTCATCCTTCAGTCATCGTCAGTGAATTGGAGAACCCGTTTAACAGCTAGCCTCAAGCTAACGTTCCTCTTGTATCCTGCCACAGATTGGCATGCAGCAGAATCCATGGAGCGTTCTTCGGTGTGGTTCCTGAGCTCTAGGATGCATTCCGGGTCTCTTAGTACTGGCAGTCCTGCACTAGGGTGCGAAAAGTACAAGTAGGACGACCTGTGTGTTTGGGCCTTTCTGAGCAATGCAGCGTTGGGAACAGCTAGATGCCGAGTCATGGGCAGTGAAGGCCTTCTTTGGTTAAACCTCTAGATTGTTGCAAGTGGAAACAACTCAAGTATCTCCTTTCTAAAGCACCTGGCGGTACAAAAGAGAGAAGGAAACATCAGGGTCAAAGTTCTGTGGGCCCCTTTTCAAAATAAGGCTTGAAGGGAAACTTGATTTCCCTCGTTGGGAGTAAGAGCGTTGCGGGCTCAATTCTCCCTGAGAAACACTGTAGTTGCACATGCTCCCTTCATAGCACAATTGCCTTTGTGATGCCAAGTGTGTTTCTAGGCAAGGAACTTGGAGGTTGCCATTCTTGCTAGGTGCTCATCCTTCAGTAATCTTCAGTGACTTGGCGACCCGTTTGAACACTAGCCTCATGCTAGTCTACCTCTTCTATCATGCCACAGATTGGCTTGCAAGTGAATCCATGTAGCGTTGTTCCGTGTGGTTCTTGAGCTCTAGGAAGCATTCCAGGTCTCAGTACTGTCGGATCTGCACTAGGATGAGAAACTTTCAAGAGGACGGCTTGTGTGTTTGGGGTTCGGAGCAGTGCAGCGTTGAGAACAGCTAGATGCCGAGTGTTGGGAAGTGAAAGGCTTCTTGTGATAAACCTCTAGAATGTTGTAAGTTGAAACAACTCAAGTATCTCCCGTCTAAAGCACCGTTGAGGTACAAAATAGAGAAAGAAACAGCAGGGTCAATGCTCTGCGGGTCTTTTGTAAATAAGGCTTGAAAGGAAACTTTAGTTTCATCATTGGGATTTATAGAGTTGCGGGCTGAATTCCCCCTGAGAAACACTGTAGTTGCACATGTTCCCTTCATAGCACAATTGCCTTTGTGATGACAAGTGAGTTTCTAAGAAAGAAACTTGGAGGTTGCCATTCTTTGCTAGGTGCTCATCCTTCAGTCATCTTCAGTGAATTGGAGAACCCGTTTGACCACCAGTCTCAAGCTAACGTTCTTCTTGGATCCTGACACAGATTGGCATGTAGCAGAATCCATGTAGAGTTATTCTGTGTGGTTCCTGAGCTCTAGGAAGCATTCCATGCCTCTTAGTACTGGCGGTCTGCACTAGGATACGAAAAGTACAAGAATGACGGCCTCTGTGTTCGAGCCTTTGTGAGCAAAGCAGTGTTAGCAACAGCTAGATGCCGAGTCATGGGCAGTGAAGGACTTCTTTGGTTAAACCTCTAGATTGTTGCAAGTGGAAACAACTCACGTATCTCCTTTCTAAAGCACCTGGAGGTACAAAAGAGAGAAGGAAACATCAGGGTCAAAGCTCTGTGGGCCCTTTTCAATATAAGGCTTGAAGGGGAACTTGGGTTTTCTCATTGGGAGTAAGAGAGTTGCGGGCTCAATTCTCCCTGAGAAACACTGTAGTTGCACATGCTCCCTTCATAGCACAATTGCCTACGTGATGACAAGTGAGTTTCCTGGAAAGAAACTTGCAGGTTGCCATTCTTTGCTAGGTGCTCATCCTTCGGTAATCTTCAGTGAATTGGAGAACCCGTTTGACCACCAGTCTCAAGCTAACGTTCTTCTTGGATCCTGACACAGATTGGCATGTAGCAGAATCCATGTAGAGTTATTCTGTGTGGTTCCTGAGCTCTAGGATGCATTCCATGCCTCTTAGTACTGGCGGTCTGCACTAGGATACGAAAAGTACAAGAATGACGGCCTCTGTGTTCGAGCCTTTGTGAGCAAAGCAGCGTTAGCAACAGCTAGATGCCGAGTCATGGGCAGTGAAGGACTTCTTTGGTTAAACCTCTAGATTGTTGCAAGTGGAAACAACTCACATATCTCCTTTCTAAAGCACCTGGAGGTACAAAAGAGAGAAGGAAACATCAGGGTCCAAGCTCTGTGGGCCCTTTTCAATATAAGGCTTGAAGGGGAACTTGGGTTTCCTCATTGGGAGTAAGAGAGTTGCGGGCTCAATTCTCCCTGAATAACACTGTAGTTGCACATGCTCCCTTCATAGCACAATTGCCTACGTGATGACAAGTGAGTTTCCTGGAAAGAAACTTGGAGGTTGCCATTCTTTGCTAGGTGCTCATCCTTCGGTAATCTTCAGTGAATTGGAGAACCCGTTTGGCCACTAGCCTCAAGCTAACGTTCTTCGTGGATCCTGCCACAGATTGGCATGCAGCAGAATCCATGTCGAGTTCTTCAGTGTGGTTCTTGAGCTCTAGGAAGCCTTCCCGGTCTCTTAGTACTGTTGGATCTGCACTAGGATGAGAAACTTTCAAGAGGACGGCTTGTGTGTTAGGGGAGTTCTGAGCATTGAAGAGTTGGGAACAGCTAGAGGCCGAGTCATGGGAAGTGAAGGGCTTCTTTTGATAAACCTCTAGAATGTGGTAAGTTGAAACAACTCAGTATCTCCCTTCGAAAGCACCTTTGAGATACAAAAGAGAGAAGGAAACTGCAGGGACAATGCTCTGCGACCCTTTTGAAAATAAGGCTTGAAAGGAAACTTTATTTTCCTCTTTGGGATTTAGAGAGTTGTGGGCTCAATTCTCCCCGAGAAACACTGTAGTTGCACATGCTCCCTTCATAGCACAATTGCCTACGTGATGACAAGTGAGTTTCTAGGCAAGAAACTTGGAGGTTGCCATTCTATGCTAGGTGCTCATCCTTCAGTCATCGTCAGTGAATTGGAGAACCCGTTGGACAGCTAGCCTCAAGCTAACGTTCCTCTTGTATCCTGCCACAGATTGTCATGCAGCAGAATCCATGGAGCGTTCTTCGGTGTGGTTCCTGAGCTCTAGGATGCATTCCGGGTCTCTTAGTACTGGCAGTCCTGCACTAGGGTGCGAAAAGTACAAGTAGGACGACCTGTGTGTTTGGGCCTTTCTGAGCAATGCAGCGTTGGGAACAGCTAGATGCCGAGTCATGGGCAGTGAAGGCCTTCTTTGGTTAAACCTCTAGATTGTTGCAAGTGGAAACAACTCAAGTATCTCCTTTCTAAAGCACCTGGCGGTACAAAAGAGAGAAGGAAACATCAGGGTCAAAGCTCTGTGGGCCCCTTTTCAAAATAAGGCTTGAAGGGAAACTTGATTTCCCTCGTTGGGAGTAAGAGCGTTGCGGGCTCAATTCTCCCTGAGAAACACTGTAGTTGCACATGCTCCCTTCATAGCACAATTGCCTTTGTGATGCCAAGTGTGTTTCTAGGCAAGGAACTTGGAGGTTGCCATTCTTTGCTAGGTGCTCATCCTTCAGTAATCTTCAGTGACTTGGCGACCCGTTTGAACACTAGCCTCATGCTAGTCTACCTCTTCTATCATGCCACAGATTGGCTTGCAAGTGAATCCATGTAGCGTTGTTCCGTGTGGTTCTTGAGCTCTAGGAAGCATTCCAGGTCTCAGTACTGTCGGATCTGCACTAGGATGAGAAACTTTCAAGAGGACGGCTTGTGTGTTTGGGGTTCGGAGCAGTGCAGCGTTGAGAACAGCTAGATGCCGAGTGTTGGGAAGTGAAAGGCATCTTGTGATAAACCTCTAGAATGTTGTAAGTTGAAACAACTCAAGTATCTCCCGTCTAAAGCACCGTTGAGGTACAAAATAGAGAAAGAAACAGCAGAGTCAATGCTCTGCGGGTCTTTTGTAAATAAGGCTTGAAAGGAAACTTTAGTTTCATCATTGGGATTTATAGAGTTGCGGGCTGAATTCCCCCTGAGAAACACTGTAGTTGCACATGTTCCCTTCATAGCACAATTGCCTTTGTGATGACAAGTGAGTTTCTAAGAAAGAAACTTGGAGGTTGCCATTCTTTGCTAGGTGCTCATCCTTCAGTCATCTTCAGTGAATTGGAGAACCCGTTTGACCACCAGTCTCAAGCTAACGTTCTTCTTGGATCCTGACACAGATTGGCATGTAGCAGAATCCATGTAGAGTTATTCTGTGTGGTTCCTGAGCTCTAGGAAGCATTCCATGCCTCTTAGTACTGGCGGTCTGCACTAGGATACGAAAAGTACAAGAATGACGGCCTCTGTGTTCGAGCCTTTGTGAGCAAAGCAGCGTTAGCAACAGCTAGATGCCGAGTCATGGGCAGTGAAGGACTTCTTTGGTTAAACCTCTAGATTGTTGCAAGTGGAAACAACTCACGTATCTCCTTTCTAAAGCACCTGGAGGTACAAAAGAGAGAAGGAAACATCAGGGTCAAAGCTCTGTGGGCCCTTTTCAATATAAGGCTTGAAGGGGAACTTGGGTTTCCTCATTGGGAGTAAGAGAGTTGCGGGCTCAATTCTCCCTGAATAACACTGTAGTTGCACATGCTCCCTTCATAGCACAATTGCCTACGTGATGACAAGTGAGTTTCCTGGAAAGAAACTTGGAGGTTGCCATTCTTTGCTAGGTGCTCATCCTTCGGTAATCTTCAGTGAATTGGAGAACCCGTTTGGCCACTAGCCTCAAGCTAACGTTTTTCGTGGATCCTGCCACAGATTGGCATGCAGCAGAATCCATGTCGAGTTATTCAGTGTGGTTCTTGAGCTCTAGGAAGCCTTCCCGGTCTCTTAGTACTGTTGGATCTGCACTAGGATGAGAAACTTTCAAGAGGACGGCTTGTGTGTTAGGGGAGTTCTGAGCATTGAAGAGTTGGGAACAGCTAGAGGCCGAGTCATGGGAAGTGAAGGGCTTCTTTTGATAAACTTCTAGAATGTTGTAAGTTGAAACAACTCAGTATCTCCCTTCGAAAGCACCTTTGAGATACAAAAGAGAGAAGGAAACTGCAGGGACAATGCTCTGCGGCCCTTTTGAAAATAAGGCTTGAAAGGAAACTTTATTTTCCTCTTTGGGATTTAGAGAGTTGTGGGCTCAATTCTCCCCGAGAAACACTGTAGTTGCACATGCTCCCTTCATAGCACAATTGCCTACGTGATGACAAGTGAGTTTCTAGGCAAGAAACTTGGAGGTTGCCATTCTATGCTAGGTGCTCATCCTTCAGTCATCGTCAGTGAATTGGAGAACCCGTTTGACAGCTAGCCTCAAGCTAACGTTCCTCTTGTATCCTGCCACAGATTGGCATGCAGCAGAATCCATGGAGCGTTCTTCGGTGTGGTTCCTGAGCTCTAGGATGCATTCCGGGTCTCTTAGTACTGGCAGTTCTGCACTAGGGTGCGAAAAGTACAAGTAGGACGACCTGTGTGTTTGGGCCTTTCTGAGCAATGCAGCGTTGGGAACAGCTAGATGCCGAGTCATGGGCAGTGAAGGCCTTCTTTGGTTAAACCTCTAGATTGTTGCAAGTGGAAACAACTCA
Organism: Eubalaena glacialis; assembly: GCF_028564815.1. Taxonomy (NCBI): domain Eukaryota; kingdom Metazoa; phylum Chordata; class Mammalia; order Artiodactyla; family Balaenidae; genus Eubalaena; species Eubalaena glacialis. Next base: position 53,126,442 of record NC_083722.1, on the reverse strand, counting down.
AGTATCTCCTTTCTAAAGCACCTGGCGGTACAAAAGAGAGAAGGAAACATCATGGTCAAAGCTCTGTGGGCCCCTTTTCAAAATAAGGCTTGAAGGGAAACTTGATTTCCCTCGTTGGGAGTAAGAGCGTTGCGGGCTCAATTCTCCCTGAGAAACACTGTAGTTGCACATGCTCCCTTCATAGCACAATTGCCTTTGTGATGCCAAGTGTGTTTCTAGGCAAGGAACTTGGAGGTTGCCATTCTTTGCTAGGTGCTCATCCTTCAGTAATCTTCAGTGACTTGGCGACCCGTTTGAACACTAGCCTCATGCTAGTCTACCTCTTCTATCATGCCACAGATTGGCTTGCAAGTGAATCCATGTAGCGTTGTTCCGTGTGGTTCTTGAGCTCTAGGAAGCATTCCAGGTCTCAGTACTGTCGGATCTGCACTAGGATGAGAAACTTTCAAGAGGACGGCTTGTGTGTTTGGGGTTCGGAGCAGTGCAGCGTTGAGAACAGCTAGATGCCGAGTGTTGGGAAGTGAAAGGCTTCTTGTGATAAACCTCTAGAATGTTGTAAGTTGAAACAACTCAAGTATCTCCCGTCTAAAGCACCGTTGAGGTACAAAATAGAGAAAGAAACAGCAGGGTCAATGCTCTGCGGGTCTTTTGTAAATAAGGCTTGAAAGGAAACTTTAGTTTCATCATTGGGATTTATAGAGTTGCGGGCTGAATTCCCCCTGAGAAACACTGTAGTTGCACATGTTCCCTTCATAGCACAATTGCCTTTGTGATGACAAGTGAGTTTCTAAGAAAGAAACTTGGAGGTTGCCATTCTTTGCTAGGTGCTCATCCTTCAGTCATCTTCAGTGAATTGGAGAACCCGTTTGACCACCAGTCTCAAGCTAACGTTCTTCTTGGATCCTGACACAGATTGGCATGTAGCAGAATCCATGTAGAGTTATTCTGTGTGGTTCCTGAGCTCTAGGAAGCATTCCATGCCTCTTAGTACTGGCGGTCTGCACTAGGATACGAAAAGTACAAGAATGACGGCCTCTGTGTTCGAGCCTTTGTGAGCAAAGCAGTGTTAGCAACAGCTAGATGCCGAGTCATGGGCAGTGAAGGACTTCTTTGGTTAAACCTCTAGATTGTTGCAAGTGGAAACAACTCACGTATCTCCTTTCTAAAGCACCTGGAGGTACAAAAGAGAGAAGGAAACATCAGGGTCAAAGCTCTGTGGGCCCTTTTCAATATAAGGCTTGAAGGGGAACTTGGGTTTTCTCATTGGGAGTAAGAGAGTTGCGGGCTCAATTCTCCCTGAGAAACACTGTAGTTGCACATGCTCCCTTCATAGCACAATTGCCTACGTGATGACAAGTGAGTTTCCTGGAAAGAAACTTGGAGGTTGCCATTCTTTGCTAGGTGCTCATCCTTCGGTAATCTTCAGTGAATTGGAGAACCCGTTTGACCACCAGTCTCAAGCTAACGTTCTTCTTGGATCCTGACACAGATTGGCATGTAGCAGAATCCATGTAGAGTTATTCTGTGTGGTTCCTGAGCTCTAGGATGCATTCCATGCCTCTTAGTACTGGCGGTCTGCACTAGGATACGAAAAGTACAAGAATGACGGCCTCTGTGTTCGAGCCTTTGTGAGCAAAGCAGCGTTAGCAACAGCTAGATGCCGAGTCATGGGCAGTGAAGGACTTCTTTGGTTAAACCTCTAGATTGTTGCAAGTGGAAACAACTCACGTATCTCCTTTCTAAAGCACCTGGAGGTACAAAAGAGAGAAGGAAACATCAGGGTCAAAGCTCTGTGGGCCCTTTTCAATATAAGGCTTGAAGGGGAACTTGGGTTTCCTCATTGGGAGTAAGAGAGTTGCGGGCTCAATTCTCCCTGAATAACACTGTAGTTGCACATGCTCCCTTCATAGCACAATTGCCTACGTGATGACAAGTGAGTTTCCTGGAAAGAAACTTGGAGGTTGCCATTCTTTGCTAGGTGCTCATCCTTCGGTAATCTTCAGTGAATTGGAGAACCCGTTTGGCCACTAGCCTCAAGCTAACGTTCTTCGTGGATCCTGCCACAGATTGGCATGCAGCAGAATCCATGTCGAGTTCTTCAGTGTGGTTCTTGAGCTCTAGGAAGCCTTCCCGGTCTCTTAGTACTGTTGGATCTGCACTAGGATGAGAAACTTTCAAGAGGACGGCTTGTGTGTTAGGGGAGTTCTGAGCATTGAAGAGTTGGGAACAGCTAGAGGCCGAGTCATGGGAAGTGAAGGGCTTCTTTTGATAAACTTCTAGAATGTTGTAAGTTGAAACAACTCAGTATCTCCCTTCGAAAGCACCTTTGAGATACAAAAGAGAGAAGGAAACTGCAGGGACAATGCTCTGCGGCCCTTTTGAAAATAAGGCTTGAAAGGAAACTTTATTTTCCTCTTTGGGATTTAGAGAGTTGTGGGCTCAATTCTCCCCGAGAAACACTGTAGTTGCACATGCTCCCTTCATAGCACAATTGCCTACGTGATGACAAGTGAGTTTCTAGGCAAGAAACTTGGAGGTTGCCATTCTATGCTAGGTGCTCATCCTTCAGTCATCGTCAGTGAATTGGAGAACCCGTTTGACAGCTAGCCTCAAGCTAACGTTCCTCTTGTATCCTGCCACAGATTGGCATGCAGCAGAATCCATGGAGCGTTCTTCGGTGTGGTTCCTGAGCTCTAGGATGCATTCCGGGTCTCTTAGTACTGGCAGTTCTGCACTAGGGTGCGAAAAGTACAAGTAGGACGACCTGTGTGTTTGGGCCTTTCTGAGCAATGCAGCGTTGGGAACAGCTAGATGCCGAGTCATGGGCAGTGAAGGCCTTCTTTGGTTAAACCTCTAGATTGTTGCAAGTGGAAACAACTCAAGTATCTCCTTTCTAAAGCACCTGGCGGTACAAAAGAGAGAAGGAAACATCATGGTCAAAGCTCTGTGGGCCCCTTTTCAAAATAAGGCTTGAAGGGAAACTTGATTTCCCTCGTTGGGAGTAAGAGCGTTGCGGGCTCAATTCTCCCTGAGAAACACTGTAGTTGCACATGCTCCCTTCATAGCACAATTGCCTTTGTGATGCCAAGTGTGTTTCTAGGCAAGGAACTTGGAGGTTGCCATTCTTTGCTAGGTGCTCATCCTTCAGTAATCTTCAGTGACTTGGCGACCCGTTTGAACACTAGCCTCATGCTAGTCTACCTCTTCTATCATGCCACAGATTGGCTTGCAAGTGAATCCATGTAGCGTTGTTCCGTGTGGTTCTTGAGCTCTAGGAAGCATTCCAGGTCTCAGTACTGTCGGATCTGCACTAGGATGAGAAACTTTCAAGAGGACGGCTTGTGTGTTTGGGGTTCGGAGCAGTGCAGCGTTGAGAACAGCTAGATGCCGAGTGTTGGGAAGTGAAAGGCTTCTTGTGATAAACCTCTAGAATGTTGTAAGTTGAAACAACTCAAGTATCTCCCGTCTAAAGCACCGTTGAGGTACAAAATAGAGAAAGAAACAGCAGGGTCAATGCTCTGCGGGTCTTTTGTAAATAAGGCTTGAAAGGAAACTTTAGTTTCATCATTGGGATTTATAGAGTTGCGGGCTGAATTCCCCCTGAGAAACACTGTAGTTGCACATGTTCCCTTCATAGCACAATTGCCTTTGTGATGACAAGTGAGTTTCTAAGAAAGAAACTTGGAGGTTGCCATTCTTTGCTAGGTGCTCATCCTTCAGTCATCTTCAGTGAATTGGAGAACCCGTTTGACCACCAGTCTCAAGCTAACGTTCTTCTTGGATCCTGACACAGATTGGCATGTAGCAGAATCCATGTAGAGTTATTCTGTGTGGTTCCTGAGCTCTAGGAAGCATTCCATGCCTCTTAGTACTGGCGGTCTGCACTAGGATACGAAAAGTACAAGAATGACGGCCTCTGTGTTCGAGCCTTTGTGAGCAAAGCAGTGTTAGCAACAGCTAGATGCCGAGTCATGGGCAGTGAAGGACTTCTTTGGTTAAACCTCTAGATTGTTGCAAGTGGAAACAACTCACGTATCTCCTTTCTAAAGCACCTGGAGGTACAAAAGAGAGAAGGAAACATCAGGGTCAAAGCTCTGTGGGCCCTTTTCAATATAAGGCTTGAAGGGGAACTTGGGTTTTCTCATTGGGAGTAAGAGAGTTGCGGGCTCAATTCTCCCTGAGAAACACTGTAGTTGCACATGCTCCCTTCATAGCACAATTGCCTACGTGATGACAAGTGAGTTTCCTGGAAAGAAACTTGGAGGTTGCCATTCTTTGCTAGGTGCTCATCCTTCGGTAATCTTCAGTGAATTGGAGAACCCGTTTGACCACCAGTCTCAAGCTAACGTTCTTCTTGGATCCTGACACAGATTGGCATGTAGCAGAATCCATGTAGAGTTATTCTGTGTGGTTCCTGAGCTCTAGGATGCATTCCATGCCTCTTAGTACTGGCGGTCTGCACTAGGATACGAAAAGTACAAGAATGACGGCCTCTGTGTTCGAGCCTTTGTGAGCAAAGCAGCGTTAGCAACAGCTAGATGCCGAGTCATGGGCAGTGAAGGACTTCTTTGGTTAAACCTCTAGATTGTTGCAAGTGGAAACAACTCACGTATCTCCTTTCTAAAGCACCTGGAGGTACAAAAGAGAGAAGGAAACATCAGGGTCAAAGCTCTGTGGGCCCTTTTCAATATAAGGCTTGAAGGGGAACTTGGGTTTCCTCATTGGGAGTAAGAGAGTTGCGGGCTCAATTCTCCCTGAATAACACTGTAGTTGCACATGCTCCCTTCATAGCACAATTGCCTACGTGATGACAAGTGAGTTTCCTGGAAAGAAACTTGGAGGTTGCCATTCTTTGCTAGGTGCTCATCCTTCGGTAATCTTCAGTGAATTGGAGAACCCGTTTGGCCACTAGCCTCAAGCTAACGTTCTTCGTGGATCCTGCCACAGATTGGCATGCAGCAGAATCCATGTCGAGTTCTTCAGTGTGGTTCTTGAGCTCTAGGAAGCCTTCCCGGTCTCTTAGTACTGTTGGATCTGCACTAGGATGAGAAACTTTCAAGAGGACGGCTTGTGTGTTAGGGGAGTTCTGAGCATTGAAGAGTTGGGAACAGCTAGAGGCCGAGTCATGGGAAGTGAAGGGCTTCTTTTGATAAACCTCTAGAATGTGGTAAGTTGAAACAACTCAGTATCTCCCTTCGAAAGCACCTTTGAGATACAAAAGAGAGAAGGAAACTGCAGGGACAATGCTCTGCGACCCTTTTGAAAATAAGGCTTGAAAGGAAACTTTATTTTCCTCTTTGGGATTTAGAGAGTTGTGGGCTCAATTCTCCCCGAGAAACACTGTAGTTGCACATGCTCCCTTCATAGCACAATTGCCTACGTGATGACAAGTGAGTTTCTAGGCAAGAAACTTGTAGGTTGCCATTCTATGCTAGGTGCTCATCCTTCAGTCATCGTCAGTGAATTGGAGAACCCGTTGGACAGCTAGCCTCAAGCTAACGTTCCTCTTGTATCCTGCCACAGATTGGCATGCAGCAGAATCCATGGAGCGTTCTTCGGTGTGGTTCCTGAGCTCTAGGATGCATTCCGGTTCTCTTAGTACTGGCAGTCCTGCACTAGGGTGCGAAAAGTACAAGTAGGACGACCTGTGTGTTTGGGCCTTTCTGAGCAATGCAGCGTTGGGAACAGCTAGATGCCGAGTCATGGGCAGTGAAGGCCTTCTTTGGTTAAACCTCTAGATTGTTGCAAGTGGAAACAACTCAAGTATCTCCTTTCTAAAGCACCTGGCGGTACAAAAGAGAGAAGGAAACATCAGGGTCAAAGCTCTGTGGGCCCCTTTTCAAAATAAGGCTTGAAGGGAAACTTGATTTCCCTCGTTGGGAGTAAGAGCGTTGCGGGCTCAATTCTCCCTGAGAAACACTGTAGTTGCACATGCTCCCTTCATAGCACAATTGCCTTTGTGATGCCAAGTGTGTTTCTAGGCAAGGAACTTGGAGGTTGCCATTCTTTGCTAGGTGCTCATCCTTCAGTAATCTTCAGTGACTTGGCGACCCGTTTGAACACTAGCCTCATGCTAGTCTACCTCTTCTATCATGCCACAGATTGGCTTGCAAGTGAATCCATGTAGCGTTGTTCCGTGTGGTTCTTGAGCTCTAGGAAGCATTCCAGGTCTCAGTACTGTCGGATCTGCACTAGGATGAGAAACTTTCAAGAGGACGGCTTGTGTGTTTGGGGTTCGGAGCAGTGCAGCGTTGAGAACAGCTAGATGCCGAGTGTTGGGAAGTGAAAGGCTTCTTGTGATAAACCTCTAGAATGTTGTAAGTTGAAACAACTCAAGTATCTCCCGTCTAAAGCACCGTTGAGGTACAAAATAGAGAAAGAAACAGCAGGGTCAATGCTCTGCGGGTCTTTTGTAAATAAGGCTTGAAAGGAAACTTTAGTTTCATCATTGGGATTTATAGAGTTGCGGGCTGAATTCCCCCTGAGAAACACTGTAGTTGCACATGTTCCCTTCATAGCACAATTGCCTTTGTGATGACAAGTGAGTTTCTAAGAAAGAAACTTGGAGGTTGCCATTCTTTGCTAGGTGCTCATCCTTCAGTCATCTTCAGTGAATTGGAGAACCCGTTTGACCACCAGTCTCAAGCTAACGTTCTTCTTGGATCCTGACACAGATTGGCATGTAGCAGAATCCATGTAGAGTTATTCTGTGTGGTTCCTGAGCTCTAGGAAGCATTCCATGCCTCTTAGTACTGGCGGTCTGCACTAGGATACGAAAAGTACAAGAATGATGGCCTCTGTGTTCGAGCCTTTGTGAGCAAAGCAGCGTTAGCAAGAGCTAGATGCCGAGTCATGGGCAGTGAAGGACTTCTTTGGTTAAACCTCTAGATTGTTGCAAGTGGAAACAACTCACGTATCTCCTTTCTAAAGCACCTGGAGGTACAAAAGAGAGAAGGAAACATCAGGGTCAAAGCTCTGTGGGCCCTTTTCAATATAAGGCTTGAAGGGGAACTTGGGTTTCCTCATTGGGAGTAAGAGAGTTGCGGGCTCAATTCTCCCTGAATAACACTGTAGTTGCACATGCTCCCTTCATAGCACAATTGCCTACGTGATGACAAGTGAGTTTCCTGGAAAGAAACTTGGAGGTTGCCATTCTTTGCTAGGTGCTCATCCTTCGGTAATCTTCAGTGAATTGGAGAACCCGTTTGGCCACTAGCCTCAAGCTAACGTTTTTCGTGGATCCTGCCACAGATTGGCATGCAGCAGAATCCATGTCGAGTTATTCAGTGTGGTTCTTGAGCTCTAGGAAGCCTTCCCGGTCTCTTAGTACTGTTGGATCTGCACTAGGATGAGAAACTTTCAAGAGGACGGCTTGTGTGTTAGGGGAGTTCTGAGCATTGAAGAGTTGGGAACAGCTAGAGGCCGAGTCATGGGAAGTGAAGGGCTTCTTTTGATAAACCTCTAGAATGTTGTAAGTTGAAACAACTCAGTATCTCCCTTCGAAAGCACCTTTGAGATACAAAAGAGAGAAGGAAACTGCAGGGACAATGCTCTGCGGCCCTTTTGAAAATAAGGCTTGAAAGGAAACTTTATTTTCCTCTTTGGGATTTAGAGAGTTGTGGGCTCAATTCTCCCCGAGAAACACTGTAGTTGCACATGCTCCCTTCATAGCACAATTGCCTACGTGATGACAAGTGAGTTTCTAGGCAAGAAACTTGGAGGTTGCCATTCTATGCTAGGTGCTCATCCTTCAGTCATCGTCAGTGAATTGGAGAACCCGTTTGACAGCTAGCCTCAAGCTAACGTTCCTCTTGTATCCTGCCACAGATTGGCATGCAGCAGAATCCATGGAGCGTTCTTCGGTGTGGTTCCTGAGCTCTAGGATGCATTCCGGGTCTCTTAGTACTGGCAGTTCTGCACTAGGGTGCGAAAAGTACAAGTAGGACGACCTGTGTGTTTGGGCCTTTCTGAGCAATGCAGCGTTGGGAACAGCTAGATGCCGAGTCATGGGCAGTGAAGGCCTTCTTTGGTTAAACCTCTAGATTGTTGCAAGTGGAAACAACTCAAGTATCTCCTTTCTAAAGCACCTGGCGGTACAAAAGAGAGAAGGAAACATCAGGGTCAAAGCTCTGTGGGCCCCTTTTCAAAATAAGGCTTGAAGGGAAACTTGATTTCCCTCGTTGGGAGTAAGAGCGTTGCGGGCTCAATTCTCCCTGAGAAACACTGTAGTTGCACATGCTCCCTTCATAGCACAATTGCCTTTGTGATGCCAAGTGTGTTTCTAGGCAAGGAACTTGGAGGTTGCCATTCTTTGCTAGGTGCTCATCCTTCAGTAATCTTCAGTGACTTGGCGACCCGTTTGAACACTAGCCTCATGCTAGTCTACCTCTTCTATCATGCCACAGATTGGCTTGCAAGTGAATCCATGTAGCGTTGTTCCGTGTGGTTCTTGAGCTCTAGGAAGCATTCCAGGTCTCAGTACTGTCGGATCTGCACTAGGATGAGAAACTTTCAAGAGGACGGCTTGTGTGTTTGGGGTTCGGAGCAGTGCAGCGTTGAGAACAGCTAGATGCCGAGTGTTGGGAAGTGAAAGGCTTCTTGTGATAAACCTCTAGAATGTTGTAAGTTGAAACAACTCAAGTATCTCCCGTCTAAAGCACCGTTGAGGTACAAAATAGAGAAAGAAACAGCAGGGTCAATGCTCTGCGGGTCTTTTGTAAATAAGGCTTGAAAGGAAACTTTAGTTTCATCATTGGGATTTATAGAGTTGCGGGCTGAATTCCCCCTGAGAAACACTGTAGTTGCACATGTTCCCTTCATAGCACAATTGCCTTTGTGATGACAAGTGAGTTTCTAAGAAAGAAACTTGGAGGTTGCCATTCTTTGCTAGGTGCTCATCCTTCAGTCATCTTCAGTGAATTGGAGAACCCGTTTGACCACCAGTCTCAAGCTAACGTTCTTCTTGGATCCTGACACAGATTGGCATGTAGCAGAATCCATGTAGAGTTATTCTGTGTGGTTCCTGAGCTCTAGGAAGCATTCCATGCCTCTTAGTACTTGCGGTCTGCACTAGGATACGAAAAGTACAAGAATGACGGCCTCTGTGTTCGAGCCTTTGTGAGCAAAGCAGCGTTAGCAACAGCTAGATGCCGAGTCATGGGCAGTGAAGGCCTTCTTTGGTTAAACCTCTAGATTGTTGCAAGTGGAAACAACTCAAGTATCTCCTTTCTAAAGCACCTGGCGGTACAAAAGAGAGAAGGAAACATCAGGGTCAAAGCTCTGTGGGCCCCTTTTCAAAATAAGGCTTGAAGGGAAACTTTATTTCCCTCGTTGGGAGTAAGAGAGTTGCGGGCTCAATTCTCCCTGAATAACACTGTAGTTGCACATGCTCCCTTCATAGCACAATTGCCTACGTGATGACAAGTGAGTTTCCTGGAAAGAAACTTGGAGGTTGTCATTCTTTGCTAGGTGCTCATCCTTCGGTAATCTTCATTGAATTGGAGAACCCGTTTGACCACCAGTCTCAAGCTAACGTTCTTCTTGGATCCTGACACAGATTGGCATGTAGCAGAATCCATGTAGAGTTATTCTGTGTGGTTCCTGAGCTCTAGGATGCATTCCATGCCTCTTAGTACTGGCGGTCTGCACTAGGATACGAAAAGTACAAGAATGACGGCCTCTGTGTTCGAGCCTTTGTGAGCAAAGCAGCGTTAGCAACAGCTAGATGCCGAGTCATGGGCAGTGAAGGACTTCTTTGGTTAAACCTCTAGATTGTTGCAAGTGGAAACAACTCACGTATCTCCTTTCTAAAGCACCTGGAGGTACAAAAGAGAGAAGGAAACATCAGGGTCAAAGCTCTGTGGGCCCTTTTCAATATAAGGCTTGAAGGGGAACTTGGGTTTCCTCATTGGGAGTAAGAGAGTTGCGGGCTCAATTCTCCCTGAATAACACTGTAGTTGCACATGCTCCCTTCATAGCACAATTGCCTACGTGATGACAAGTGAGTTTCCTGGAAAGAAACTTGGAGGTTGCCATTCTTTGCTAGGTGCTCATCCTTCGGTAATCTTCAGTGAATTGGAGAACCCGTTTGGCCACTAGCCTCAAGCTAACGTTCTTCGTGGATCCTGCCACAGATTGGCATGCAGCAGAATCCATGTCGAGTTCTTCAGTGTGGTTCTTGAGCTCTAGGAAGCCTTCCCGGTCTCTTAGTACTGTTGGATCTGCACTAGGATGAGAAACTTTCAAGAGGACGGCCTGTGTGTTAGGGGAGTTCTGAGCATTGAAGAGTTGGGAACAGCTAGAGGCCGAGTCATGGGAAGTGAAGGGCTTCTTTTGATAAACCTCTAGAATGTGGTAAGTTGAAACAACTCAGTATCTCCCTTCGAAAGCACCTTTGAGATACAAAAGAGAGAAGGAAACTGCAGGGACAATGCTCTGCGGCCCTTTTGAAAATAAGGCTTGAAAGGAAACTTTATTTTCCTCTTTGGGATTTAGAGAGTTGTGGGCTCAATTCTCCCCGAGAAACACTGTAGTTGCACATGCTCCCTTCATAGCACAATTGCCTACGTGATGACAAGTGAGTTTCTAGGCAAGAAACTTGGAGGTTGCCATTCTATGCTAGGTGCTCATCCTTCAGTCATCGTCAGTGAATTGGAGAACCCGTTTGACAGCTAGCCTCAAGCTAACGTTCCTCTTGTATCCTGCCACAGATTGGCATGCAGCAGAATCCATGGAGCGTTCTTCGGTGTGGTTCCTGAGCTCTAGGATGCATTCCGGGTCTCTTAGTACTGGCAGTTCTGCACTAGGGTGCGAAAAGTACAAGTAGGACGACCTGTGTGTTTGGGCCTTTCTGAGCAATGCAGCGTTGGGAACAGCTAGATGCCGAGTCATGGGCAGTGAAGGCCTTCTTTGGTTAAACCTCTAGATTGTTGCAAGTGGAAACAACTCAAGTATCTCCTTTCTAAAGCACCTGGCGGTACAAAAGAGAGAAGGAAACATCAGGGTCAAAGCTCTGTGGGCCCCTTTTCAAAATAAGGCTTGAAGGGAAACTTGATTTCCCTCGTTGGGAGTAAGAGCGTTGCGGGCTCAATTCTCCCTGAGAAACACTGTAGTTGCACATGCTCCCTTCATAGCACAATTGCCTTTGTGATGCCAAGTGTGTTTCTAGGCAAGGAACTTGGAGGTTGCCATTCTTTGCTAGGTGCTCATCCTTCAGTAATCTTCAGTGACTTGGCGACCCGTTTGAACACTAGCCTCATGCTAGTCTACCTCTTCTATCATGCCACAGATTGGCTTGCAAGTGAATCCATGTAGCGTTGTTCCGTGTGGTTCTTGAGCTCTAGGAAGCATTCCAGGTCTCAGTACTGTCGGATCTGCACTAGGATGAGAAACTTTCAAGAGGACGGCTTGTGTGTTTGGGGTTCGGAGCAGTGCAGCGTTGAGAACAGCTAGATGCCGAGTGTTGGGAAGTGAAAGGCTTCTTGTGATAAACCTCTAGAATGTTGTAAGTTGAAACAACTCAAGTATCTCCCGTCTAAAGCACCGTTGAGGTACAAAATAGAGAAAGAAACAGCAGGGTCAATGCTCTGCGGGTCTTTTGTAAATAAGGCTTGAAAGGAAACTTTAGTTTCATCATTGGGATTTATAGAGTTGCGGGCTGAATTCCCCCTGAGAAACACTGTAGTTGCACATGTTCCCTTCATAGCACAATTGCCTTTGTGATGACAAGTGAGTTTCTAAGAAAGAAACTTGGAGGTTGCCATTCTTTGCTAGGTGCTCATCCTTCAGTCATCTTCAGTGAATTGGAGAACCCGTTTGACCACCAGTCTCAAGCTAACGTTCTTCTTGGATCCTGACACAGATTGGCATGTAGCAGAATCCATGTAGAGTTATTCTGTGTGGTTCCTGAGCTCTAGGAAGCATTCCATGCCTCTTAGTACTGGCGGTCTGCACTAGGATACGAAAAGTACAAGAATGACGGCCTCTGTGTTCGAGCCTTTGTGAGCAAAGCAGTGTTAGCAACAGCTAGATGCCGAGTCATGGGCAGTGAAGGACTTCTTTGGTTAAACCTCTAGATTGTTGCAAGTGGAAACAACTCACGTATCTCCTTTCTAAAGCACCTGGAGGTACAAAAGAGAGAAGGAAACATCAGGGTCAAAGCTCTGTGGGCCCTTTTCAATATAAGGCTTGAAGGGGAACTTGGGTTTTCTCATTGGGAGTAAGAGAGTTGCGGGCTCAATTCTCCCTGAGAAACACTGTAGTTGCACATGCTCCCTTCATAGCACAATTGCCTACGTGATGACAAGTGAGTTTCCTGGAAAGAAACTTGGAGGTTGCCATTCTTTGCTAGGTGCTCATCCTTCGGTAATCTTCAGTGAATTGGAGAACCCGTTTGACCACCAGTCTCAAGCTAACGTTCTTCTTGGATCCTGACACAGATTGGCATGTAGCAGAATCCATGTAGAGTTATTCTGTGTGGTTCCTGAGCTCTAGGATGCATTCCATGCCTCTTAGTACTGGCGGTCTGCACTAGGATACGAAAAGTACAAGAATGACGGCCTCTGTGTTCGAGCCTTTGTGAGCAAAGCAGCGTTAGCAACAGCTAGATGCCGAGTCATGGGCAGTGAAGGACTTCTTTGGTTAAACCTCTAGATTGTTGCAAGTGGAAACAACTCACGTATCTCCTTTCTAAAGCACCTGGAGGTACAAAAGAGAGAAGGAAACATCAGGGTCAAAGCTCTGTGGGCCCTTTTCAATATAAGGCTTGAAGGGGAACTTGGGTTTCCTCATTGGGAGTAAGAGAGTTGCGGGCTCAATTCTCCCTGAATAACACTGTAGTTGCACATGCTCCCTTCATAGCACAATTGCCTACGTGATGACAAGTGAGTTTCCTGGAAAGAAACTTGGAGGTTGCCATTCTTTGCTAGGTGCTCATCCTTCGGTAATCTTCAGTGAATTGGAGAACCCGTTTGGCCACTAGCCTCAAGCTAACGTTCTTCGTGGATCCTGCCACAGATTGGCATGCAGCAGAATCCATGTCGAGTTCTTCAGTGTGGTTCTTGAGCTCTAGGAAGCCTTCCCGGTCTCTTAGTACTGTTGGATCTGCACTAGGATGAGAAACTTTCAAGAGGATGGCTTGTGTGTTAGGGGAGTTCTGAGCATTGAAGAGTTGGGAACAGCTAGAGGCCGAGTCATGGGAAGTGAAGGGCTTCTTTTGATAAACCTCTAGAATGTGGTAAGTTGAAACAACTCAGTATCTCCCTTCGAAAGCACCTTTGAGATACAAAAGAGAGAAGGAAACTGCAGGGATAATGCTCTGCGACCCTTTTGAAAATAAGGCTTGAAAGGAAACTTTATTTTCCTCTTTGGGATTTAGAGAGTTGTGGGCTCAATTCTCCCCGAGAAACACTGTAGTTGCACATGCTCCCTTCATAGCACAATTGCCTACGTGATGACAAGTGAGTTTCTAGGCAAGAAACTTGTAGGTTGCCATTCTATGCTAGGTGCTCATCCTTCAGTCATCGTCAGTGAATTGGAGAACCCGTTGGACAGCTAGCCTCAAGCTAACGTTCCTCTTGTATCCTGCCACAGATTGGCATGCAGCAGAATCCATGGAGCGTTCTTCGGTGTGGTTTCTGAGCTCTAGGATGCATTCCGGGTCTCTTAGTACTGGCAGTCCTGCACTAGGGTGCGAAAAGTACAAGTAGGACGACCTGTGTGTTTGGGCCTTTCTGAGCAATGCAGCGTTGGGAACAGCTAGATGCCGAGTCATGGGCAGTGAAGGCCTTCTTTGGTTAAACCTCTAGATTGTTGCAAGTGGAAACAACTCAAGTATCTCCTTTCTAAAGCACCTGGCGGTACAAAAGAGAGAAGGAAACATCAGGGTCAAAGCTCTGTGGGCCCCTTTTCAAAATAAGGCTTGAAGGGAAACTTGATTTCCCTCGTTGGGAGTAAGAGCGTTGCGGGCTCAATTCTCCCTGAGAAACACTGTAGTTGCACATGCTCCCTTCATAGCACAATTGCCTTTGTGATGCCAAGTGTGTTTCTAGGCAAGGAACTTGGAGGTTGCCATTCTTTGCTAGGTGCTCATCCTTCAGTAATCTTCAGTGACTTGGCGACCCGTTTGAACACTAGCCTCATGCTAGTCTACCTCTTCTATCATGCCACAGATTGGCTTGCAAGTGAATCCATGTAGCGTTGTTCCGTGTGGTTCTTGAGCTCTAGGAAGCATTCCAGGTCTCAGTACTGTCGGATCTGCACTAGGATGAGAAACTTTCAAGAGGACGGCTTGTGTGTTTGGGGTTCGGAGCAGTGCAGCATTGAGAACAGCTAGATGCCGAGTGTTGGGAAGTGAAAGGCTTCTTGTGATAAACCTCTAGAATGTTGTAAGTTGAAACAACTCAAGTATCTCCCGTCTAAAGCACCGTTGAGGTACAAAATAGAGAAAGAAACAGCAGGGTCAATGCTCTGCGGGTCTTTTGTAAATAAGGCTTGAAAGGAAACTTTAGTTTCATCATTGGGATTTATAGAGTTGCGGGCTGAATTCCCCCTGAGAAACACTGTAGTTGCACATGTTCCCTTCATAGCACAATTGCCTTTGTGATGACAAGTGAGTTTCTAAGAAAGAAACTTGGAGGTTGCCATTCTTTGCTAGGTGCTCATCCTTCAGTCATCTTCAGTGAATTGGAGAACCCGTTTGACCACCAGTCTCAAGCTAACGTTCTTCTTGGATCCTGACACAGATTGGCATGTAGCAGAATCCATGTAGAGTTATTCTGTGTGGTTCCTGAGCTCTAGGAAGCATTCCATGCCTCTTAGTACTTGCGGTCTGCACTAGGATACGAAAAGTACAAGAATGACGGCCTCTGTGTTCGAGCCTTTGTGAGCAAAGCAGCGTTAGCAACAGCTAGATGCCGAGTCATGGGCAGTGAAGGCCTTCTTTGGTTAAACCTCTAGATTGTTGCAAGTGGAAACAACTCAAGTATCTCCTTTCTAAAGCACCTGGCGGTACAAAAGAGAGAAGGAAACATCAGGGTCAAAGCTCTGTGGGCCCCTTTTCAAAATAAGGCTTGAAGGGAAACTTTATTTCCCTCGTTGGGAGTAAGAGCGTTGCGGGCTCAATTCTCCCTGAATAACACTGTAGTTGCACATGCTCCCTTCATAGCACAATTGCCTACGTGATGACAAGTGAGTTTCCTGGAAAGAAACTTGGAGGTTGTCATTCTTTGCTAGGTGCTCATCCTTCGGTAATCTTCATTGAATTGGAGAACCCGTTTGACCACCAGTCTCAAGCTAACGTTCTTCTTGGATCCTGACACAGATTGGCATGTAGCAGAATCCATGTAGAGTTATTCTGTGTGGTTCCTGAGCTCTAGGATGCATTCCATGCCTCTTAGTACTGGCGGTCTGCACTAGGATACGAAAAGTACAAGAATGACGGCCTCTGTGTTCGAGCCTTTGTGAGCAAAGCAGCGTTAGCAACAGCTAGATGCCGAGTCATGGGCAGTGAAGGACTTCTTTGGTTAAACCTCTAGATTGTTGCAAGTGGAAACAACTCACGTATCTCCTTTCTAAAGCACCTGGAGGTACAAAAGAGAGAAGGAAACATCAGGGTCAAAGCTCTGTGGGCCCTTTTCAATATAAGGCTTGAAGGGCAACTTGGGTTTCCTCATTGGGAGTAAGAGAGTTGCGGGCTCAATTCTCCCTGAATAACACTGTAGTTGCACATGCTCCCTTCATAGCACAATTGCCTACGTGATGACAAGTGAGTTTCCTGGAAAGAAACTTGGAGGTTGCCATTCTTTGCTAGGTGCTCATCCTTCGGTAATCTTCAGTGAATTGGAGAACCCGTTTGGCCACTAGCCTCAAGCTAACGTTCTTCGTGGATCCTGCCACAGATTGGCATGCAGCAGAATCCATGTCGAGTTCTTCAGTGTGGTTCTTGAGCTCTAGGAAGCCTTCCCGGTCTCTTAGTACTGTTGGATCTGCACTAGGATGAGAAACTTTCAAGAGGACGGCCTGTGTGTTAGGGGAGTTCTGAGCATTGAAGAGTTGGGAACAGCTAGAGGCCGAGTCATGGGAAGTGAAGGGCTTCTTTTGATAAACCTCTAGAATGTGGTAAGTTGAAACAACTCAGTATCTCCCTTCGAAAGCACCTTTGAGATACAAAAGAGAGAAGGAAACTGCAGGGACAATGCTCTGCGACCCTTTTGAAAATAAGGCTTGAAAGGAAACTTTATTTTCCTCTTTGGGATTTAGAGAGTTGTGGGCTCAATTCTCCCCGAGAAACACTGTAGTTGCACATGCTCCCTTCATAGCACAATTGCCTACGTGATGACAAGTGAGTTTCTAGGCAAGAAACTTGGAGGTTGCCATTCTATGCTAGGTGCTCATCCTTCAGTCATCGGCAGTGAATTGGAGAACCCGTTTGACAGCTAGCCTCAAGCTAACGTTCCTCTTGTATCCTGCCACAGATTGGCATGCAGCAGAATCCATGGAGCGTTCTTCGGTGTGGTTCCTGAGCTCTAGGATGCATTCCGGGTCTCTTAGTACTGGCAGTTCTGCACTAGGGTGCGAAAAGTACAAGTAGGACGACCTGTGTGTTTGGGCCTTTCTGAGCAATGCAGCGTTGGGAACAGCTAGATGCCGAGTCATGGGCAGTGAAGGCCTTCTTTGGTTAAACCTCTAGATTGTTGCAAGTGGAAACAACTCAAGTATCTCCTTTCTAAAGCACCTGGCGGTACAAAAGAGAGAAGGAAACATCAGGGTCAAAGCTCTGTGGGCCCCTTTTCAAAATAAGGCTTGAAGGGAAACTTGATTTCCCTCGTTGGGAGTAAGAGCGTTGCGGGCTCAATTCTCCCTGAGAAACACTGTAGTTGCACATGCTCCCTTCATAGCACAATTGCCTTTGTGATGCCAAGTGTGTTTCTAGGCAAGGAACTTGGAGGTTGCCATTCTTTGCTAGGTGCTCATCCTTCAGTAATCTTCAGTGACTTGGCGACCCGTTTGAACACTAGCCTCATGCTAGTCTACCTCTTCTATCATGCCACAGATTGGCTTGCAAGTGAATCCATGTAGCGTTGTTCCGTGTGGTTCTTGAGCTCTAGGAAGCATTCCAGGTCTCAGTACTGTCGGATCTGCACTAGGATGAGAAACTTTCAAGAGGACGGCTTGTGTGTTTGGGGTTCGGAGCAGTGCAGCGTTGAGAACAGCTAGATGCCGAGTGTTGGGAAGTGAAAGGCTTCTTGTGATAAACCTCTAGAATGTTGTAAGTTGAAACAACTCAAGTATCTCCCGTCTAAAGCACCGTTGAGGTACAAAATAGAGAAAGAAACAGCAGGGTCAATGCTCTGCGGGTCTTTTGTAAATAAGGCTTGAAAGGAAACTTTAGTTTCATCATTGGGATTTATAGAGTTGCGGGCTGAATTCCCCCTGAGAAACACTGTAGTTGCACATGTTCCCTTCATAGCACAATTGCCTTTGTGATGACAAGTGAGTTTCTAAGAAAGAAACTTGGAGGTTGCCATTCTTTGCTAGGTGCTCATCCTTCAGTCATCTTCAGTGAATTGGAGAACCCGTTTGACCACCAGTCTCAAGCTAACGTTCTTCTTGGATCCTGACACAGATTGGCATGTAGCAGAATCCATGTAGAGTTATTCTGTGTGGTTCCTGAGCTCTAGGAAGCATTCCATGCCTCTTAGTACTGGCGGTCTGCACTAGGATACGAAAAGTACAAGAATGACGGCCTCTGTGTTCGAGCCTTTGTGAGCAAAGCAGTGTTAGCAACAGCTAGATGCCGAGTCATGGGCAGTGAAGGACTTCTTTGGTTAAACCTCTAGATTGTTGCAAGTGGAAACAACTCACGTATCTCCTTTCTAAAGCACCTGGAGGTACAAAAGAGAGAAGGAAACATCAGGGTCAAAGCTCTGTGGGCCCTTTTCAATATAAGGCTTGAAGGGGAACTTGGGTTTTCTCATGGGGAGTAAGAGAGTTGCGGGCTCAATTCTCCCTGAGAAACACTGTAGTTGCACATGCTCCCTTCATAGCACAATTGCCTACGTGATGACAAGTGAGTTTCCTGGAAAGAAACTTGGAGGTTGCCATTCTTTGCTAGGTGCTCATCCTTCGGTAATCTTCAGTGAATTGGAGAACCCGTTTGACCACCAGTCTCAAGCTAACGTTCTTCTTGGATCCTGACACAGATTGGCATGTAGCAGAATCCATGTAGAGTTATTCTGTGTGGTTCCTGAGCTCTAGGATGCATTCCATGCCTCTTAGAACTGGCGGTCTGCACTAGGATACGAAAAGTACAAGAATGACGGCCTCTGTGTTCGAGCCTTTGTGAGCAAAGCAGCGTTAGCAACAGCTAGATGCCGAGTCATGGGCAGTGAAGGACTTCTTTGGTTAAACCTCTAGATTGTTGCAAGTGGAAA
Organism: Eubalaena glacialis; assembly: GCF_028564815.1. Lineage (NCBI taxonomy): Eukaryota > Metazoa > Chordata > Mammalia > Artiodactyla > Balaenidae > Eubalaena > Eubalaena glacialis. The sequence goes on along the minus strand of NC_083722.1, from coordinate 53,108,011 downwards.
CAACTCACGTATCTCCTTTCTAAATCACCTGGAGGTACAAAAGAGAGAAGGAAACATCAGGGTCAAAGCTCTGTGGGCCCTTTTCAATATAAGGCTTGAAGGGGAACTTGGGTTTCCTCATTGGGAGTAAGAGAGTTGCGGGCTCAATTCTCCCTGAATAACACTGTAGTTGCACATGCTCCCTTCATAGCACAATTGCCTACGTGAGGACAAGTGAGTTTCCTGGAAAGAAACTTGGAGGTTGCCATTCTTTGCTAGGTGCTCATCCTTCGGTAATCTTCAGTGAATTGGAGAACCCGTTTGGCCACTAGCCTCAAGCTAACGTTCTTCGTGGATCCTGCCACAGATTGGCATGCAGCAGAATCCATGTCGAGTTCTTCAGTGTGGTTCTTGAGCTCTAGGAAGCCTTCCCGGTCTCTTAGTACTGTTGGATCTGCACTAGGATGAGAAACTTTCAAGAGGACGGCTTGTGTGTTAGGGGAGTTCTGAGCATTGAAGAGTTGGGAACAGCTAGAGGCCGAGTCATGGGAAGTGAAGGGCTTCTTTTGATAAACCTCTAGAATGTGGTAAGTTGAAACAACTCAGTATCTCCCTTCGAAAGCACCTTTGAGATACAAAAGAGAGAAGGAAACTGCAGGGACAATGCTCTGTGACCCTTTTGAAAATAAGGCTTGAAAGGAAACTTTATTTTCCTCTTTGGGATTTAGAGAGTTGTGGGCTCAATTCTCCCCGAGAAACACTGTAGTTGCACATGCTCCCTTCATAGCACAATTGCCTACGTGATGACAAGTGAGTTTCTAGGCAAGAAACTTGGAGGTTGCCATTCTATGCTAGGTGCTCATCCTTCAGTCATCGGCAGTGAATTGGAGAACCCGTTTGACAGCTAGCCTCAAGCTAACGTTCCTCTTGTATCCTGCCACAGATTGGCATGCAGCAGAATCCATGGAGCGTTCTTCGGTGTGGTTCCTGAGCTCTAGGATGCATTCCGGGTCTCTTAGTACTGGCAGTTCTGCACTAGGGTGCGAAAAGTACAAGTAGGACGACCTGTGTGTTTGGGCCTTTCTGAGCAATGCAGCGTTGGGAACAGCTAGATGCCGAGTCATGGGCAGTGAAGGCCTTCTTTGGTTAAACCTCTAGATTGTTGCAAGTGGAAACAACTCACGTATCTCCTTTCTAAAGCACCTGGAGGTACAAAAGAGAGAAGGAAACATCAGGGTCAAAGCTCTGTGGGCCCCTTTTCAAAATAAGGCTTGAAGGGAAACTTTATTTCCCTCGTTGGGAGTAAGAGTGTTGCGGGCTCCATTCTCCCTGAGAAACACTGTAGTTGCACATGCTCCCTTCATAGCACAATTGCCTTTGTGATGCCAAGTGTGTTTCCAGGCAAGGAACTTGGAGGTTGCCATTCTTTGCTAGGTGCTCATCCTTCAGTAATCTTCAGTGACTTGGCGACCCGTTTGAACACTAGCCTCATGCTAGTCTACCTCTTCTATCATGCGACAGATTGGCTTGCAAGTGAATCCATGTAGCGTTGTTCCGTGTGGTTCATGAGCTCTAGGAAGCATTCCAGGTCTCAGTACTGTCGGATCTGCACTAGGATGAGAAACTTTCAAGAGGACGGCTAGTGTGTTTGGGGTTCGGAGCAGTGCAGCGTTGAGAACAGCTAGATGCCGAGTGTTGGGAAGTGAAAGGCTTCTTGTGATAAACCTCTAGAATGTTGTAAGTTGAAACAACTCAAGTATCTCCCGTCTAAAGCACCGTTGAGGTACAAAATAGAGAAAGAAACAGCAGGGTCAATGCTCTGCGGGTCTTTTGTAAATAAGGCTTGAAGGGAAAGTTTAGTTTCATCATTGGGATTTATAGAGTCGCGGGCTGAATTCCCCCTGAGAAACACTGTAGTTGCACATGTTCCCTTCATAGCACAATTGCCTTTGTGATGACAAGTGAGTTCCTAAGAAAGAAACTTGGAGGTTGCCATTCTTTGCTAGGTGCTCATCCTTCAGTCATCTTCAGTGAATTGGAGAACCCGTTTGACCACCAGTCTCAAGCTAACGTTCTTCTTGGATCCTGACACAGATTGGCATGTAGCAGAATCCATGTAGAGTTATTCTGTGTGGTTCCTGAGCTCTAGGAAGCATTCCATGCCTCTTAGTACTGGCGGTCTGCACTAGGATACGAAAAGTACAAGAATGACGGCCTCTGTGTTCGAGCCTTTGTGAGCAAAGCAGCGTTAGCAACAGCTAGATGCCGAGTCATGGGCAGTGAAAGACTTCTTTGGTTAAACCTCTAGATTGTTGCAAGTGGAAACAACTCACGTATCTCCTTTCTAAAGCACCTGGAGGTACAAAAGAGAGAAGGAAACATCAGGGTCCAAGCTCTGTGGGCCCTTTTCAATATAAGGCTTGAAGGGGAACTTGGGTTTCCTCATTGGGAGTAAGAGAGTTGCGGGCTCAATTCTCCCTGAATAACACTGTAGTTGCACATGCTCCCTTCATAGCACAATTGCCTACGTGATGACAAGTGAGTTTCCTGGAAAGAAACTTGGAGGTTGCCATTCTTTGCTAGGTGCTCATCCTTCGGTAATCTTCAGTGAATTGGAGAACCCGTTTGGCCACTAGCCTCAAGCTAACGTTCTTCGTGGATCCTGCCACAGATTGGCATGCAGCAGAATCCATGTCGAGTTATTCAGTGTGGTTCTTGAGCTCTAGGAAGCCTTCCCGGTCTCTTAGTACTGTTGGATCTGCAGTAGGATGAGAAACTTTCAAGAGGACGGCTTGTGTGTTAGGGGAGTTCTGAGCATTGAAGAGTTGGGAACAGCTAGAGGCCGAGTCATGGGAAGTGAAGGGCTTCTTTTGATAAACCTCTAGAATGTTGTAAGTTGAAACAACTCAGTATCTCCCTTCGAAAGCACCTTTGAGATACAAAAGAGAGAAGGAAACTGCAGGGACAATGCTCTGTGACCCTTTTGAAAATAAGGCTTGAAAGGAAACTTTATTTTCCTCTTTGGGATTTAGAGAGTTGTGGGCTCAATTCTCCCCGAGAAACACTGTAGTTGCACATGCTCCCTTCATAGCACAATTGCCTACGTGATGACAAGTGAGTTTCTAGGCAAGAAACTTGGAGGTTGCCATTCTATGCTAGGTGCTCATCCTTCAGTCATCGGCAGTGAATTGGAGAACCCGTTTGACAGCTAGCCTCAAGCTAACGTTCCTCTTGTATCCTGCCACAGATTGGCATGCAGCAGAATCCATGGAGCGTTCTTCGGTGTGGTTCCTGAGCTCTAGGATGCATTCCGGGTCTCTTAGTACTGGCAGTTCTGCACTAGGGTGCGAAAAGTACAAGTAGGACGACCTGTGTGTTTGGGCCTTTCTGAGCAATGCAGCGTTGGGAACAGCTAGATGCCGAGTCATGGGCAGTGAAGGCCTTCTTTGGTTAAACCTCTAGATTGTTGCAAGTGGAAACAACTCAAGTATCTCCTTTCTAAAGCACCTGGCGGTACAAAAGAGAGAAGGAAACATCAGGGTCAAAGCTCTGTGGGCCCCTTTTCAAAATAAGGCTTGAAGGGAAACTTTATTTCCCTCGTTGGGAGTAAGAGTGTTGCGGGCTCAATTCTCCCTGAGAAACACTGTAGTTGCACATGCTCCCTTCATAGCACAATTGCCTTTGTGATGCGAAGTGTGTTTCTAGGCAAGGAACTTGGAGGTTGCCATTCTTTGCTAGGTGCTCATCCTTCAGTAATCTTCAGTGACTTGGCGACCCGTTTGAACACTAGCCTCATGCTAGTCTACCTCTTCTATCATGCCACAGATTGGCTTGCACGTGAATCCATGTAGCGTTGTTCCGTGTGGTTCTTGAGCTCTAGGAAGCATTCCAGGTCTCAGTACTGTCGGATCTGCACTAGAATGAGAAACTTTCAAGAGGATGGCTTGTGTGTTTGGGGTTCGGAGCAGTGCAGCGTTGAGAACAGCTAGATGCCGAGTGTTGGGAAGTGAAAGGCTTCTTGTGATAAACCTCTAGAATGTTGTAAGTTGAAACAACTCAAGTATCTCCCGTCTAAAGCACCGTTGAGGTACAAAATAGAGAAAGAAACAGCAGGGTCAATGCTCTGCGGGTCTTTTGTAAATAAGGCTTGAAAGGAAAGTTTAGTTTCATCATTGGGATTTATAGAGTTGCGGGCTGAATTCCCCCTGAGAAACACTGTAGTTGCACATGTTCCCTTCATAGCACAATTGCCTTTGTGATGAGAAGTGAGTTCCTAAGAAAGAAACTTGGAGGTTGCCATTCTTTGCTAGGTGCTCATCCTTCAGTCATCTTCAGTGAATTGGAGAACCCGTTTGACCACCAGTCTCAAGCTAACGTTCTTCTTGGATCCTGACACAGATTGGCATGTAGCAGAATCCATGTAGAGTTATTCTGTGTGGTTCCTGAGCTCTAGGAAGCATTCCATGCCTCTTAGTACTGGCGGTCTGCACTAGGATACGAAAAGTACAAGAATGACGGCCTCTGTGTTCGAGCCTTTGTGAGCAAAGCAGCGTTAGCAAGAGCTAGATGCCGAGTCATGGGCAGTGAAGGACTTCTTTGGTTAAACCTCTAGATTGTTGCAAGTGGAAACAACACATGTATCTCCTTTCTAAAGCACCTGGAGGTACAAAAGAGAGAAGGAAACATCAGGGTCAAAGCTCGGTGGGCCCTTTTCAATATAAGGCTTGAAGGGGAACTTGGGTTTCCTCATTGGGAGTAAGAGAGTTGCGGGCTCAATTCTCCCTGAATAACACTGTAGTTGCACATGCTCCCTTCATAGCACAATTGCCTACGTGATGACAAGTGAGTTTCCTGGAAAGAAACTTGGAGGTTGCCATTCTTTGCTAGGTGCTCATCCTTCGGTAATCTTCAGTGAATTGGAGAACCCGTTTGGCCACTAGCCTCAAGCTAACGTTCTTCGTGGATCCTGCCACAGATTGGCATGCAGCAGAATCCATGTCGAGTTCTTCAGTGTGGTTCTTGAGCTCTAGGAAGCCTTCCCGGTCTCTTAGTACTGTTGGATCTGCACTAGGATGAGAAACTTTCAAGAGGACGGCTTGTGTGTTAGGGGAGTTCTGAGCATTGAAGAGTTGGGAACAGCTAGAGGCCGAGTCATGGGAAGTGAAGGGCTTCTTTTGATAAACCTCTAGAATGTGGTAAGTTGAAACAACTCAGTATCTCCCTTCGAAAGCACCTTTGAGATACAAAAGAGAGAAGGAAACTGCAGGGACAATGCTCTGCGACCCTTTTGAAAATAAGGCTTGAAAGGAAACTTTATTTTCCTCTTTGGGATTTAGAGAGTTGTGGGCTCAATTCTCCCCGAGAAACACTGTAGTTGCACATGCTCCCTTCATAGCACAATTGCCTACGTGATGACAAGTGAGTTTCTAGGCAAGAAACTTGGAGGTTGCCATTCTATGCTAGGTGCTCATCCTTCAGTCATCGGCAGTGAATTGGAGAACCCGTTTGACAGCTAGCCTCAAGCTAACTTTCCTCTTGTATCCTGCCACAGATTGGCATGCAGCAGAATCCATGGAGCGTTCTTCGGTGTGGTTCCTGAGCTCTAGGATGCATTCCGGGTCTCTTAGTACTGGAAGTCCTGCACTAGGGTGCGAAAAGTACAAGTAGGACGACCTGTGTGTTTGGGCCTTTCTCAGCAACGCAGCGTTGGGAACAGCTAGATGCCGAGTCATGGGCAGTGAAGGCCTTCTTTGGTTAAACCTCTAGATTGTTGCAAGTGGAAACAACTCAAGTATCTCCTTTCTAAAGCACCTGGCGGTACAAAAGAGAAAAGGAAACATCAGGGTCAAAGCTCTGTGGGCCCCTTTTCAAAATAAGGCTTGAAGGGAAACTTGATTTCCCTCGTTGGGAGTAAGAGCGTTGCGGGCTCAATTCTCCCTGAGAAACACTGTAGTTGCACATGCTCCCTTCATAGCACAATTGCCTTTGTGATGCCAAGTGTGTTTCTAGGCAAGGAACTTGGAGGTTGCCATTCTTTGCTAGGTGCTCATCCTTCAGTAATCTTCAGTGACTTGGCGACCCGTTTGAACACTAGCCTCATGCTAGTCTACCTCTTCTATCATGCCACAGATTGGCTTGCAAGTGAATCCATGTAGCGTTGTTCCGTGTGGTTCTTGAGCTCTAGGAAGCATTCCAGGTCTCAGTACTGTCGGATCTGCACTAGGATGAGAAACTTTCAAGAGGACGGCTTGTGTGTTTGGGGTTCGGAGCAGTGCAGCGTTGAGAACAGCTAGATGCCGAGTGTTGGGAAGTGAAAGGCTTCTTGTGATAAACCTCTAGAATGTTGTAAGTTGAAACAACTCAAGTATCTCCCGTCTAAAGCACCGTTGAGGTACAAAATAGAGAAAGAAACAGCAGGGTCAATGCTCTGCGGGTCTTTTGTAAATAAGGCTTGAAAGGAAACTTTAGTTTCATCATTGGGATTTATAGAGTTGCGGGCTGAATTCCCCCTGAGAAACACTGTAGTTGCACATGTTCCCTTCATAGCACAATTGCCTTTGTGATGACAAGTGAGTTACTAAGAAAGAAACTTGGAGGTTGCCATTCTTTGCTAGGTGCTCATCCTTCAGTCATCTTCAGTGAATTGGAGAACCCCTTTGACCACCAGTCTCAAGCTAACGTTCTTCTTGGATCCTGACACAGATTGGCATGTAGCAGAATCCATGTAGAGTTATTCTGTGTGGTTCCTGAGCTCTAGGAAGCATTCCATGCCTCTTAGTACTGGCGGTCTGCACTAGGATACGAAAAGTACAAGAATGACGGCCTCTGTGTTCGAGCCTTTGTGAGCAAAGCAGCGTTAGCCACAGCTAGATGCCGAGTCATGGGCAGTGAAGGACTTCTTTGGTTAAACCTCTAGATTGTTGCAAGTGGAAACAACTCACGTATCTCCTTTCTAAAGCACCTGGAGGTACAAAAGAGAGAAGGAAACATCAGGGTCCAAGCTCTGTGGGCCCTTTTCAATATAAGGCTTGAAGGGGAACTTGGGTTTCCTCATTGGGAGTAAGAGAGTTGCGGGCTCAATTCTCCCTGAGAAACACTGTAGTTGCACATGCTCCCTTCATAGCACAATTGCCTACGTGATGACAAGTGAGTTTCCTGGAAAGAAACTTGGAGGTTGCCATTCTTTGCTAGGTGCTCATCCTTCGGTAATCTTCAGTGAATTGGAGAACCCGTTTGGCCACTAGCCTCAAGCTAACGTTCTTCTTGGATCCTGCCACAGATTGGCATGCAGCAGAATCCATGTCGAGTTCTTCAGTGTGGTTCTTGAGCTCTAGGAAGCCTTCCCGGTCTCTTAGTACTGTTGGATCTGCAGTAGGATGAGAAACTTTCAAGAGGACGGCTTGTGTGTTAGGGGAGTTCTGAGCATTGAAGAGTTGGGAACAGCTAGAGGCCGAGTCATGGGAAGTGAAGGGCTTCTTTTGATAAACCTCTAGAATGTTGTAAGTTGAAACAACTCAGTATCTCCCTTCGAAAGCACCTTTGAGATACAAAAGAGAGAAGGAAACTGCAGGGACAATGCTCTGTGACCCTTTTGAAAATAAGGCTTGAAAGGAAACTTTATTTTCCTCTTTGGGATTTAGAGAGTTGTGGGCTCAATTCTCCCCGAGAAACACTGTAGTTGCACATGCTCCCTTCATAGCACAATTGCCTACGTGATGACAAGTGAGTTTCTAGGCAAGAAACTTGGAGGTTGCCATTCTATGCTAGGTGCTCATCCTTCAGTCATCGGCAGTGAATTGGAGAACCCGTTTGACAGCTAGCCTCAAGCTAACGTTCCTCTTGTATCCTGCCACAGATTGGCATGCAGCAGAATCCATGGAGCGTTCTTCGGTGTGGTTCCTGAGCTCTAGGATGCATTCCGGGTCTCTTAGTACTGGCAGTTCTGCACTAGGGTGCGAAAAGTACAAGTAGGACGACCTGTGTGTTTGGGCCTTTCTGAGCAATGCAGCGTTGGGAACAGCTAGATGCCGAGTCATGGGCAGTGAAGGCCTTCTTTGGTTAAACCTCTAGATTGTTGCAAGTGGAAACAACTCAAGTATCTCCTTTCTAAAGCACCTGGCGGTACAAAAGAGAGAAGGAAACATCAGGGTCAAAGCTCTGTGGGCCCCTTTTCAAAATAAGGCTTGAAGGGAAACTTTATTTCCCTCGTTGGGAGTAAGAGTGTTGCGGGCTCAATTCTCCCTGAGAAACACTGTAGTTGCACATGCTCCCTTCATAGCACAATTGCCTTTGTGATGCGAAGTGTGTTTCTAGGCAAGGAACTTGGAGGTTGCCATTCTTTGCTAGGTGCTCATCCTTCAGTAATCTTCAGTGACTTGGCGACCCGTTTGAACACTAGCCTCATGCTAGTCTACCTCTTCTATCATGCCACAGATTGGCTTGCACGTGAATCCATGTAGCGTTGTTCCGTGTGGTTCTTGAGCTCTAGGAAGCATTCCAGGTCTCAGTACTGTCGGATCTGCACTAGAATGAGAAACTTTCAAGAGGATGGCTTGTGTGTTTGGGGTTCGGAGCAGTGCAGCGTTGAGAACAGCTAGATGCCGAGTGTTGGGAAGTGAAAGGCTTCTTGTGATAAACCTCTAGAATGTTGTAAGTTGAAACAACTCAAGTATCTCCCGTCTAAAGCACCGTTGAGGTACAAAATAGAGAAAGAAACAGCAGGGTCAATGCTCTGCGGGTCTTTTGTAAATAAGGCTTGAAAGGAAAGTTTAGTTTCATCATTGGGATTTATAGAGTTGCGGGCTGAATTCCCCCTGAGAAACACTGTAGTTGCACATGTTCCCTTCATAGCACAATTGCCTTTGTGATGAGAAGTGAGTTCCTAAGAAAGAAACTTGGAGGTTGCCATTCTTTGCTAGGTGCTCATCCTTCAGTCATCTTCAGTGAATTGGAGAACCCGTTTGACCACCAGTCTCAAGCTAACGTTCTTCTTGGATCCTGACACAGATTGGCATGTAGCAGAATCCATGTAGAGTTATTCTGTGTGGTTCCTGAGCTCTAGGAAGCATTCCATGCCTCTTAGTACTGGCGGTCTGCACTAGGATACGAAAAGTACAAGAATGACGGCCTCTGTGTTCGAGCCTTTGTGAGCAAAGCAGCGTTAGCAAGAGCTAGATGCCGAGTCATGGGCAGTGAAGGACTTCTTTGGTTAAACCTCTAGATTGTTGCAAGTGGAAACAACACATGTATCTCCTTTCTAAAGCACCTGGAGGTACAAAAGAGAGAAGGAAACATCAGGGTCAAAGCTCGGTGGGCCCTTTTCAATATAAGGCTTGAAGGGGAACTTGGGTTTCCTCATTGGGAGTAAGAGAGTTGCGGGCTCAATTCTCCCTGAATAACACTGTAGTTGCACATGCTCCCTTCATAGCACAATTGCCTACGTGATGACAAGTGAGTTTCCTGGAAAGAAACTTGGAGGTTGCCATTCTTTGCTAGGTGCTCATCCTTCGGTAATCTTCAGTGAATTGGAGAACCCGTTTGGCCACTAGCCTCAAGCTAACGTTCTTCGTGGATCCTGCCACAGATTGGCATGCAGCAGAATCCATGTCGAGTTCTTCAGTGTGGTTCTTGAGCTCTAGGAAGCCTTCCCGGTCTCTTAGTACTGTTGGATCTGCACTAGGATGAGAAACTTTCAAGAGGACGGCTTGTGTGTTAGGGGAGTTCTGAGCATTGAAGAGTTGGGAACAGCTAGAGGCCGAGTCATGGGAAGTGAAGGGCTTCTTTTGATAAACCTCTAGAATGTGGTAAGTTGAAACAACTCAGTATCTCCCTTCGAAAGCACCTTTGAGATACAAAAGAGAGAAGGAAACTGCAGGGACAATGCTCTGCGACCCTTTTGAAAATAAGGCTTGAAAGGAAACTTTATTTTCCTCTTTGGGATTTAGAGAGTTGTGGGCTCAATTCTCCCCGAGAAACACTGTAGTTGCACATGCTCCCTTCATAGCACAATTGCCTACGTGATGACAAGTGAGTTTCTAGGCAAGAAACTTGGAGGTTGCCATTCTATGCTAGGTGCTCATCCTTCAGTCATCGGCAGTGAATTGGAGAACCCGTTTGACAGCTAGCCTCAAGCTAACTTTCCTCTTGTATCCTGCCACAGATTGGCATGCAGCAGAATCCATGGAGCGTTCTTCGGTGTGGTTCCTGAGCTCTAGGATGCATTCCGGGTCTCTTAGTACTGGAAGTCCTGCACTAGGGTGCGAAAAGTACAAGTAGGACGACCTGTGTGTTTGGGCCTTTCTCAGCAACGCAGCGTTGGGAACAGCTAGATGCCGAGTCATGGGCAGTGAAGGCCTTCTTTGGTTAAACCTCTAGATTGTTGCAAGTGGAAACAACTCAAGTATCTCCTTTCTAAAGCACCTGGCGGTACAAAAGAGAAAAGGAAACATCAGGGTCAAAGCTCTGTGGGCCCCTTTTCAAAATAAGGCTTGAAGGGAAACTTGATTTCCCTCGTTGGGAGTAAGAGCGTTGCGGGCTCAATTCTCCCTGAGAAACACTGTAGTTGCACATGCTCCCTTCATAGCACAATTGCCTTTGTGATGCCAAGTGTGTTTCTAGGCAAGGAACTTGGAGGTTGCCATTCTTTGCTAGGTGCTCATCCTTCAGTAATCTTCAGTGACTTGGCGACCCGTTTGAACACTAGCCTCATGCTAGTCTACCTCTTCTATCATGCCACAGATTGGCTTGCAAGTGAATCCATGTAGCGTTGTTCCGTGTGGTTCTTGAGCTCTAGGAAGCATTCCAGGTCTCAGTACTGTCGGATCTGCACTAGGATGAGAAACTTTCAAGAGGACGGCTTGTGTGTTTGGGGTTCGGAGCAGTGCAGCGTTGAGAACAGCTAGATGCCGAGTGTTGGGAAGTGAAAGGCTTCTTGTGATAAACCTCTAGAATGTTGTAAGTTGAAACAACTCAAGTATCTCCCGTCTAAAGCACCGTTGAGGTACAAAATAGAGAAAGAAACAGCAGGGTCAATGCTCTGCGGGTCTTTTGTAAATAAGGCTTGAAAGGAAACTTTAGTTTCATCATTGGGATTTATAGAGTTGCGGGCTGAATTCCCCCTGAGAAACACTGTAGTTGCACATGTTCCCTTCATAGCACAATTGCCTTTGTGATGACAAGTGAGTTACTAAGAAAGAAACTTGGAGGTTGCCATTCTTTGCTAGGTGCTCATCCTTCAGTCATCTTCAGTGAATTGGAGAACCCCTTTGACCACCAGTCTCAAGCTAACGTTCTTCTTGGATCCTGACACAGATTGGCATGTAGCAGAATCCATGTAGAGTTATTCTGTGTGGTTCCTGAGCTCTAGGAAGCATTCCATGCCTCTTAGTACTGGCGGTCTGCACTAGGATACGAAAAGTACAAGAATGACGGCCTCTGTGTTCGAGCCTTTGTGAGCAAAGCAGCGTTAGCCACAGCTAGATGCCGAGTCATGGGCAGTGAAGGACTTCTTTGGTTAAACCTCTAGATTGTTGCAAGTGGAAACAACTCACGTATCTCCTTTCTAAAGCACCTGGAGGTACAAAAGAGAGAAGGAAACATCAGGGTCCAAGCTCTGTGGGCCCTTTTCAATATAAGGCTTGAAGGGGAACTTGGGTTTCCTCATTGGGAGTAAGAGAGTTGCGGGCTCAATTCTCCCTGAGAAACACTGTAGTTGCACATGCTCCCTTCATAGCACAATTGCCTACGTGATGACAAGTGAGTTTCCTGGAAAGAAACTTGGAGGTTGCCATTCTTTGCTAGGTGCTCATCCTTCGGTAATCTTCAGTGAATTGGAGAACCCGTTTGGCCACTAGCCTCAAGCTAACGTTCTTCTTGGATCCTGCCACAGATTGGCATGCAGCAGAATCCATGTCGAGTTCTTCAGTGTGGTTCTTGAGCTCTAGGAAGCCTTCCCGGTCTCTTAGTACTGTTGGATCTGCACTAGGATGAGAAACTTTCAAGAGGACGGCTTGTGTGTTAGGGGAGTTCTGAGCATTGAAGGGTTGGGAACAGCTAGAGGCCGAGTCATGGGAAGTGAAGGGCTTCTTTTGATAAACCTCTAGAATGTTGTAAGTTGAAACAACTCAGTATCTCCCTTCGAAAGCATCTTTGAGATACAAAAGAGAGAAGGAAACTGCTGGGACAATGCTCTGCGACCCTTTTGAAAATAAGGCTTGAAAGGAAACTTTATTTTCCTCTTTGGGATTTAGAGAGTTGTGGGCTCAATTCTCCCCGAGAAACACTGTAGTTGCACATGCTCCCTTCATAGCACAATTGCCTACGTGATGACAAGTGAGTTTCTAGGCAGGAAACTTGGAGGTTGCCATTCTATGCTAGGTGCTCATCCTTCAGTCATCGGCAGTGAATTGGAGAACCCGTTTGACAGCTAGCCTCAAGCTAACGTTCCTCTTGTATCCTGCCACAGATTGGCATGCAGCAGAATCCATGGAGCGTTCTTCGGTGTGGTTCCTGAGCTCTAGGATGCATTCCGGGTCTCTTAGTACTGGCAGTTCTGCACTAGGGTGCGAAAAGTACAAGTAGGACGACCTGTGTGTTTGGGCCTTTCTGAGCAATGCAGCGTTGGGAACAGCTAGATGCCGAGTCATGGGCAGTGAAGGCCTTCTTTGGTTAAACCTCTAGATTGTTGCAAGTGGAAACAACCCAAGTATCTCCTTTCTAAAGCACCTGGCGGTACAAAAGAGAGAAGGAAACATCAGGGTCAAAGCTCTGTGGGCCCCTTTTCAAAATAAGGCTTGAAGGGAAACTTGATTTCCCTCGTTGGGAGTAAGAGCGTTGCGGGCTCAATTCTCCCTGAGAAACACTGTAGTTGCACATGCTCCCTTCATAGCACAATTGCCTTTGTGATGCCAAGTGTGTTTCTAGGCAAGGAACTTGGAGGTTGCCATTCTTTGCTAGGTGCTCATCCTTCAGTAATCTTCAGTGACTTGGCGACCCATTTGAACACTAGCCTCATGCTAGTCTACCTCTTCTATCATGCCACAGATTGGCTTGCAAGTGAATCCATGTAGCGTTGTTCCGTGTGGTTCTTGAGCTCTAGGAAGCATTCCAGGTCTCAGTACTGTCGGATCTGCACTAGGATGAGAAACTTTCAAGAGGACGGCTTGTGTGTTTGGGGTTCGGAGCAGTGCAGCGTTGAGAACAGCTAGATGCCGAGTGTTGGGAAGTGAAAGGCTTCTTGTGATAAACCTCTAGAATGTTGTAAGTTGAAACAACTCAAGTATCTCCCGTCTAAAGCACCGTTGAGGTACAAAATAGAGAAAGAAACAGCAGGGTCAATGCTCTGCGGGTCTTTTGTAAATAAGGCTTGAAAGGAAACTTTAGTTTCATCATTGGGATTTATAGAGTTGCGGGCTGAATTCCCCCTGAGAAACACTGTAGTTGCACATGTTCCCTTCATAGCACAATTGCCTTTGTGATGACAAGTGAGTTACTAAGAAAGAAACTTGGAGGTTGCCATTCTTTGCTAGGTGCTCATCCTTCAGTCATCTTCAGTGAATTGGAGAACCCCTTTGACCACCAGTCTCAAGCTAACGTTCTTCTTGGATCCTGACACAGATTGGCATGTAGCAGAATCCATGTAGAGTTATTCTGTGTGGTTCCTGAGCTCTAGGAAGCATTCCATGCCTCTTAGTACTGGCGGTCTGCACTAGGATACGAAAAGTACAAGAATGACGGCCTCTGTGTTCGAGCCTTTGTGAGCAAAGCAGCGTTAGCCACAGCTAGATGCCGAGTCATGGGCAGTGAAGGACTTCTTTGGTTAAACCTCTAGATTGTTGCAAGTGGAAACAACTCACGTATCTCCTTTCTAAAGCACCTGGAGGTACAAAAGAGAGAAGGAAACATCAGGGTCCAAGCTCTGTGGGCCCTTTTCAATATAAGGCTTGAAGGGGAACTTGGGTTTCCTCATTGGGAGTAAGAGAGTTGCAGGCTCAATTCTCGCTGAGAAACACTGTTGTTGCACATGCTCCCTTCATAGCACAATTGCCTACGTGATGACAAGTGAGTTTCCTGGAAAGAAACTTGGAGGTTGCCATTCTTTGCTAGGTGCTCATCCTTCGGTAATCTTCAGTGAATTAGAGAACCCGTTTGGCCACTAGCCTCAAGCTAACGTTCTTCTTGGATCCTGCCACAGATTGGCATGCAGCAGAATCCATGTCGAGTTCTTCAGTGTGGTTCTTGAGCTCTAGGAAGCCTTCCCGGTCTCTTAGTACTGTTGGATCTGCACTAGGATGAGAAACTTTCAAGAGGACTGCTTGTGTGTTAGGGGAGTTCTGAGCATTGAAGGGTTGGGAACAGCTAGAGGCCGAGTCATGGGAAGTGAAGGGCTTCTTTTGATAAACCTCTAGAATGTTGTAAGTTGAAACAACTCAGTATCTCCCTTCGAAAGCACCTTTGAGATACAAAAGAGAGAAGGAAACTGCAGGGACAATGCTCTGCGACCCTTTTGAAAATAAGGCTTGAAAGGAAACTTTATTTTCCTCTTTGGGATTTAGAGAGTTGTGGGCTCAATTCTCCCCGAGAAACACTGTAGTTGCACATGCTCCCTTCATAGCACAATTGCCTACGTGATGACAAGTGAGTTTCTAGGCAAGAAACTTGGAGGTTGCCATTCTATGCTAGGTGCTCATCCTTCAGTCATCGGCAGTGAATTGGAGAACCCGTTTGACAGCTAGCCTCAAGCTAACGTTCCTCTTGTATCCTGCCACAGATTGGCATGCAGCAGAATCCATGGAGCGTTCTTCGGTGTGGTTCCTGAGCTCTAGGATGCATTCCGGGTCTCTTAGTACTGGCAGTTCTGCACTAGGGTGCGAAAAGTACAAGTAGGACGACCTGTGTGTTTGGGCCTTTCTCAGCAACGCAGCGTTGGGAACAGCTAGATGCCGAGTCATGGGCAGTGAAGGCCTTCTTTGGTTAAACCTCTAGATTGTTGCAAGTGGAAACAACCCAAGTATCTCCTTTCTAAAGCACCTGGCGGTACAAAAGAGAGAAGGAAACATCAGGGTCAAAGCTCTGTGGGCCCCTTTTCAAAATAAGGCTTGAAGGGAAACTTGATTTCCCTCGTTGGGAGTAAGAGCGTTGCGGGCTCAATTCTCCCTGAGAAACACTGTAGTTGCACATGCTCCCTTCATAGCACAATTGCCTTTGTGATGCCAAGTGTGTTTCTAGGCAAGGAACTTGGAGGTTGCCATTCTTTGCTAGGTGCTCATCCTTCAGTAATCTTCAGTGACTTGGCGACCCGTTTGAACACTAGCCTCATGCTAGTCTACCTCTTCTATCATGCCACAGATTGGCTTGCAAGTGAATCCATGTAGCGTTGTTCCGTGTGGTTCTTGAGCTCTAGGAAGCATTCCAGGTCTCAGTACTGTCGGATCTGCACTAGGATGAGAAACTTTCAAGAGGACGGCTTGTGTGTTTGGGGTTCGGAGCAGTGCAGCGTTGAGAACAGCTAGATGCCGAGTGTTGGGAAGTGAAAGGCTTCTTGTGATAAACCTCTAGAATGTTGTAAGTTGAAACAACTCAAGTATCTCCCGTCTAAAGCACCGTTGAGGTACAAAATAGAGAAAGAAACAGCAGGGTCAATGCTCTGCGGGTCTTTTGTAAATAAGGCTTGAAAG
Source organism: Eubalaena glacialis (assembly GCF_028564815.1). Classification (NCBI taxonomy): domain Eukaryota; kingdom Metazoa; phylum Chordata; class Mammalia; order Artiodactyla; family Balaenidae; genus Eubalaena; species Eubalaena glacialis. Next base: position 53,092,358 of record NC_083722.1, on the reverse strand, counting down.
GAAACTTTAGTTTCATCATTGGGATTTATAGAGTTGCGGGCTGAATTCCCCCTGAGAAACACTGTAGTTGCACATGTTCCCTTCATAGCACAATTGCCTTTGTGATGACAAGTGAGTTACTAAGAAAGAAACTTGGAGGTTGCCATTCTTTGCTAGGTGCTCATCCTTCAGTCATCTTCAGTGAATTGGAGAACCCCTTTGACCACCAGTCTCAAGCTAACGTTCTTCTTGGATCCTGACACAGATTGGCATGTAGCAGAATCCATGTAGAGTTATTCTGTGTGGTTCCTGAGCTCTAGGAAGCATTCCATGCCTCTTAGTACTGGCGGTCTGCACTAGGATACGAAAAGTACAAGAATGACGGCCTCTGTGTTCGAGCCTTTGTGAGCAAAGCAGCGTTAGCCACAGCTAGATGCCGAGTCATGGGCAGTGAAGGACTTCTTTGGTTAAACCTCTAGATTGTTGCAAGTGGAAACAACTCACGTATCTCCTTTCTAAAGCACCTGGAGGTACAAAAGAGAGAAGGAAACATCAGGGTCCAAGCTCTGTGGGCCCTTTTCAATATAAGGCTTGAAGGGGAACTTGGGTTTCCTCATTGGGAGTAAGAGAGTTGCAGGCTCAATTCTCGCTGAGAAACACTGTTGTTGCACATGCTCCCTTCATAGCACAATTGCCTACGTGATGACAAGTGAGTTTCCTGGAAAGAAACTTGGAGGTTGCCATTCTTTGCTAGGTGCTCATCCTTCGGTAATCTTCAGTGAATTGGAGAACCCGTTTGGCCACTAGCCTCAAGCTAACGTTCTTCTTGGATCCTGCCACAGATTGGCATGCAGCAGAATCCATGTCGAGTTCTTCAGTGTGGTTCTTGAGCTCTAGGAAGCCTTCCCGGTCTCTTAGTACTGTTGGATCTGCACTAGGATGAGAAACTTTCAAGAGGACTGCTTGTGTGTTAGGGGAGTTCTGAGCATTGAAGGGTTGGGAACAGCTAGAGGCCGAGTCATGGGAAGTGAAGGGCTTCTTTTGATAAACCTCTAGAATGTTGTAAGTTGAAACAACTCAGTATCTCCCTTCGAAAGCACCTTTGAGATACAAAAGAGAGAAGGAAACTGCAGGGACAATGCTCTGCGACCCTTTTGAAAATAAGGCTTGAAAGGAAACTTTATTTTCCTCTTTGGGATTTAGAGAGTTGTGGGCTCAATTCTCCCCGAGAAACACTGTAGTTGCACATGCTCCCTTCATAGCACAATTGCCTACGTGATGACAAGTGAGTTTCTAGGCAAGAAACTTGGAGGTTGCCATTCTATGCTAGGTGCTCATCCTTCAGTCATCGGCAGTGAATTGGAGAACCCGTTTGACAGCTAGCCTCAAGCTAACGTTCCTCTTGTATCCTGCCACAGATTGGCATGCAGCAGAATCCATGGAGCGTTCTTCGGTGTGGTTCCTGAGCTCTAGGATGCATTCCGGGTCTCTTAGTACTGGCAGTTCTGCACTAGGGTGCGAAAAGTACAAGTAGGACGACCTGTGTGTTTGGGCCTTTCTCAGCAACGCAGCGTTGGGAACAGCTAGATGCCGAGTCATGGGCAGTGAAGGCCTTCTTTGGTTAAACCTCTAGATTGTTGCAAGTGGAAACAACCCAAGTATCTCCTTTCTAAAGCACCTGGCGGTACAAAAGAGAGAAGGAAACATCAGGGTCAAAGCTCTGTGGGCCCCTTTTCAAAATAAGGCTTGAAGGGAAACTTGATTTCCCTCGTTGGGAGTAAGAGCGTTGCGGGCTCAATTCTCCCTGAGAAACACTGTAGTTGCACATGCTCCCTTCATAGCACAATTGCCTTTGTGATGCCAAGTGTGTTTCTAGGCAAGGAACTTGGAGGTTGCCATTCTTTGCTAGGTGCTCATCCTTCAGTAATCTTCAGTGACTTGGCGACCCGTTTGAACACTAGCCTCATGCTAGTCTACCTCTTCTATCATGCCACAGATTGGCTTGCAAGTGAATCCATGTAGCGTTGTTCCGTGTGGTTCTTGAGCTCTAGGAAGCATTCCAGGTCTCAGTACTGTCGGATCTGCACTAGGATGAGAAACTTTCAAGAGGACGGCTTGTGTGTTTGGGGTTCGGAGCAGTGCAGCGTTGAGAACAGCTAGATGCCGAGTGTTGGGAAGTGAAAGGCTTCTTGTGATAAACCTCTAGAATGTTGTAAGTTGAAACAACTCAAGTATCTCCCGTCTAAAGCACCGTTGAGGTACAAAATAGAGAAAGAAACAGCAGGGTCAATGCTCTGCGGGTCTTTTGTAAATAAGGCTTGAAAGGAAACTTTAGTTTCATCATTGGGATTTATAGAGTTGCGGGCTGAATTCCCCCTGAGAAACACTGTAGTTGCACATGTTCCCTTCATAGCACAATTGCCTTTGTGATGACAAGTGAGTTACTAAGAAAGAAACTTGGAGGTTGCCATTCTTTGCTAGGTGCTCATCCTTCAGTCATCTTCAGTGAATTGGAGAACCCCTTTGACCACCAGTCTCAAGCTAACGTTCTTCTTGGATCCTGACACAGATTGGCATGTAGCAGAATCCATGTAGAGTTATTCTGTGTGGTTCCTGAGCTCTAGGAAGCATTCCATGCCTCTTAGTACTGGCGGTCTGCACTAGGATACGAAAAGTACAAGAATGACGGCCTCTGTGTTCGAGCCTTTGTGAGCAAAGCAGCGTTAGCCACAGCTAGATGCCGAGTCATGGGCAGTGAAGGACTTCTTTGGTTAAACCTCTAGATTGTTGCAAGTGGAAACAACTCACGTATCTCCTTTCTAAAGCACCTGGAGGTACAAAAGAGAGAAGGAAACATCAGGGTCCAAGCTCTGTGGGCCCTTTTCAATATAAGGCTTGAAGGGGAACTTGGGTTTCCTCATTGGGAGTAAGAGAGTTGCGGGCTCAATTCTCGCTGAGAAACACTGTTGTTGCACATGCTCCCTTCATAGCACAATTGCCTACGTGATGACAAGTGAGTTTCCTGGAAAGAAACTTGGAGGTTGCCATTCTTTGCTAGGTGCTCATCCTTCGGTAATCTTCAGTGAATTGGAGAACCCGTTTGGCCACTAGCCTCAAGCTAACGTTCTTCTTGGATCCTGCCACAGATTGGCATGCAGCAGAATCCATGTCGAGTTCTTCAGTGTGGTTCTTGAGCTCTAGGAAGCCTTCCCGGTCTCTTAGTACTGTTGGATCTGCACTAGGATGAGAAACTTTCAAGAGGACTGCTTGTGTGTTAGGGGAGTTCTGAGCATTGAAGGGTTGGGAACAGCTAGAGGCCGAGTCATGGGAAGTGAAGGGCTTCTTTTGATAAACCTCTAGAATGTTGTAAGTTGAAACAACTCAGTATCTCCCTTCGAAAGCACCTTTGAGATACAAAAGAGAGAAGGAAACTGCAGGGACAATGCTCTGCGACCCTTTTGAAAATAAGGCTTGAAAGGAAACTTTATTTTCCTCTTTGGGATTTAGAGAGTTGTGGGCTCAATTCTCCCCGAGAAACACTGTAGTTGCACATGCTCCCTTCATAGCACAATTGCCTACGTGATGACAAGTGAGTTTCTAGGCAGGAAACTTGGAGGTTGCCATTCTATGCTAGGTGCTCATCCTTCAGTCATCGGCAGTGAATTGGAGAACCCGTTTGACAGCTAGCCTCAAGCTAACGTTCCTCTTGTATCCTGCCACAGATTGGCATGCAGCAGAATCCATGGAGCGTTCTTCGGTGTGGTTCCTGAGCTCTAGGATGCATTCCGGGTCTCTTAGTACTGGCAGTTCTGCACTAGGGTGCGAAAAGTACAAGTAGGACGACCTGTGTGTTTGGGCCTTTCTCAGCAACGCAGCGTTGGGAACAGCTAGATGCCGAGTCATGGGCAGTGAAGGCCTTCTTTGGTTAAACCTCTAGATTGTTGCAAGTGGAAACAACTCAAGTATCTCCTTTCTAAAGCACCTGGCGGTACAAAAGAGAGAAGGAAACATCAGGGTCAAAGCTCTGTGGGCCCCTTTTCAAAATAAGGCTTGAAGGGAAACTTGATTTCCCTCGTTGGGAGTAAGAGCGTTGCGGGCTCAATTCTCCCTGAGAAACACTGTAGTTGCACATGCTCCCTTCATAGCACAATTGCCTTTGTGATGCCAAGTGTGTTTCTAGGCAAGGAACTTGGAGGTTGCCATTCTTTGCTAGGTGCTCATCCTTCAGTAATCTTCAGTGACTTGGCGACCCGTTTGAACACTAGCCTCATGCTAGTCTACCTCTTCTATCATGCCACAGATTGGCTTGCAAGTGAATCCATGTAGCGTTGTTCCGTGTGGTTCTTGAGCTCTAGGAAGCATTCCAGGTCTCAGTACTGTCGGATCTGCACTAGGATGAGAAACTTTCAAGAGGACGGCTTGTGTGTTTGGGGTTCGGAGCAGTGCAGCGTTGAGAACAGCTAGATGCCGAGTGTTGGGAAGTGAAAGGCTTCTTGTGATAAACCTCTAGAATGTTGTAAGTTGAAACAACTCAAGTATCTCCCGTCTAAAGCACCGTTGAGGTACAAAATAGAGAAAGAAACAGCAGGGTCAATGCTCTGCGGGTCTTTTGTAAATAAGGCTTGAAAGGAAACTTTAGTTTCATCATTGGGATTTATAGAGTTGCGGGCTGAATTCCCCCTGAGAAACACTGTAGTTGCACATGTTCCCTTCATAGCACAATTGCCTTTGTGATGACAAGTGAGTACCTAAGAAAGAAACTTGGAGGTTGCCATTCTTTGCTAGGTGCTCATCCTTCAGTCATCTTCAGTGAATTGGAGAACCCGTTTGACCACCAGTCTCAAGCTAACGTTCTTCTTGGATCCTGACACAGATTGGCATGTAGCAGAATCCATGTAGAGTTATTCTGTGTGGTTCCTGAGCTCTAGGAAGCATTCCATGCCTCTTAGTACTGGCGGTCTGCACTAGGATACGAAAAGTACAAGAATGACGGCCTCTGTGTTCGAGCCTTTGTGAGCAAAGCAGCGTTAGCCACAGCTAGATGCCGAGTCATGGGCAGTGAAGGACTTCTTTGGTTAAACCTCTAGATTGTTGCAAGTGGAAACAACTCACGTATCTCCTTTCTAAAGCACCTGGAGGTACAAAAGAGAGAAGGAAACATCAGGGTCCAAGCTCTGTGGGCCCTTTTCAATATAAGGCTTGAAGGGGAACTTGGGTTTCCTCATTGGGAGTAAGAGAGTTGCGGGCTCAATTCTCCCTGAGAAACACTGTAGTTGCACATGCTCCCTTCATAGCACAATTGCCTACGTGATGACAAGTGAGTTTCCTGGAAAGAAACTTGGAGGTTGCCATTCTTTGCTAGGTGCTCATCCTTCGGTAATCTTCAGTGAATTGGAGAACCCGTTTGGCCACTAGCCTCAAGCTAACGTTCTTCTTGGATCCTGCCACAGATTGGCATGCAGCAGAATCCATGTCGAGTTATTCAGTGTGGTTCTTGAGCTCTAGGAAGCCTTCCCGGTCTCTTAGTACTGTTGGATCTGCACTAGGATGAGAAACTTTCAAGAGGACGGCTTGTGTGTTAGGGGAGTTCTGAGCATTGAAGGGTTGGGAACAGCTAGAGGCCGAGTCATGGGAAGTGAAGGGCTTCTTTTGATAAACCTCTAGAATGTTGTAAGTTGAAACAACTCAGTATCTCCCTTCGAAAGCACCTTTGAGATACAAAAGAGAGAAGGAAACTGCAGGGACAATGCTCTGCGACCCTTTTGAAAATAAGGCTTGAAAGGAAACTTTATTTTCCTCTTTGGGATTTAGAGAGTTGTGGGCTCAATTCTCCCCGAGAAACACTGTAGTTGCACATGCTCCCTTCATAGCACAATTGCCTACGTGATGACAAGTGAGTTTCTAGGCAAGAAACTTGGAGGTTGCCATTCTATGCTAGGTGCTCATCCTTCAGTCATCGGCAGTGAATTGGAGAACCCGTTTGACAGCTAGCCTCAAGCTAACGTTCCTCTTGTATCCTGCCACAGATTGGCATGCAGCAGAATCCATGGAGCGTTCTTCGGTGTGGTTCCTGAGCTCTAGGATGCATTCCGGGTCTCTTAGTACTGGCAGTCCTGCACTAGGGTGCGAAAAGTACAAGTAGGACGACCTGTGTGTTTGGGCCTTTCTCAGCAACGCAGCGTTGGGAACAGCTAGATGCCGAGTCATGGGCAGTGAAGGCCTTCTTTGGTTAAACCTCTAGATTGTTGCAAGTGGAAACAACTCAAGTATCTCCTTTCTAAAGCACCTGGCGGTACAAAAGAGAGAAGGAAACATCAGGGTCAAAGCTCTGTGGGCCCCTTTTCAAAATAAGGCTTGAAGGGAAACTTGATTTCCCTCGTTGGGAGTAAGAGCGTTGCGGGCTCAATTCTCCCTGAGAAACACTGTAGTTGCACATGCTCCCTTCATAGCACAATTGCCTTTGTGATGCCAAGTGTGTTTCTAGGCAAGGAACTTGGAGGTTGCCATTCTTTGCTAGGTGCTCATCCTTCAGTAATCTTCAGTGACTTGGCGACCCGTTTGAACACTAGCCTCATGCTAGTCTACCTCTTCTATCATGCCACAGATTGGCTTGCAAGTGAATCCATGTAGCGTTGTTCCGTGTGGTTCTTGAGCTCTAGGAAGCATTCCAGGTCTCAGTACTGTCGGATCTGCACTAGGATGAGAAACTTTCAAGAGGACGGCTTGTGTGTTTGGGGTTCGGAGCAGTGCAGCGTTGAGAACAGCTAGATGCCGAGTGTTGGGAAGTGAAAGGCTTCTTGTGATAAACCTCTAGAATGTTGTAAGTTGAAACAACTCAAGTATCTCCCGTCTAAAGCACCGTTGAGGTACAAAATAGAGAAAGAAACAGCAGGGTCAATGCTCTGCGGGTCTTTTGTAAATAAGGCTTGAAAGGAAACTTTAGTTTCATCATTGGGATTTATAGAGTTGCGGGCTGAATTCCCCCTGAGAAACACTGTAGTTGCACATGTTCCCTTCATAGCACAATTGCCTTTGTGATGACAAGTGAGTACCTAAGAAAGAAACTTGGAGGTTGCCATTCTTTGCTAGGTGCTCATCCTTCAGTCATCTTCAGTGAATTGGAGAACCCGTTTGACCACCAGTCTCAAGCTAACGTTCTTCTTGGATCCTGACACAGATTGGCATGTAGCAGAATCCATGTAGAGTTATTCTGTGTGGTTCCTGAGCTCTAGGAAGCATTCCATGCCTCTTAGTACTGGCGGTCTGCACTAGGATACGAAAAGTACAAGAATGACGGCCTCTGTGTTCGAGCCTTTGTGAGCAAAGCAGCGTTAGCAACAGCTAGATGCCGAGTCATGGGCAGTGAAGGACTTCTTTGGTTAAACCTCTAGATTGTTGCAAGTGGAAACAACTCACGTATCTCCTTTCTAAAGCACCTGGAGGTACAAAAGAGAGAAGGAAACATCAGGGTCAAAGCTCTGTGGGCCCTTTTCAATATAAGGCTTGAAGGGGAACTTGGGTTTCCTCATTGGGAGTAAGAGAGTTGCGGGCTCAATTCTCCCTGAGAAACACTGTAGTTGCACATGCTCCCTTCATAGCACAATTGCCTACGTGATGACAAGTGAGTTTCCTGGAAAGAAACTTGGAGGTTGCCATTCTTTGCTAGGTGCTCATCCTTCGGTAATCTTCAGTGAATTGGAGAACCCGTTTGGCCACTAGCCTCAAGCTAACGTTCTTCTTGGATCCTGCCACAGATTGGCATGCAGCAGAATCCATGTCGAGTTCTTCAGTGTGGTTCTTGAGCTCTAGGAAGCCTTCCCGGTCTCTTAGTACTGTTGGATCTGCACTAGGATGAGAAACTTTCAAGAGGACGGCTTGTGTGTTAGGGGAGTTCTGAGCATTGAAGGGTTGGGAACAGCTAGAGGCCGAGTCATGGGAAGTGAAGGGCTTCTTTTGATAAACCTCTAGAATGTTGTAAGTTGAAACAACTCAGTATCTCCCTTCGAAAGCACCTTTGAGATACAAAAGAGAGAAGGAAACTGCAGGGACAATGCTCTGCGACCCTTTTGAAAATAAGGCTTGAAAGGAAACTTTATTTTCCTCTTTGGGATTTAGAGAGTTGTGGGCTCAATTCTCCCCGAGAAACACTGTAGTTGCACATGCTCCCTTCATAGCACAATTGCCTACGTGATGACAAGTGAGTTTCTAGGCAGGAAACTTGGAGGTTGCCATTCTATGCTAGGTGCTCATCCTTCAGTCATCGGCAGTGAATTGGAGAACCCGTTTGACAGCTAGCCTCAAGCTAACGTTCCTCTTGTATCCTGCCACAGATTGGCATGCAGCAGAATCCATGGAGCGTTCTTCGGTGTGGTTCCTGAGCTCTAGGATGCATTCCGGGTCTCTTAGTACTGGCAGTTCTGCACTAGGGTGCGAAAAGTACAAGTAGGACGACCTGTGTGTTTGGGCCTTTCTGAGCAATGCAGCGTTGGGAACAGCTAGATGCCGAGTCATGGGCAGTGAAGGCCTTCTTTGGTTAAACCTCTAGATTGTTGCAAGTGGAAACAACCCAAGTATCTCCTTTCTAAAGCACCTGGCGGTACAAAAGAGAGAAGGAAACATCAGGGTCAAAGCTCTGTGGGCCCCTTTTCAAAATAAGGCTTGAAGGGAAACTTGATTTCCCTCGTTGGGAGTAAGAGCGTTGCGGGCTCAATTCTCCCTGAGAAACACTGTAGTTGCACATGCTCCCTTCATAGCACAATTGCCTTTGTGATGCCAAGTGTGTTTCTAGGCAAGGAACTTGGAGGTTGCCATTCTTTGCTAGGTGCTCATCCTTCAGTAATCTTCAGTGACTTGGCGACCCGTTTGAACACTAGCCTCATGCTAGTCTAGCTCTTCTATCATGCCACAGATTGGCTTGCAAGTGAATCCATGTAGCGTTGTTCCGTGTGGTTCTTGAGCTCTAGGAAGCATTCCAGGTCTCAGTACTGTCGGATCTGCACTAGGATGAGAAACTTTCAAGAGGACGGCTTGTGTGTTTGGGGTTCGGAGCAGTGCAGCGTTGAGAACAGCTAGATGCCGAGTGTTGGGAAGTGAAAGGCTTCTTGTGATAAACCTCTAGAATGTTGTAAGTTGAAACAACTCAAGTATCTCCCGTCTAAAGCACCGTTGAGGTACAAAATAGAGAAAGAAACAGCAGGGTCAATGCTCTGCGGGTCTTTTGTAAATAAGGCTTGAAAGGAAACTTTAGTTTCATCATTGGGATTTATAGAGTTGCGGGCTGAATTCCCCCTGAGAAACACTGTAGTTGCACATGTTCCCTTCATAGCACAATTGCCTTTGTGATGACAAGTGAGTACCTAAGAAAGAAACTTGGAGGTTGCCATTCTTTGCTAGGTGCTCATCCTTCAGTCATCTTCAGTGAATTGGAGAACCCGTTTGACCACCAGTCTCAAGCTAACGTTCTTCTTGGATCCTGCCACAGATTGGCATGTAGCAGAATCCATGTAGAGTTATTCTGTGTGGTTCCTGAGCTCTAGGAAGCATTCCATGCCTCTTAGTACTGGCGGTCTGCACTAGGATACGAAAAGTACAAGAATGACGGCCTCTGTGTTCGAGCCTTTGTGAGCAAAGCAGCGTTAGCCACAGCTAGATGCCGAGTCATGGGCAGTGAAGGACTTCTTTGGTTAAACCTCTAGATTGTTGCAAGTAGAAACAACTCACGTATCTCCTTTCTAAAGCACCTGGAGGTACAAAAGAGAGAAGGAAACATCAGGGTCCAAGCTCTGTGGGCCCTTTTCAATATAAGGCTTGAAGGGGAACTTGGGTTTCCTCTTTGGGAGTAAGAGAGTTGCGGGCTCAATTCTCCCTGAGAAACACTGTAGTTGCACATGCTCCCTTCATAGCACAATTGCCTACGTGATGACAAGTGAGTTTCCTGGAAAGAAACTTGGAGGTTGCCATTCTTTGCTAGGTGCTCATCCTTCGGTAATCTTCAGTGAATTGGAGAAACCGTTTGGCCACTAGCCTCAAGCTAACGTTCTTCTTGGATCCTGCCACAGATTGGCATGCAGCAGAATCCATGTCGAGTTCTTCAGTGTGGTTCCTGAGCTCTAGGAAGCCTTCCCGGTCTCTTAGTACTGTTGGATCTGCACTAGGATGAGAAACTTTCAAGAGGACGGCTTGTGTGTTAGGGGAGTTCTGAGCATTGAAGGGTTGGGAACAGCTAGAGGCCGAGTCATGGGAAGTGAAGGGCTTCTTTTGATAAACCTCTAGAATGTTGTAAGTTGAAACAACTCAGTATCTCCCTTCGAAAGCACCTTTGAGATACAAAAGAGAGAAGGAAACTGCAGGGACAATGCTCTGCGACCCTTTTGAAAATAAGGCTTGAAAGGAAACTTTATTTTCCTCTTTGGGATTTAGAGAGTTGTGGGCTCAATTCTCCCCGAGAAACACTGTAGTTGCACATGCTCCCTTCATAGCACAATTGCCTACGTGATGACAAGTGAGTTTCTAGGCAGGAAACTTGGAGGTTGCCATTCTATGCTAGGTGCTCATCCTTCAGTCATCGGCAGTGAATTGGAGAACCCGTTTGACAGCTAGCCTCAAGCTAACGTTCCTCTTGTATCCTGCCACAGATTGGCATGCAGCAGAATCCATGGAGCGTTCTTCGGTGTGGTTCCTGAGCTCTAGGATGCATTCCGGGTCTCTTAGTACTGGCAGTTCTGCACTAGGGTGCGAAAAGTACAAGTAGGACGACCTGTGTGTTTGGGCCTTTCTGAGCAATGCAGCGTTGGGAACAGCTAGATGCCGAGTCATGGGCAGTGAAGGCCTTCTTTGGTTAAACCTCTAGATTGTTGCAAGTGGAAACAACTCAAGTATCTCCTTTCTAAAGCACCTGGAGGTACAAAAGAGAGAAGGAAACATCAGGGTCAAAGCTCTGTGGGCCCCTTTTCAAAATAAGGCTTGAAGGGAAACTTGATTTCCCTCGTGGGGAGTAAGAGCGTTGCGGGCTCAATTCTCCCTGAGAAACACTGTAGTTGCACATGCTCCCTTCATAGCACAATTGCCTTTGTGATGCCAAGTGTGTTTCTAGGCAAGGAACTTGGAGGTTGCCATTCTTTGCTAGGTGCTCATCCTTCAGTAATCTTCAGTGACTTGGCGACCCGTTTGAACACTAGCCTCATGCTAGTCTACCTCTTCTATCATGCCACAGATTGGCTTGCAAGTGAATCCATGTAGCGTTGTTCCGTGTGGTTCTTGAGCTCTAGGAAGCATTCCAGGTCTCAGTACTGTCGGATCTGCACTAGGATGAGAAACTTTCAAGAGGACGGCTTGTGTGTTTGGGGTTCAGAGCAGTGCAGCGTTGAGAACAGCTAGATGCCGAGTGTTGGGAAGTGAAAGGCTTCTTGTGATAAACCTCTAGAATGTTGTAAGTTGAAACAACTCAAGTATCTCCCGTCTAAAGCACCGTTGAGGTACAAAATAGAGAAAGAAACAGCAGGGTCAATGCTCTGCGGGTCTTTTGTAAATAAGGCTTGAAAGGAAACTTTAGTTTCATCATTGGGATTTATAGAGTTGCGGGCTGAATTCCCCCTGAGAAACACTGTCGTTGCACATGTTCCCTTCATAGCACAATTGCCTTTGTGATGACAAGTGAGTTTCTAAGAAAGAAACTTGGAGGTTGCCATTCTTTGCTAGGTGCTCATCCTTCAGTCATCTTCAGTGAATTGGAGAACCCGTTTGACCACCAGTCTCAAGCTAACGTTCTTCTTGGATCCTGACACAGATTGGCATGTAGCAGAATCCATGTAGAGTTATTCTGTGTGGTTCCTGAGCTCTAGGAAGCATTCCAGGTCTCTTAGTACTGGCGGTCTGCACTAGGAAACGAAAAGTACAAGAATGACGGCCTCTGTGTTCGAGCCTTTGTGAGCAAAGCAGCGTTAGCAACAGCTAGATGCCGAGTCATGGGCAGTGAAGGACTTCTTTGGTTAAACATCTAGATTGTTGCAAGTGGAAACAACTCACGTATCTCCTTTCTAAAGCACCTGGAGGTACAAAAGAGAGAAGGAAACATCAGGGTCAAAGCTCTGTGGGCCCTTTTCAATATAAGGCTTGAAGGGGAACTTGGGTTTCCTCATTGGGAGTAAGAGAGTTGCGGGCTCAATTCTCCCTGAGAAACACTGTAGTTGCACATGCTCCCTTCATAGCACAATTGCCTACGTGATGACAAGTGAGTTTCCTGGAAAGAAACTTGGAGGTTGCCATTCTTTGCTAGGTGCTCATCCTTCGGTAATCTTCAGTGAATTGGAGAACCCGTTTGGCCACTAGCCTCAAGCTAACGTTCTTCTTGGATCCTGCCACAGATTGGCATGCAGCAGAATCCATGTCGAGTTCTTCAGTGTGGTTCTTGAGCTCTAGGAAGCCTTCCCGGTCTCTTAGTACTGTTGGATCTGCACTAGGATGAGAAACTTTCAAGAGGACGGCTTGTGTGTTAGGGGAGTTCTGAGCATTGAAGGGTTGGGAACAGCTAGAGGCCGAGTCATGGGAAGTGAAGGGCTTCTTTTGATAAACCTCTAGAATGTTGTAAGTTGAAACAACTCAGTATCTCCCTTCGAAAGCACCTTTGAGATACAAAAGAGAGAAGGAAACTGCAGGGACAATGCTCTGCGACCCTTTTGAAAATAAGGCTTGAAAGGAAACTTTATTTTCCTCTTTGGGATTTAGAGAGTTGTGGGCTCAATTCTCCCCGAGAAACACTGTAGTTGCACATGCTCCCTTCATAGCACAATTGCCTACGTGATGACAAGTGAGTTTCTAGGCAGGAAACTTGGAGGTTGCCATTCTATGCTAGGTGCTCATCCTTCAGTCATCGGCAGTGAATTGGAGAACCCGTTTGACAGCTAGCCTCAAGCTAACGTTCCTCTTGTATCCTGCCACAGATTGGCATGCAGCAGAATCCATGGAGCGTTCTTCGGTGTGGTTCCTGAGCTCTAGGATGCATTCCGGGTCTCTTAGTACTGGCAGTCCTGCACTAGGGTGCGAAAAGTACAAGTAGGACGACCTGTGTGTTTGGGCCTTTCTGAGCAATGCAGCGTTGGGAACAGCTAGATGCCGAGTCATGGGCAGTGAAGGCCTTCTTTGGTTAAACCTCTAGATTGTTGCAAGTGGAAACAGCTCAAGTATCTGCTTTCTAAAGCACCTGGCGGTACAAAAGAGAGAAGGAAACATCAGGGTCAAAGCTCTGTGGGCCCCTTTTCAAAATAAGGCTTGAAGGGAAACTTGATTTCCCTCGTTGGGAGTAAGAGCGTTGCGGGCTCAATTCTCCCTGAGAAACACTGTAGTTGCACATGCTCCCTTCATAGCACAATTGCCTTTGTGATGCCAAGTGTGTTTCTAGGCAAGGAACTTGGAGGTTGCCATTCTTTGCTAGGTGCTCATCCTTCAGTAATCTTCAGTGACTTGGCGACCCGTTTGAACACTAGCCTCATGCTAGTCTACCTCTTCTATCATGCCACAGATTGGCTTGCAAGTGAATCCATGTAGCGTTGTTCCGTGTGGTTCTTGAGCTCTAGGAAGCATTCCAGGTCTCAGTACTGTCGGATCTGCACTAGGATGAGAAACTTTCAAGAGGACGGCTTGTGTGTTTGGAGTTCGGAGCAGTGCAGCGTTGAGAACAGCTAGATGCCGAGTGTTGGGAAGTGAAAGGCTTCTTGTGATAAACCTCTAGAATGTTGTAAGTTGAAACAACTCAAGTATCTCCCGTCTAAAGCACCGTTGAGGTACAAAATAGAGAAAGAAACAGCAGGGTCAATGCTCTGCGGGTCTTTTGTAAATAAGGCTTGAAAGGAAACTTTAGTTTCATCATTGGGATTTATAGAGTTGCGGGCTGAATTCCCCCTGAGAAACACTGTCGTTGCACATGTTCCCTTCATAGCACAATTGCCTTTGTGATGACAAGTGAGTTTCTAAGAAAGAAACTTGGAGGTTGCCATTCTTTGCTAGGTGCTCATCCTTCAGTCATCTTCAGTGAATTGGAGAACCCGTTTGACCACCAGTCTCAAGCTAACGTTCTTCTTGGATCCTGACACAGATTGGCATGTAGCAGAATCCATGTAGAGTTATTCTGTGTGGTTCCTGAGCTCTAGGAAGCATTCCATGCCTCTTAGTACTGGTGGTCTGCACTAGGATACGAAAAGTACAAGAATGACGGCCTCTGTGTTCGAGCCTTTGTGAGCAAAGCAGCGTTAGCAACAGCTAGATGCCGAGTCATGGGCAGTGAAGGACTTCTTTGGTTAAACCTCTAGATTGTTGGAAGTGGAAACAAATCACGTATCTCCTTTCTAAAGCACCTGGAGGTACAAAAGAGAGAAGGAAACATCAGGGTCCAAGCTCTGTGGGCCCTTTTCAATATAAGGCTTGAAGGGGAACTTGGGTTTCCTCTTTGGGAGTAAGAGAGTTGCGGGCTCAATTCTCCCTGAGAAACACTGTAGTTGCACATGCTCCCTTCATAGCACAATTGCCTACGTGATGACAAGTGAGTTTCCTGGAAAGAAACTTGGAGGTTGCCATTCTTTGCTAGGTGCTCATCCTTCGGTAATCTTCAGTGAATTGGAGAAACCGTTTGGCCACTAGCCTCAAGCTAACGTTCTTCTTGGATCCTGCCACAGATTGGCATGCAGCAGAATCCATGTCGAGTTCTTCAGTGTGGTTCCTGAGCTCTAGGAAGCCTTCCCGGTCTCTTAGTACTGTTGGATCTGCACTAGGATGAGAAACTTTCAAGAGGACGGCTTGTGTGTTAGGGGAGTTCTGAGCATTGAAGGGTTGGGAACAGCTAGAGGCCGAGTCATGGGAAGTGAAGGGCTTCTTTTGATAAACCTCTAGAATGTTGTAAGTTGAAACAACTCAGTATCTCCCTTCGAAAGCACCTTTGAGATACAAAAGAGAGAAGGAAACTGCAGGGACAATGCTCTGCGACCCTTTTGAAAATAAGGTTTGAAAGGAAACTTTATTTTCCTCTTTGGGATTTAGAGAGTTGTGGGCTCAATTCTCCCCGAGAAACACTGTAGTTGCACATGCTCCCTTCATAGCACAATTGCCTACGTGATGACAAGTGAGTTTCTAGGCAGGAAACTTGGAGGTTGCCATTCTATGCTAGGTGCTCATCCTTCAGTCATCGGCAGTGAATTGGAGAACCCGTTTGACAGCTAGCCTCAAGCTAACGTTCCTCTTGTATCCTGCCACAGATTGGCATGCAGCAGAATCCATGGAGCGTTCTTCGGTGTGGTTCCTGAGCTCTAGGATGCATTCCGGGTCTCTTAGTACTGGCAGTTCTGCACTAGGGTGCGAAAAGTACAAGTAGGACGACCTGTGTGTTTGGGCCTTTCTGAGCAATGCAGCGTTGGGAACAGCTAGATGCCGAGTCATGGGCAGTGAAGGCCTTCTTTGGTTAAACCTCTAGATTGTTGCAAGTGGAAACAACTCAAGTATCTCCTTTCTAAAGCACCTGGAGGTACAAAAGAGAGAAGGAAACATCAGGGTCAAAGCTCTGTGGGCCCCTTTTCAAAATAAGGCTTGAAGGGAAACTTGATTTCCCTCGTGGGGAGTAAGAGCGTTGCGGGCTCAATTCTCCCTGAGAAACACTGTAGTTGCACATGCTCCCTTCATAGCACAATTGCCTTTGTGATGCCAAGTGTGTTTCTAGGCAAGGAACTTGGAGGTTGCCATTCTTTGCTAGGTGCTCATCCTTCAGTAATCTTCAGTGACTTGGCGACCCGTTTGAACACTAGCCTCATGCTAGTCTACCTCTTCTATCATGCCACAGATTGGCTTGCAAGTGAATCCATGTAGCGTTGTTCCGTGTGGTTCTTGAGCTCTAGGAAGCATTCCAGGTCTCAGTACTGTCGGATCTGCACTAGGATGAGAAACTTTCAAGAGGACGGCTTGTGTGTTTGGGGTTCAGAGCAGTGCAGCGTTGAGAACAGCTAGATGCCGAGTGTTGGGAAGTGAAAGGCTTCTTGTGATAAACCTCTAGAATGTTGTAAGTTGAAACAACTCAAGTATCTCCCGTCTAAAGCACCGTTGAGGTACAAAATAGAGAAAGAAACAGCAGGGTCAATGCTCTGCGGGTCTTTTGTAAATAAGGCTTGAAAGGAAACTTTAGTTTCATCATTGGGATTTATAGAGTTGCGGGCTGAATTCCCCCTGAGAAACACTGTCGTTGCACATGTTCCCTTCATAGCACAATTGCCTTTGTGATGACAAGTGAGTTTCTAAGAAAGAAACTTGGAGGTTGCCATTCTTTGCTAGGTGCTCATCCTTCAGTCATCTTCAGTGAATTGGAGAACCCGTTTGACCACCAGTCTCAAGCTAACGTTCTTCTTGGATCCTGACACAGATTGGCATGTAGCAGAATCCATGTAGAGTTATTCTGTGTGGTTCCTGAGCTCTAGGAAGCATTCCAGGTCTCTTAGTACTGGCGGTCTGCACTAGGAAACGAAAAGTACAAGAATGACGGCCTCTGTGTTCGAGCCTTTGTGAGCAAAGCAGCGTTAGCAACAGCTAGATGCCGAGTCATGGGCAGTGAAGGACTTCTTTGGTTAAACATCTAGATTGTTGCAAGTGGAAACAACTCACGTATCTCCTTTCTAAAGCACCTGGAGGTACAAAAGAGAGAAGGAAACATCAGGGTCAAAGCTCTGTGGGCCCTTTTCAATATAAGGCTTGAAGGGGAACTTGGGTTTCCTCATTGGGAGTAAGAGAGTTGCGGGCTCAATTCTCCCTGAGAAACACTGTAGTTGCACATGCTCCCTTCATAGCACAATTGCCTACGTGATGACAAGTGAGTTTCCTGGAAAGAAACTTGGAGGTTGCCATTCTTTGCTAGGTGCTCATCCTTCGGTAATCTTCAGTGAATTGGAGAACCCGTTTGGCCACTAGCCTCAAGCTAACGTTCTTCTTGGATCCTGCCACAGATTGGCATGCAGCAGAATCCATGTCGAGTTCTTCAGTGTGGTTCTTGAGCTCTAGGAAGCCTTCCCGGTCTCTTAGTACTGTTGGATCTGCACTAGGATGAGAAACTTTCAAGAGGACGGCTTGTGTGTTAGGGGAGTTCTGAGCATTGAAGGGTTGGGAACAGCTAGAGGCCGAGTCATGGGAAGTGAAGGGCTTCTTTTGATAAACCTCTAGAATGTTGTAAGTTGAAACAACTCAGTATCTCCCTTCGAAAGCACCTTTGAGATACAAAAGAGAGAAGGAAACTGCAGGGACAATGCTCTGCGACCCTTTTGAAAATAAGGCTTGAAAGGAAACTTTATTTTCCTCTTTGGGATTTAGAGAGTTGTGGGCTCAATTCTCCCCGAGAAACACTGTAGTTGCACATGCTCCCTTCATAGCACAATTGCCTACGTGATGACAAGTGAGTTTCTAGGCAGGAAACTTGGAGGTTGCCATTCTATGCTAGGTGCTCATCCTTCAGTCATCGGCAGTGAATTGGAGAACCCGTTTGACAGCTAGCCTCAAGCTAACGTTCCTCTTGTATCCTGCCACAGATTGGCATGCAGCAGAATCCATGGAGCGTTCTTCGGTGTGGTTCCTGAGCTCTAGGATGCATTCCGGGTCTCTTAGTACTGGCAGTCCTGCACTAGGGTGCGAAAAGTACAAGTAGGACGACCTGTGTGTTTGGGCCTTTCTGAGCAATGCAGCGTTGGGAACAGCTAGATGCCGAGTCATGGGCAGTGAAGGCCTTCTTTGGTTAAACCTCTAGATTGTTGCAAGTGGAAACAGCTCAAGTATCTGCTTTCTAAAGCACCTGGCGGTACAAAAGAGAGAAGGAAACATCAGGGTCAAAGCTCTGTGGGCCCCTTTTCAAAATAAGGCTTGAAGGGAAACTTGATTTCCCTCGTTGGGAGTAAGAGCGTTGCGGGCTCAATTCTCCCTGAGAAACACTGTAGTTGCACATGCTCCCTTCATAGCACAATTGCCTTTGTGATGCCAAGTGTGTTTCTAGGCAAGGAACTTGGAGGTTGCCATTCTTTGCTAGGTGCTCATCCTTCAGTAATCTTCAGTGACTTGGCGACCCGTTTGAACACTAGCCTCATGCTAGTCTACCTCTTCTATCATGCCACAGATTGGCTTGCAAGTGAATCCATGTAGCGTTGTTCCGTGTGGTTCTTGAGCTCTAGGAAGCATTCCAGGTCTCAGTACTGTCGGATCTGCACTAGGATGAGAAACTTTCAAGAGGACGGCTTGTGTGTTTGGAGTTCGGAGCAGTGCAGCGTTGAGAACAGCTAGATGCCGAGTGTTGGGAAGTGAAAGGCTTCTTGTGATAAACCTCTAGAATGTTGTAAGTTGAAACAACTCAAGTATCTCCCGTCTAAAGCACCGTTGAGGTACAAAATAGAGAAAGAAACAGCAGGGTCAATGCTCTGCGGGTCTTTTGTAAATAAGGCTTGAAAGGAAACTTTAGTTTCATCATTGGGATTTATAGAGTTGCGGGCTGAATTCCCCCTGAGAAACACTGTCGTTGCACATGTTCCCTTCATAGCACAATTGCCTTTGTGATGACAAGTGAGTTTCTAAGAAAGAAACTTGGAGGTTGCCATTCTTTGCTAGGTGCTCATCCTTCAGTCATCTTCAGTGAATTGGAGAACCCGTTTGACCACCAGTCTCAAGCTAACGTTCTTCTTGGATCCTGACACAGATTGGCATGTAGCAGAATCCATGTAGAGTTATTCTGTGTGGTTCCTGAGCTCTAGGAAGCATTCCATGCCTCTTAGTACTGGTGGTCTGCACTAGGATACGAAAAGTACAAGAATGACGGCCTCTGTGTTCGAGCCTTTGTGAGCAAAGCAGCGTTAGCAACAGCTAGATGCCGAGTCATGGGCAGTGAAGGACTTCTTTGGTTAAACCTCTAGATTGTTGGAAGTGGAAACAAATCACGTATCTCCTTTCTAAAGCACCTGGAGGTACAAAAGAGAGAAGGAAACATCAGGGTCAAAGCTCTGTGGGCCCTTTTCAATATAAGGCTTGAAGGGGAACTTGGGTTTCCTCATTGGGAGTAAGAGAGTTGCGGGCTCAATTCTCCCTGAATAACACTGTAGTTGCACATGCTCCCTTCATAGCACAATTGCCTACGTGATGACAAGTGAGTTTCCTGGAAAGAAACTTGGAGGTTGCCATTCTTTGCTAGGTGCTCATCCTTCGGTAATCTTCAGTGAATTGGAGAACCCGTTTGGCCACTAGCCTCAAGCTAACGTTCTTCTTGGATCCTGCCACAGATTGGCATGCAGCAGAATCCATGTCGAGTTCTTCAGTGTGGTTCTTGAGCTCTAGGAAGCCTTCCCGGTCTCTTAGTACTGTTGGATCTGCACTAGGATGAGAAACCTTCAAGAGGACGGCTTGTGTGTTAGGGGAGTTCTGAGCATTGAAGGGTTGGGAACAGCTAGAGGCCGAGTCATGGGAAGTGAAGGGCTTCTTTTGATAAACCTCTAGAATGTTGTAAGTTGAAACAACTCAGTATCTCCCTTCGAAAGCACCTTTGAGATACAAAAGAGAGAAGGAAACTGCAGGGACAATGCTCTGCGACCCTTTTGAAAATAAGGTTTGAAAGGAAACTTTATTTTCCTCTTTGGGATTTAGAGAGTTGTGGGCTCAATTCTCCCCGAGAAACACTGTAGTTGCACATGCTCCCTTCATAGCACAATTGCCTACGTGATGACAAGTGAGTTTCTAGGCA
Source organism: Eubalaena glacialis (assembly GCF_028564815.1). NCBI lineage: Eukaryota > Metazoa > Chordata > Mammalia > Artiodactyla > Balaenidae > Eubalaena > Eubalaena glacialis. The sequence goes on along the minus strand of NC_083722.1, from coordinate 53,072,647 downwards.
GGAAACTTGGAGGTTGCCATTCTATGCTAGGTGCTCATCCTTCAGTCATCGGCAGTGAATTGGAGAACCCGTTTGACAGCTAGCCTCAAGCTAACGTTCCTCTTGTATCCTGCCACAGATTGGCATGCAGCAGAATCCATGGAGCGTTCTTCGGTGTGGTTCCTGAGCTCTAGGATGCATTCCGGGTCTCTTAGTACTGGCAGTCCTGCACTAGGGTGCGAAAAGTACAAGTAGGACGACCTGTGTGTTTGGGCCTTTCTGAGCAATGCAGCGTTGGGAACAGCTAGATGCCGAGTCATGGGCAGTGAAGGCCTTCTTTGGTTAAACCTCTAGATTGTTGCAAGTGGAAACAACTCAAGTATCTCCTTTCTAAAGCACCTGGCGGTACAAAAGAGAGAAGGAAACATCAGGGTCAAAGCTCTGTGGGCCCCTTTTCAAAATAAGGCTTGAAGGGAAACTTGATTTCCCTCGTTGGGAGTAAGAGCGTTGCGGGCTCAATTCTCCCTGAGAAACACTGTAGTTGCACATGCTCCCTTCATAGCACAATTGCCTTTGTGATGCCAAGTGTGTTTCTAGGCAAGGAACTTGGAGGTTGCCATTCTTTGCTAGGTGCTCATCCTTCAGTAATCTTCAGTGACTTGGCGACCCGTTTGAACACTAGCCTCATGCTAGTCTACCTCTTCTATCATGCCACAGATTGGCTTGCAAGTGAATCCATGTAGCGTTGTTCCGTGTGGTTCTTGAGCTCTAGGAAGCATTCCAGGTCTCAGTACTGTCGGATCTGCACTAGGATGAGAAACTTTCAAGAGGACGGCTTGTGTGTTTGGGGTTCGGAGCAGTGCAGCGTTGAGAACAGCTAGATGCCGAGTGTTGGGAAGTGAAAGGCTTCTTGTGATAAACCTCTAGAATGTTGTAAGTTGAAACAACTCAAGTATCTCCCGTCTAAAGCACCGTTGAGGTACAAAATAGAGAAAGAAACAGCAGGGTCAATGCTCTGCGGGTCTTTTGTAAATAAGGCTTGAAAGGAAACTTTAGTTTCATCATTGGGATTTATAGAGTTGCGGGCTGAATTCCCCCTGAGAAACACTGTAGTTGCACATGTTCCCTTCATAGCACAATTGCCTTTGTGATGACAAGTGAGTTTCTAAGAAAGAAACTTGGAGGTTGCCATTCTTTGCTAGGTGCTCATCCTTCAGTCATCTTCAGTGAATTGGAGAACCCGTTTGACCACCAGTCTCAAGCTAACGTTCTTCTTGGATCCTGACACAGATTGGCATGTAGCAGAATCCATGTAGAGTTATTCTGTGTGGTTCCTGAGCTCTAGGAAGCATTCCATGCCTCTTAGTACTGGCGGTCTGCACTAGGATACGAAAAGTACAAGAATGACGGCCTCTGTGTTCGAGCCTTTGTGAGCAAAGCAGCGTTAGCAACAGCTAGATGCCGAGTCATGGGCAGTGAAGGACTTCTTTGGTTAAACATCTAGATTGTTGCAAGTGGAAACAACTCACGTATCTCCTTTCTAAAGCACCTGGAGGTACAAAAGAGAGAAGGAAACATCAGGGTCAAAGCTCTGTGGGCCCTTTTCAATATAAGGCTTGAAGGGGAACTTGGGTTTCCTCATTGGGAGTAAGAGAGTTGCGGGCTCAATTCTCCCTGAATAACACTGTAGTTGCACATGCTCCCTTCATAGCACAATTGCCTACGTGATGACAAGTGAGTTTCCTGGAAAGAAACTTGGAGGTTGCCATTCTTTGCTAGGTGCTCATCCTTCGGTAATCTTCAGTGAATTGGAGAACCCGTTTGGCCACTAGCCTCAAGCTAACGTTCTTCTTGGATCCTGCCACAGATTGGCATGCAGCAGAATCCATGTCGAGTTCTTCAGTGTGGTTCTTGAGCTCTAGGAAGCCTTCCCGGTCTCTTAGTACTGTTGGATCTGCACTAGGATGAGAAACCTTCAAGAGGACGGCTTGTGTGTTAGGGGAGTTCTGAGCATTGAAGGGTTGGGAACAGCTAGAGGCCGAGTCATGGGAAGTGAAGGGCTTCTTTTGATAAACCTCTAGAATGTTGTAAGTTGAAACAACTCAGTATCTCCCTTCGAAAGCACCTTTGAGATACAAAAGAGAGAAGGAAACTGCAGGGACAATGCTCTGCGACCCTTTTGAAAATAAGGTTTGAAAGGAAACTTTATTTTCCTCTTTGGGATTTAGAGAGTTGTGGGCTCAATTCTCCCCGAGAAGCACTGTAGTTGCACATGCTCCCTTCATAGCACAATTGCCTACGTGATGACAAGTGAGTTTCTAGGCAGGAAACTTGGAGGTTGCCATTCTATGCTAGGTGCTCATCCTTCAGTCATCGGCAGTGAATTGGAGAACCCGTTTGACAGCTAGCCTCAAGCTAACGTTCCTCTTGTATCCTGCCACAGATTGGCATGCAGCAGAATCCATGGAGCGTTCTTCGGTGTGGTTCCTGAGCTCTAGGATGCATTCCGGGTCTCTTAGTACTGGCACTTCTGCACTAGGGTGCGAAAAGTACAAGTAGGACGACCTGTGTGTTTGGGCCTTTCTGAGCAATGCAGCGTTGGGAACAGCTAGATGCCGAGTCATGGGCAGTGAAGGCCTTCTTTGGTTAAACCTCTAGATTGTTGCAAGTGGAAACAACTCAAGTATCTCCTTTCTAAAGCACCTGGCGGTACAAAAGAGAGAAGGAAACATCAGGGTCAAAGCTCTGTGGGCCCCTTTTCAAAATAAGGCTTGAAGGGAAACTTTATTTCCCTCGTTGGGAGTAAGAGCGTTGCGGGCTCAATTCTCCCTGAGAAACACTGTAGTTGCACATGCTCCCTTCATAGCACAATTGCCTTTGTGATGCCAAGTATGTTTCTAGGCAAGGAACTTGGAGGTTGCCATTCTTTGCTAGGTGCTCATCCTTCAGTAATCTTCAGTGACTTGGCGACCCGTTTGAACACTAGCCTCATGCTAGTCTACCTCTTCTATCATGCCACAGATTGGCTTGTAAGTGAATCCATGTAGCTTTTTTCTGTGTGGTTCTTGAGCTCTAGGAAGCATTCCAGGTCTCAGTACTGTCGGATCTGCACTAGGATGAGAAACTTTCAAGAGGACGGCTTGTGTGTTTGGGGTTCGGAGCAGTGCAGCGTTGAGAACAGCTAGATGCCGAGTGTTGGGAAGTGAAAGGCTTCTTGTGATAAACCTCTAGAATGTTGTAAGTTGAAACAACTCAAGTATCTCCCGTCTAAAGCACCGTTGAGGTACAAAATAGAGAAAGAAACAGCAGGGTCAATGCTCTGCGGGTCTTTTGTAAATAAGGCTTGAAAGGAAACTTTAGTTTCATCATTGGGATTTATAGAGTTGCGGGCTGAATTCCCCCTGAGAAACACTGTAGTTGCACATGTTCCCTTCATAGCACAATTGCCTTTGTGATGACAAGTGAGTTTCTAAGAAAGAAACTTGGAGGTTGCCATTCTTTGCTAGGTGCTCATCCTTCAGTCATCTTCAGTGAATTGGAGAACCCGTTTGACCACCAGTCTCAAGCTAACGTTCTTCTTGGATCCTGACACAGATTGGCATGTAGCAGAATCCATGTAGAGTTATTCTGTGTGGTTCCTGAGCTCTAGGAAGCATTCCATGCCTCTTAGTACTGGCGGTCTGCACTAGGATACGAAAAGTACAAGAATGACGGCCTCTGTGTTCGAGCCTTTGTGAGCAAAGCAGCGTTAGCAACAGCTAGATGCCGAGTCATGGGCAGTGAAGGACTTCTTTGGTTAAACCTCTAGATTGTTGCAAGTGGAAACAACTCACGTATCTCCTTTCTAAAGCACCTGGAGGTACAAAAGAGAGAAGGAAACATCAGGGTCAAAGCTCGGTGGGCCCTTTTCAATATAAGGCTTGAAGGGGAACTTGGGTTTCCTCATTGGGAGTAAGAGAGTTGCGGGCTCAATTCTCCCTGAATAACACTGTAGTTGCACATGCTCCCTTCATAGCACAATTGCCTACGTGATGACAAGTGAGTTTCCTGGAAAGAAACTTGGAGGTTGCCATTCTTTGCTAGGTGCTCATCCTTCGGTAATCTTCAGTGAATTGGAGAACCCGTTTGGCCACTAGCCTCAAGCTAACGTTCTTCTTGGATCCTGCCACAGATTGGCATGCAGCAGAATCCATGTCGAGTTCTTCAGTGTGGTTCTTGAGCTCTAGGAAGCCTTCCCGGTCTCTTAGTACTGTTGGATCTGCACTAGGATGAGAAACTTTCAAGAGGACGGCTTGTGTGTTAGGGGAGTTCTGAGCATTGAAGGGTTGGGAACAGCTAGAGGCCGAGTCATGGGAAGTGAAGGGCTTCTTTTGATAAACCTCTAGAATGTTGTAAGTTGAAACAACTCAGTATCTCCCTTCGAAAGCACCTTTGAGATACAAAAGAGAGAAGGAAACTGCAGGGACAATGCTCTGCGACCCTTTTGAAAATAAGGCTTGAAAGGAAACTTTATTTTCCTCTTTGGGATTTAGAGAGTTGTGGGCTCAATTCTCCCCGAGAAACACTGTAGTTGCACATGCTCCCTTCATAGCACAATTGCCTACGTGATGACAAGTGAGTTTCTAGGCAGGAAACTTGGAGGTTGCCATTCTATGCTAGGTGCTCATCCTTCAGTCATCGGCAGTGAATTGGAGAACCCGTTTGACAGCTAGCCTCAAGCTAACGTTCCTCTTGTATCCTGCCACAGATTGGCATGCAGCAGAATCCATGGAGCGTTCTTCGGTGTGGTTCCTGAGCTCTAGGATGCATTCCGGGTCTCTTAGTACTGGCAGTTCTGCACTAGGGTGCGAAAAGTACAAGTAGGACGACCTGTGTGTTTGGGCCTTTCTGAGCAATGCAGCGTTGGGAACAGCTAGATGCCGAGTCATGGGCAGTGAAGGCCTTCTTTGGTTAAACCTCTAGATTGTTGCAAGTGGAAACAACTCAAGTATCTCCTTTCTAAAGCACCTGGCGGTACAAAAGAGAGAAGGAAACATCAGGGTCAAAGCTCTGTGGGCCCCTTTTCAAAATAAGGCTTGAAGGGAAACTTTATTTCCCTCGTTGGGAGTAAGAGCGTTGCGGGCTCAATTCTCCCTGAGAAACACTGTAGTTGCACATGCTCCCTTCATAGCACAATTGCCTTTGTGATGCCAAGTGTGTTTCTAGGCAAGGAACTTGGAGGTTGCCATTCTTTGCTAGGTGCTCATCCTTCAGTAATCTTCAGTGACTTGGCGACCCGTTTGAACACTAGCCTCATGCTAGTCTAGCTCTTCTATCATGCCACAGATTGGCTTGCAAGTGAATCCATGTAGCGTTGTTCCGTGTGGTTCTTGAGCTCTAGGAAGCATTCCAGGTCTCAGTACTGTCGGATCTGCACTAGGATGAGAAACTTTCAAGAGGACGGCTTGTGTGTTTGGGGTTCGGAGCAGTGCAGCGTTGAGAACAGCTAGATGCCGAGTGTTGGGAAGTGAAAGGCTTCTTGTGATAAACCTCTAGAATGTTGTAAGTTGAAACAACTCAAGTATCTCCCGTCTAAAGCACCGTTGAGGTACAAAATAGAGAAAGAAACAGCAGGGTCAATGCTCTGCGGGTCTTTTGTAAATAAGGCTTGAAAGGAAACTTTAGTTTCATCATTGGGATTTATAGAGTTGCGGGCTGAATTCCCCCTGAGAAACACTGTCGTTGCACATGTTCCCTTCATAGCACAATTGCCTTTGTGATGACAAGTGAGTTTCTAAGAAAGAAACTTGGAGGTTGCCATTCTTTGCTAGGTGCTCATCCTTCAGTCATCTTCAGTGAATTGGAGAACCCGTTTGACCACCAGTCTCAAGCTAACGTTCTTCTTGGATCCTGACACAGATTGGCATGTAGCAGAATCCATGTAGAGTTATTCTGTGTGGTTCCTGAGCTCTAGGAAGCATTCCAGGTCTCTTAGTACTGGCGGTCTGCACTAGGATACGAAAAGTACAAGAATGACGGCCTCTGTGTTCGAGCCTTTGTGAGCAAAGCAGCGTTAGCAACAGCTAGATGCCGAGTCATGGGCAGTGAAGGACTTCTTTGGTTAAACATCTAGATTGTTGCAAGTGGAAACAACTCACGTATCTCCTTTCTAAAGCACCTGGAGGTACAAAAGAGAGAAGGAAACATCAGGGTCAAAGCTCTGTGGGCCCTTTTCAATATAAGGCTTGAAGGGGAACTTGGGTTTCCTCATTGGGAGTAAGAGAGTTGCGGGCTCAATTCTCCCTGAGAAACACTGTAGTTGCACATGCTCCCTTCATAGCACAATTGCCTACGTGATGACAAGTGAGTTTCCTGGAAAGAAACTTGGAGGTTGCCATTCTTTGCTAGGTGCTCATCCTTCGGTAATCTTCAGTGAATTGGAGAACCCGTTTGGCCACTAGCCTCAAGCTAACGTTCTTCTTGGATCCTGCCACAGATTGGCATGCAGCAGAATCCATGTCGAGTTCTTCAGTGTGGTTCTTGAGCTCTAGGAAGCCTTCCCGGTCTCTTAGTACTGTTGGATCTGCACTAGGATGAGAAACTTTCAAGAGGACGGCTTGTGTGTTAGGGGAGTTCTGAGCATTGAAGGGTTGGGAACAGCTAGAGGCCGAGTCATGGGAAGTGAAGGGCTTCTTTTGATAAACCTCTAGAATGTTGTAAGTTGAAACAACTCAGTATCTCCCTTCGAAAGCACCTTTGAGATACAAAAGAGAGAAGGAAACTGCAGGGACAATGCTCTGCGACCCTTTTGAAAATAAGGCTTGAAAGGAAACTTTATTTTCCTCTTTGGGATTTAGAGAGTTGTGGGCTCAATTCTCCCCGAGAAACACTGTAGTTGCACATGCTCCCTTCATAGCACAATTGCCTACGTGATGACAAGTGAGTTTCTAGGCAGGAAACTTGGAGGTTGCCATTCTATGCTAGGTGCTCATCCTTCAGTCATCGGCAGTGAATTGGAGAACCCGTTTGACAGCTAGCCTCAAGCTAACGTTCCTCTTGTATCCTGCCACAGATTGGCATGCAGCAGAATCCATGGAGCGTTCTTCGGTGTGGTTCCTGAGCTCTAGGATGCATTCCGGGTCTCTTAGTACTGGCAGTCCTGCACTAGGGTGCGAAAAGTACAAGTAGGACGACCTGTGTGTTTGGGCCTTTCTGAGCAATGCAGCGTTGGGAACAGCTAGATGCCGAGTCATGGGCAGTGAAGGCCTTCTTTGGTTAAACCTCTAGATTGTTGCAAGTGGAAACAACTCAAGTATCTCCTTTCTAAAGCACCTGGCGGTACAAAAGAGAGAAGGAAACATCAGGGTCAAAGCTCTGTGGGCCCCTTTTCAAAATAAGGCTTGAAGGGAAACTTGATTTCCCTCGTTGGGAGTAAGAGCGTTGCGGGCTCAATTCTCCCTGAGAAACACTGTAGTTGCACATGCTCCCTTCATAGCACAATTGCCTTTGTGATGCCAAGTGTGTTTCTAGGCAAGGAACTTGGAGGTTGCCATTCTTTGCTAGGTGCTCATCCTTCAGTAATCTTCAGTGACTTGGCGACCCGTTTGAACACTAGCCTCATGCTAGTCTACCTCTTCTATCATGCCACAGATTGGCTTGCAAGTGAATCCATGTAGCGTTGTTCCGTGTGGTTCTTGAGCTCTAGGAAGCATTCCAGGTCTCAGTACTGTCGGATCTGCACTAGGATGAGAAACTTTCAAGAGGACGGCTTGTGTGTTTGGGGTTCGGAGCAGTGCAGCGTTGAGAACAGCTAGATGCCGAGTGTTGGGAAGTGAAAGGCTTCTTGTGATAAACCTCTAGAATGTTGTAAGTTGAAACAACTCAAGTATCTCCCGTCTAAAGCACCGTTGAGGTACAAAATAGAGAAAGAAACAGCAGGGTCAATGCTCTGCGGGTCTTTTGTAAATAAGGCTTGAAAGGAAACTTTAGTTTCATCATTGGGATTTATAGAGTTGCGGGCTGAATTCCCCCTGAGAAACACTGTGGTTGCACATGTTCCCTTCATAGCACAATTGCCTTTGTGATGACAAGTGAGTTTCTAAGAAAGAAACTTGGAGGTTGCCATTCTTTGCTAGGTGCTCATCCTTCAGTCATCTTCAGTGAATTGGAGAACCCGTTTGACCACCAGTCTCAAGCTAACGTTCTTCTTGGATCCTGACACAGATTGGCATGTAGCAGAATCCATGTAGAGTTATTCTGTGTGGTTCCTGAGCTCTAGGAAGCATTCCATGCCTCTTAGTACTGGCGGTCTGCACTAGGATACGAAAAGTACAAGAATGACGGCCTCTGTGTTCGAGCCTTTGTGAGCAAAGCAGCGTTAGCAACAGCTAGATGCCGAGTCATGGGCAGTGAAGGACTTCTTTGGTTAAACCTCTAGATTGTTGCAAGTGGAAACAACTCACGTATCTCCTTTCTAAAGCACCTGGAGGTACAAAAGAGAGAAGGAAACATCAGGGTCAAAGCTCGGTGGGCCCTTTTCAATATAAGGCTTGAAGGGGAACTTGGGTTTCCTCATTGGGAGTAAGAGAGTTGCGGGCTCAATTCTCCCTGAATAACACTGTAGTTGCACATGCTCCCTTCATAGCACAATTGCCTACGTGATGACAAGTGAGTTTCCTGGAAAGAAACTTGGAGGTTGCCATTCTTTGCTAGGTGCTCATCCTTCGGTAATCTTCAGTGAATTGGAGAACCCGTTTGGCCACTAGCCTCAAGCTAACGTTCTTCTTGGATCCTGCCACAGATTGGCATGCAGCAGAATCCATGTCGAGTTGTTCAGTGTGGTTCTTGAGCTCTAGGAAGCCTTCCCGGTCTCTTAGTACTGTTGGATCTGCACTAGGATGAGAAACCTTCAAGAGGACGGCTTGTGTGTTAGGGGAGTTCTGAGCATTGAAGGGTTGGGAACAGCTAGAGGCCGAGTCATGGGAAGTGAAGGGCTTCTTTTGATAAACCTCTAGAATGTTGTAAGTTGAAACAACTCAGTATCTCCCTTCGAAAGCACCTTTGAGATACAAAAGAGAGAAGGAAACTGCAGGGACAATGCTCTGCGACCCTTTTGAAAATAAGGTTTGAAAGGAAACTTTATTTTCCTCTTTGGGATTTAGAGAGTTGTGGGCTCAATTCTCCCCGAGAAACACTGTAGTTGCACATGCTCCCTTCATAGCACAATTGCCTACGTGATGACAAGTGAGTTTCTAGGCAGGAAACTTGGAGGTTGCCATTCTATGCTAGGTGCTCATCCTTCAGTCATCGGCAGTGAATTGGAGAACCCGTTTGACAGCTAGCCTCAAGCTAACGTTCCTCTTGTATCCTGCCACAGATTGGCATGCAGCAGAATCCATGGAGCGTTCTTCGGTGTGGTTCCTGAGCTCTAGGATGCATTCCGGGTCTCTTAGTACTGGCAGTTCTGCACTAGGGTGCGAAAAGTACAAGTAGGACGACCTGTGTGTTTGGGCCTTTCTGAGCAATGCAGCGTTGGGAACAGCTAGATGCCGAGTCATGGGCAGTGAAGGCCTTCTTTGGTTAAACCTCTAGATTGTTGCAAGTGGAAACAACTCAAGTATCTCCTTTCTAAAGCACCTGGCGGTACAAAAGAGAGAAGGAAACATCAGGGTCAAAGCTCTGTGGGCCCCTTTTCAAAATAAGGCTTGAAGGGAAACTTTATTTCCCTCGTTGGGAGTAAGAGCGTTGCGGGCTCAATTCTCCCTGAGAAACACTGTAGTTGCACATGCTCCCTTCATAGCACAATTGCCTTTGTGATGCCAAGTATGTTTCTAGGCAAGGAACTTGGAGGTTGCCATTCTTTGCTAGGTGCTCATCCTTCAGTAATCTTCAGTGACTTGGCGACCCGTTTGAACACTAGCCTCATGCTAGTCTACCTCTTCTATCATGCCACAGATTGGCTTGTAAGTGAATCCATGTAGCTTTTTTCTGTGTGGTTCTTGAGCTCTAGGAAGCATTCCAGGTCTCAGTACTGTCGGATCTGCACTAGGATGAGAAACTTTCAAGAGGACGGCTTGTGTGTTTGGGGTTCGGAGCAGTGCAGCGTTGAGAACAGCTAGATGCCGAGTGTTGGGAAGTGAAAGGCTTCTTGTGATAAACCTCTAGAATGTTGTAAGTTGAAACAACTCAAGTATCTCCCGTCTAAAGCACCGTTGAGGTACAAAATAGAGAAAGAAACAGCAGGGTCAATGCTCTGCGGGTCTTTTGTAAATAAGGCTTGAAAGGAAACTTTAGTTTCATCATTGGGATTTATAGAGTTGCGGGCTGAATTCCCCTTGAGAAACACTGTCGTTGCACATGTTCCCTTCATAGCACAATTGCCTTTGTGATGACAAGTGAGTTTCTAAGAAAGAAACTTGGAGGTTGCCATTCTTTGCTAGGTGCTCATCCTTCAGTCATCTTCAGTGAATTGGAGAACCCGTTTGACCACCAGTCTCAAGCTAACGTTCTTCTTGGATCCTGACACAGATTGGCATGTAGCAGAATCCATGTAGAGTTATTCTGTGTGGTTCCTGAGCTCTAGGAAGCATTCCATGCCTCTTAGTACTGGCGGTCTGCACTAGGATACGAAAAGTACAAGAATGACGGCCTCTGTGTTCGAGCCTTTGTGAGCAAAGCAGCGTTAGCAACAGCTAGATGCCGAGTCATGGGCAGTGAAGGACTTCTTTGGTTAAACCTCTAGATTGTTGCAAGTGGAAACAACTCACGTATCTCCTTTCTAAAGCACCTGGAGGTACAAAAGAGAGAAGGAAACATCAGGGTCAAAGCTCTGTGGGCCCTTTTCAATATAAGGCTTGAAGGGGAACTTGGGTTTCCTCATTGGGAGTAAGAGAGTTGCGGGCTCAATTCTCCCTGAGAAACACTGTAGTTGCACATGCTCCCTTCATAGCACAATTGCCTACCTGATGACAAGTGAGTTTCCTGGAAAGAAACTTGGAGGTTGCCATTCTTTGCTAGGTGCTCATCCTTCGGTAATCTTCAGTGAATTGGAGAACCCGTTTGGCCTCTAGCCTCAAGCTAACGTTCTTCTTGGATCCTGCCACAGATTGGCATGCAGCAGAATCCATGTCGAGTTCTTCAGTGTGGTTCTTGAGCTCTAGGAAGCATTCCATGCCTCTTAGTACTGTTGGATCTGCACTAGGATGAGAAACTTTCAAGAGGACGGCTTGTGTGTTAGGGGAGTTCTGAGCATTGAAGGGTTGGGAACAGCTAGAGGCCGAGTCATGGGAAGTGAAGGGCTTCTTTTGATAAACCTCTAGAATGTTGTAAGTTGAAACAACTCAGTATCTCCCTTCGAAAGCACCTTTGAGATACAAAAGAGAGAAGGAAACTGCAGGGACAATGCTCTGCGACCCTTTTGAAAATAAGGCTTGAAAGGAAACTTTATTTTCCTCTTTGGGATTTAGAGAGTTGTGGGCTCAATTCTCCCCGAGAAACACTGTAGTTGCACATGCTCCCTTCATAGCACAATTGCCTACGTGATGACAAGTGAGTTTCTAGGCAGGAAACTTGGAGGTTGCCATTCTATGCTAGGTGCTCATCCTTCAGTCATCGGCAGTGAATTGGAGAACCCGTTTGACAGCTAGCCTCAAGCTAAGGTTCCTCTTGTATCCTGCCACAGATTGGCATGCAGCAGAATCCATGGAGCGTTCTTCGGTGTGGTTCCTGAGCTCTAGGATGCATTCCGGGTCTCTTAGTACTGGCAGTCCTGCACTAGGGTGCGAAAAGTACAAGTAGGACGACCTGTGTGTTTGGGCCTTTCTGAGCAATGCAGCGTTGGGAACAGCTAGATGCCGAGTCATGGGCAGTGAAGGCCTTCTTTGGTTAAACCTCTAGATTGTTGCAAGTGGAAACAACTCAAGTATCTCCTTTCTAAAGCACCTGGCGGTACAAAAGAGAGAAGGAAACATCAGGGTCAAAGCTCTGTGGGCCCCTTTTCAAAATAAGGCTTGAAGGGAAACTTGATTTCCCTCGTTGGGAGTAAGAGCGTTGCGGGCTCAATTCTCCCTGAGAAACACTGTAGTTGCACATGCTCCCTTCATAGCACAATTGCCTTTGTGATGCCAAGTGTGTTTCTAGGCAAGGAACTTGGAGGTTGCCATTCTTTGCTAGGTGCTCATCCTTCAGTAATCTTCAGTGACTTGGCGACCCGTTTGAACACTAGCCTCATGCTAGTCTACCTCTTCTATCATGCCACAGATTGGCTTGCAAGTGAATCCATGTAGCGTTGTTCCGTGTGGTTCTTGAGCTCTAGGAAGCATTCCAGGTCTCAGTACTGTCGGATCTGCACTAGGATGAGAAACTTTCAAGAGGACGGCTTGTGTGTTTGGGGTTCGGAGCAGTGCAGCGTTGAGAACAGCTAGATGCCGAGTGTTGGGAAGTGAAAGGCTTCTTGTGATAAACCTCTAGAATGTTGTAAGTTGAAACAACTCAAGTATCTCCCGTCTAAAGCACCGTTGAGGTACAAAATAGAGAAAGAAACAGCAGGGTCAATGCTCTGCGGGTCTTTTGTAAATAAGGCTTGAAAGGAAACTTTAGTTTCATCATTGGGATTTATAGAGTTGCGGGCTGAATTCCCCTTGAGAAACACTGTCGTTGCACATGTTCCCTTCATAGCACAATTGCCTTTGTGATGACAAGTGAGTTTCTAAGAAAGAAACTTGGAGGTTGCCATTCTTTGCTAGGTGCTCATCCTTCAGTCATCTTCAGTGAATTGGAGAACCCGTTTGACCACCAGTCTCAAGCTAACGTTCTTCTTGGATCCTGACACAGATTGGCATGTAGCAGAATCCATGTAGAGTTATTCTGTGTGGTTCCTGAGCTCTAGGAAGCATTCCATGCCTCTTAGTACTGGCGGTCTGCACTAGGATACGAAAAGTACAAGAATGACGGCCTCTGTGTTCGAGCCTTTGTGAGCAAAGCAGCGTTAGCAACAGCTAGATGCCGAGTCATGGGCAGTGAAGGACTTCTTTGGTTAAACCTCTAGATTGTTGCAAGTGGAAACAACTCACGTATCTCCTTTCTAAAGCACCTGGAGGTACAAAAGAGAGAAGGAAACATCAGGGTCAAAGCTCTGTGGGCCCTTTTCAATATAAGGCTTGAAGGGGAACTTGGGTTTCCTCATTGGGAGTAAGAGAGTTGCGGGCTCAATTCTCCCTGAGAAACACTGTAGTTGCACATCCTCCCTTCATAGCACAATTGCCTTTGTGATGCCAAGTGTGTTTCTAGGCAAGGAACTTGGAGGTTGCCATTCTTTGCTAGGTGCTCATCCTTCAGTAATCTTCAGTGACTTGGCGACCCGTTTGAACACTAGCCTCATGCTAGTCTACCTCTTCTATAATGCCACAGATTGGCTTGCAAGTGAATCCATGTAGCGTTGTTCCGTGTGGTTCTTGAGCTCTAGGAAGCATTCCAGGTCTCCTTACTGTCAGATCTGCACTAGGATGAGAAACTTTCAAGAGGACGGCTTGTGTGTTTGGGGTTCGGAGCAGTGCAGCGTTGAGAACAGCTAGATGCCGAGTGTTGGGAAGTGAAAGGCTTCTTGTGATAAACCTCTAGAATGTTGTAAGTTGAAACAACTCAAGTATCTCCCGTCTAAAGCACCGTTGAGGTACAAAATAGAGAAAGAAACAGCAGGGTCAATGCTCTGCAGGTCTTTTGTAAATAAGGCTTGAAAGGAAACTTTAGTTTCATCATTGGGATTTATAGAGTTGCGGGCTGAATTCCCCCTGAGAAACACTGTCGTTGCACATGTTCCCTTCATAGCACAATTGCCTTTGTGATGACAAGTGAGTTTCTAAGAAAGAAACTTGGAGGTTGCCATTCTTTGCTAGGTGCTCATCCTTCAGTCATCTTCAGTGAATTGGAGAACCCGTTTGACCACCAGTCTCAAGCTAACGTTCTTCTTGGATCCTGACACAGATTGGCATGTAGCAGAATCCATGTAGAGTTATTCTGTGTGGTTCCTGAGCTCTAGGAAGCATTCCATGCCTCTTAGTACTGGCGGCCTGCACTAGGATACGAAAAGTACAAGAATGACGGCCTCTGTGTTCGAGCCTTTGTGAGCAAAGCAGCGTTAGCAACAGCTAGATGCCGAGTCATGGGCAGTGAAGGGCTTCTTTTGATAAACCTCTAGAATGTTGTAAGTTGAAACAACTCAGTATCTCCCTTCGAAAGCACCTTTGAGATACAAAAGAGAGAAGGAAACTGCAGGGACAATGCTCTGCGACCCTTTTGAAAATAAGGCTTGAAAGGAAACTTTATTTTCCTCTTTGGGATTTAGAGAGTTGTGGGCTCAATTCTCCCCGAGAAACACTGTAGTTGCACATGCTCCCTTCATAGCACAATTGCCTACGTGATGACAAGTGAGTTTCTAGGCAGGAAACTTGGAGGTTGCCATTCTATGCTAGGTGCTCATCCTTCAGTCATCGGCAGTGAATTGGAGAACCCGTTTGACAGCTAGCCTCAAGCTAAGGTTCCTCTTGTATCCTGCCACAGATTGGCATGCAGCAGAATCCATGGAGCGTTCTTCGGTGTGGTTCCTGAGCTCTAGGATGCATTCCGGGTCTCTTAGTACTGGCAGTCCTGCACTAGGGTGCGAAAAGTACAAGTAGGACGACCTGTGTGTTTGGGCCTTTCTGAGCAATGCAGCGTTGGGAACAGCTAGATGCCGAGTCATGGGCAGTGAAGGCCTTCTTTGGTTAAACCTCTAGATTGTTGCAAGTGGAAACAACTCAAGTATCTCCTTTCTAAAGCACCTGGCGGTACAAAAGAGAGAAGGAAACATCAGGGTCAAAGCTCTGTGGGCCCCTTTTCAAAATAAGGCTTGAAGGGAAACTTGATTTCCCTCGTTGGGAGTAAGAGCGTTGCGGGCTCAATTCTCCCTGAGAAACACTGTAGTTGCACATGCTCCCTTCATAGCACAATTGCCTTTGTGATGCCAAGTGTGTTTCTAGGCAAGGAACTTGGAGGTTGCCATTCTTTGCTAGGTGCTCATCCTTCAGTAATCTTCAGTGACTTGGCGACCCGTTTGAACACTAGCCTCATGCTAGTCTACCTCTTCTATCATGCCACAGATTGGCTTGCAAGTGAATCCATGTAGCGTTGTTCCGTGTGGTTCTTGAGCTCTAGGAAGCATTCCAGGTCTCAGTACTGTCGGATCTGCACTAGGATGAGAAACTTTCAAGAGGACGGCTTGTGTGTTTGGGGTTCGGAGCAGTGCAGCGTTGAGAACAGCTAGATGCCGAGTGTTGGGAAGTGAAAGGCTTCTTGTGATAAACCTCTAGAATGTTGTAAGTTGAAACAACTCAAGTATCTCCCGTCTAAAGCACCGTTGAGGTACAAAATAGAGAAAGAAACAGCAGGGTCAATGCTCTGCAGGTCTTTTGTAAATAAGGCTTGAAAGGAAACTTTAGTTTCATCATTCGGATTTATAGAGTTGCGGGCTGAATTCCCCTTGAGAAACACTGTCGTTGCACATGTTCCCTTCATAGCACAATTGCCTTTGTGATGACAAGTGAGTTTCTAAGAAAGAAACTTGGAGGTTGCCATTCTTTGCTAGGTGCTCATCCTTCAGTCATCTTCAGTGAATTGGAGAACCCGTTTGACCACCAGTCTCAAGCTAACGTTCTTCTTGGATCCTGACACAGATTGGCATGTAGCAGAATCCATGTAGAGTTATTCTGTGTGGTTCCTGAGCTCTAGGAAGCATTCCATGCCTCTTAGTACTGGCGGTCTGCACTAGGATACGAAAAGTACAAGAATGACGGCCTCTGTGTTCGAGCCTTTGTGAGCAAAGCAGCGTTAGCAACAGCTAGATGCCGAGTCATGGGCAGTGAAGGACTTCTTTGGTTAAACCTCTAGATTGTTGCAAGTGGAAACAACTCACGTATCTCCTTTCTAAAGCACCTGGAGGTACAAAAGAGAGAAGGAAACATCAGGGTCAAAGCTCTGTGGGCCCTTTTCAATATAAGGCTTGAAGGGGAACTTGGGTTTCCTCATTGGGAGTAAGAGAGTTGCGGGCTCAATTCTCCCTGAGAAACACTGTAGTTGCACATGCTCCCTTCATAGCACAATTGCCTTTGTGATGCCAAGTGTGTTTCTAGGCAAGGAACTTGGAGGTTGCCATTCTTTGCTAGGTGCTCATCCTTCAGTAATCTTCAGTGACTTGGCGACCCGTTTGAACACTAGCCTCATGCTAGTCTACCTCTTCTATCATGCCACAGATTGGCTTGCAAGTGAATCCATGTAGCGTTGTTCCGTGTGGTTCTTGAGCTCTAGGAAGCATTCCAGGTCTCCTTACTGTCAGATCTGCACTAGGATGAGAAACTTTCAAGAGGACGGCTTGTGTGTTTGGGGTTCGGAGCAGTGCAGCGTTGAGAACAGCTAGATGCCGAGTGTTGGGAAGTGAAAGGCTTCTTGTGATAAACCTCTAGAATGTTGTAAGTTGAAACAACTCAAGTATCTCCCATCTAAAGCACCGTTGAGGTACAAAATAGAGAAAGAAACAGCAGGGTCAATGCTCTGCAGGTCTTTTGTAAATAAGGCTTGAAAGGAAACTTTAGTTTCATCATTGGGATTTATAGAGTTGCGGGCTGAATTCCCCCTGAGAAACACTGTCGTTGCACATGTTCCCTTCATAGCACAATTGCCTTTGTGATGACAAGTGAGTTTCTAAGAAAGAAACTTGGAGGTTGCCATTCTTTGCTAGGTGCTCATCCTTCAGTCATCTTCAGTGAATTGGAGAACCCGTTTGACCACCAGTCTCAAGCTAACGTTCTTCTTGGATCCTGACACAGATTGGCATGTAGCAGAATCCATGTAGAGTTATTCTGTGTGGTTCCTGAGCTCTAGGAAGCATTCCATGCCTCTTAGTACTGGCGGCCTGCAGTAGGATACGAAAAGTACAAGAATGACGGCCTCTGTGTTCGAGCCTTTGTGAGCAAAGCAGCGTTAGCAACAGCTAGATGCCGAGTCATGGGCAGTGAAGGGCTTCTTTTGATAAACCTCTAGAATGTTGTAAGTTGAAACAACTCAGTATCTCCCTTCGAAAGCACCTTTGAGATACAAAAGAGAGAAGGAAACTGCAGGGACAATGCTCTGCGACCCTTTTGAAAATAAGGCTTGAAAGGAAACTTTATTTTCCTCTTTGGGATTTAGAGAGTTGTGGGCTCAATTCTCCCCGAGAAACACTGTAGTTGCACATGCTCCCTTCATAGCACAATTGCCTACGTGATGACAAGTGAGTTTCTAGGCAGGAAACTTGGAGGTTGCCATTCTATGCTAGGTGCTCATCCTTCAGTCATCGGCAGTGAATTGGAGAACCCGTTTGACAGCTAGCCTCAAGCTAACGTTCCTCTTGTATCCTGCCACAGATTGGCATGCAGCAGAATCCATGGAGCGTTCTTCGGTGTGGTTCCTGAGCTCTAGGATGCATTCCGGGTCTCTTAGTACTGGCAGTCCTGCACTAGGGTGCGAAAAGTACAAGTAGGACGACCTGTGTGTTTGGGCCTTTCTGAGCAATGCAGCGTTGGGAACAGCTAGATGCCGAGTCATGGGCAGTGAAGGCCTTCTTTGGTTAAACCTCTAGATTGTTGCAAGTGGAAACAACTCAAGTATCTCCTTTCTAAAGCACCTGGCGGTACAAAAGAGAGAAGGAAACATCAGGGTCAAAGCTCTGTGGGCCCCTTTTCAAAATAAGGCTTGAAGGGAAACTTGATTTCCCTCGTTGGGAGTAAGAGCGTTGCGGGCTCAATTCTCCCTGAGAAACACTGTAGTTGCACATGCTCCCTTCATAGCACAATTGCCTTTGTGATGCCAAGTGTGTTTCTAGGCAAGGAACTTGGAGGTTGCCATTCTTTGCTAGGTGCTCATCCTTCAGTAATCTTCAGTGACTTGGCGACCCGTTTGAACACTAGCCTCATGCTAGTCTACCTCTTCTATCATGCCACAGATTGGCTTGCAAGTGAATCCATGTAGCGTTGTTCCGTGTGGTTCTTGAGCTCTAGGAAGCATTCCAGGTCTCAGTACTGTCGGATCTGCACTAGGATGAGAAACTTTCAAGAGGACGGCTTGTGTGTTTGGGGTTCGGAGCAGTGCAGCGTTGAGAACAGCTAGATGCCGAGTGTTGGGAAGTGAAAGGCTTCTTGTGATAAACCTCTAGAATGTTGTAAGTTGAAACAACTCAAGTATCTCCCGTCTAAAGCACCGTTGAGGTACAAAATAGAGAAAGAAACAGCAGGGTCAATGCTCTGCGGGTCTTTTGTAAATAAGGCTTGAAAGGAAACTTTAGTTTCATCATTGGGATTTATAGAGTTGCGGGCTGAATTCCCCTTGAGAAACACTGTCGTTGCACATGTTCCCTTCATAGCACAATTGCCTTTGTGATGACAAGTGAGTTTCTAAGAAAGAAACTTGGAGGTTGCCATTCTTTGCTAGGTGCTCATCCTTCAGTCATCTTCAGTGAATTGGAGAACCCGTTTGACCACCAGTCTCAAGCTAACGTTCTTCTTGGATCCTGACACAGATTGGCATGTAGCAGAATCCATGTAGAGTTATTCTGTGTGGTTCCTGAGCTCTAGGAAGCATTCCATGCCTCTTAGTACTGGCGGTCTGCACTAGGATACGAAAAGTACAAGAATGACGGCCTCTGTGTTCGAGCCTTTGTGAGCAAAGCAGCGTTAGCAACAGCTAGATGCCGAGTCATGGGCAGTGAAGGACTTCTTTGGTTAAACCTCTAGATTGTTGCAAGTGGAAACAACTCACGTATCTCCTTTCTAAAGCACCTGGAGGTACAAAAGAGAGAAGGAAACATCAGGGTCAAAGCTCTGTGGGCCCTTTTCAATATAAGGCTTGAAGGGGAACTTGGGTTTCCTCATTGGGAGTAAGAGAGTTGCGGGCTCAATTCTCCCTGAGAAACACTGTAGTTGCACATGCTCCCTTCATAGCACAATTGCCTTTGTGATGCCAAGTGTGTTTCTAGGCAAGGAACTTGGAGGTTGCCATTCTTTGCTAGGTGCTCATCCTTCAGTAATCTTCAGTGACTTGGCGACCCGTTTGAACACTAGCCTCATGCTAGTCTACCTCTTCTATCATGCCACAGATTGGCTTGCAAGTGAATCCATGTAGCGTTGTTCCGTGTGGTTCTTGAGCTCTAGGAAGCATTCCAGGTCTCCTTACTGTCAGATCTGCACTAGGATGAGAAACTTTCAAGAGGACGGCTTGTGTGTTTGGGGTTCGGAGCAGTGCAGCGTTGAGAACAGCTAGATGCCGAGTGTTGGGAAGTGAAAGGCTTCTTGTGATAAACCTCTAGAATGTTGTAAGTTGAAACAACTCAAGTATCTCCCGTCTAAAGCACCGTTGAGGTACAAAATAGAGAAAGAAACAGCAGGGTCAATGCTCTGCAGGTCTTTTGTAAATAAGGCTTGAAAGGAAACTTTAGTTTCATCATTGGGATTTATAGAGTTGCGGGCTGAATTCCCCCTGAGAAACACTGTCGTTGCACATGTTCCCTTCATAGCACAATTGCCTTTGTGATGACAAGTGAGTTTCTAAGAAAGAAACTTGGAGGTTGCCATTCTTTGCTAGGTGCTCATCCTTCAGTCATCTTCAGTGAATTGGAGAACCCGTTTGACCACCAGTCTCAAGCTAACGTTCTTCTTGGATCCTGACACAGATTGGCATGTAGCAGAATCCATGTAGAGTTATTCTGTGTGGTTCCTGAGCTCTAGGAAGCATTCCATGCCTCTTAGTACTGGCGGCCTGCACTAGGATACGAAAAGTACAAGAATGACGGCCTCTGTGTTCGAGCCTTTGTGAGCAAAGCAGCGTTAGCAACAGCTAGATGCCGAGTCATGGGCAGTGAAGGACTTCTTTGGTTAAACCTCTAGATTGTTGCAAGTGGAAACAACTCACGTATCTCCTTTCTAAAGCACCTGGAGGTACAAAAGAGAGAAGGAAACATCAGGGTCAAAGCTCTGTGGGCCCTTTTCAATATAAGGCTTGAAGGGGAACTTGGGTTTCCTCATTGGGAGTAAGAGAGTTGCGGGCTCAATTCTCCCTGAGAAACACTGTAGTTGCACATGCTCCCTTCATAGCACAATTGCCTACGTGATGACAAGTGAGTTTCCTGGAAAGAAACTTGGAGGTTGCCATTCTTTGCTAGGTGCTCATCCTTCGGTAATCTTCAGTGAATTGGAGAACCCGTTTGGCCACTAGCCTCAAGCTAACGTTCTTCTTGGATCCTGCCACAGATTGGCATGCAGCAGAATCCATGTCGAGTTCTTCAGTGTGGTTCTTGAGCTCTAGGAAGCCTTCCCGGTCTCTTAGTACTGTTGGATCTGCACTAGGATGAGAAACTTTCAAGAGGACGGCTTGTGTGTTAGGGGAGTTCTGAGCATTGAAGAGTTGGGAACAGCTAGAGGCCGAGTCATGGGAAGTGAAGGACTTCTTTTGATAAACCTCTAGGATGTTGTAAGTTGAAACAGCTCAGTATCTCCCTTCGAAAGCACCTTTGAGATACAAAAGAGAGAAGGAAACTGCAGGGACAATGCTCTGCGACCCTTTTGAAAATAAGGCTTGAAAGGAAACTTTATTTTCCTCTTTGGGATTTAGAGAGTTGTGGGCTCAATTCTCCCCGAGAAACACTGTAGTTGCACATGCTCCCTTCATAGCACAATTGCCTACGTGATGACAAGTGAGTTTCTAGGCAGGAAACTTGGAGGTTGCCATTCTATGCTAGGTGCTCATCCTTCAGTCATCGGCAGTGAATTGGAGAACCCGTTTGACAGCTAGCCTCAAGCTAACGTTCCTCTTGTATCCTGCCACAGATTGGCATGCAGCAGAATCCATGGAGCGTTCTTCGGTGTGGTTCCTGAGCTCTAGGATGCATTCCGGGTCTCTTAGTACTGGCAGTTCTGCACTAGGGTGCGAAAAGTACAAGTAGGACGACCTGTGTGTTTGGGCCTTTCTGAGCAATGCAGCGTTGGGAACAGCTAGATGCCGAGTCATGGGCAGTGAAGGCCTTCTTTGGTTAAACCTCTAGATTGTTGCAAGTGGAAACAACTCAAGTATCTCCTTTCTAAAGCACCTGGCGGTACAAAAGAGAGAAGGAAACATCAGGGTCAAAGCTCTGTGGGCCCCTTTTCAAAATAAGGCTTGAAGGGAAACTTGATTTCCCTCGTTGGGAGTAAGAGCGTTGCGGGCTCAATTCTCCCTGAGAAACACTGTAGTTGCACATGCTCCCTTCATAGCACAATTGCCTTTGTGATGCCAAGTGTGTTTCTAGGCAAGGAACTTGGAGGTTGCCATTCTTTGCTAGGTGCTCATCCTTCAGTAATCTTCAGTGACTTGGCGACCCGTTTGAACACTAGCCTCATGCTAGTCTACCTCTTCTATCATGCCACAGATTGGCTTGCAAGTGAATCCATGTAGCGTTGTTCCGTGTGGTTCTTGAGCTCTAGGAAGCATTCCAGGTCTCAGTACTGTCGGATCTGCACTAGGATGAGAAACTTTCAAGAGGACGGCTTGTGTGTTTGGGGTTCGGAGCAGTGCAGCGTTGAGAACAGCTAGATGCCGAGTGTTGGGAAGTGAAAAGCTTCTTGTGATAAACCTCTAGAATGTTGTAAGTTGAAACAACTCAAGTATCTCCCGTCTAAAGCACCGTTGAGGTACAAAATAGAGAAAGAAACAGCAGGGTCAATGCTCTGCGGGTCTTTTGTAAATAAGGCTTGAAAGGAAACTTTAGTTTCATCATTGGGATTTATAGAGTTGCGGGCTGAATTCCCCCTGAGAAACACTGTAGTTGCACATGTTCCCTTCATAGCACAATTGCCTTTGTGATGACAAGTGAGTTTCTAAGAAAGAAACTTGGAGGTTGCCATTCTTTGCTAGGTGCTCATCCTTCAGTCATCTTCAGTGAATTGGAGAACCCGTTTGACCACCAGTCTCAAGCTAACGTTCTTCTTGGATCCTGACACAGATTGGCATGTAGCAGAATCCATGTAGAGTTATTCTGTGTGGTTCCTGAGCTCTAGGAAGCATTCCATGCCTCTTAGTACTGGCGGTCTGCACTAGGATACGAGAAGTACAAGAATGACGGCCTCTGTGTTCGAGCCTTTGTGAGCAAAGCAGCGTTAGCAACAGCTAGATGCCGAGTCATGGGCAGTGAAGGACTTCTTTGGTTAAACCTCTAGATTGTTGCAAGTGGAAACAACTCACGTATCTCCTTTCTAAAGCACCTGGAGGTACAAAAGAGAGAAGGAAACATCAGGGTCAAAGCTCTGTGGGCCCTTTTCAATATAAGGCTTGAAGGGGAACTTGGGTTTCCTCATTGGGAGTAAGAGAGTTGCGGGCTCAATTCTCCCTGAGAAACACTGTAGTTGCACATGCTCCCTTCATAGCACAATTGCCTACGTGATGACAAGTGAGTTTCCTGGAAAGAAACTTGGAGGTTGCCATTCTTTGCTAGGTGCTCATCCTTCGGTAATCTTCAGTGAATTGGAGAACCCGTTTGGCCTCTAGCCTCAAGCTAACGTTCTTCTTGGATCCTGCCACAGATTGGCATGCAGCAGAATCCATGTCGACTTCTTCAGTGTGGTTCTTGAGCTCTAGGAAGCCTTCCCGGTCTCTTAGTACTGTTGGATCTGCACTAGGATGAGAAACTTTCAAGAGGACGGCTTGTGTGTTAGGGGAGTTCTGAGCATTGAAGGGTTGGGAACAGCTAGAGGCCGAGTCATGGGAAGTGAAGGGCTTCTTTTGATAAACCTCTAGAATGTTGTAAGTTGAAACAACTCAGTATCTCCCTTCGAAAGCACCTTTGAGATACAAAAGAGAGAAGGAAACTGCAGGGACAATGCTCTGCGACCCTTTTGAAAATAAGGCTTGAAAGGAAACTTTATTTTCCTCTTTGGGATTTAGAGAGTTGTGGGCTCAATTCTCCCCGAGAAACACTGTAGTTGCACATGCTCCCTTCATAGCACAATTGCCTACGTGATGACAAGTGAGTTTCTAGGCAGGAAACTTGGAGGTTGCCATTCTATGCTAGGTGCTCATCCTTCAGTCATCGGCAGTGAATTGGAGAACCCGTTTGACAGCTAGCCTCAAGCTAACGTTCCTCTTGTATCCTGCCACAGATTGGCATGCAGCAGAATCCATGGAGCGTTCTTCGGTGTGGTTCCTGAGCTCTAGGATGCATTCCGGGTCTCTTAGTACTGGCAGTCCTGCACTAGGGTGCGAAAAGTACAAGTAGGACGACCTGTGTGTTTGGGCCTTTCTGAGCAATGCAGCGTTGGGAACAGCTAGATGCCGAGTCATGGGCAGTGAAGGCCTTCTTTGGTTAAACCTCTAGATTGTTGCAAGTGGAAACAACTCAAGTATCTCCTTTCTAAAGCACCTGGCGGTACAAAAGAGAGAAGGAAACATCAGGGTCAAAGCTCTGTGGGCCCCTTTTCAAAATAAGGCTTGAAGGGAAACTTTATTTCCCTCGTTGGGAGTAAGAGCGTTGCGGGCTCAATTCTCCCTGAGAAACACTGTAGTTGCACATGCTCCCTTCATAGCACAATTGCCTTTGTGATGCCAAGTGTGTTTCTAGGCAAGGAACTTGGAGGTTGCCATTCTTTGCTAGGTGCTCATCCTTCAGTAATCTTCAGTGACTTGGCGACCCGTTTGAACACTAGCCTCATGCTAGTCTACCTCTTCTATCATGCCACAGATTGGCTTGCAAGTGAATCCATGTAGCGTTGTTCCGTGTGGTTCTTGAGCTCTAGGAAGCATTCCAGGTCTCAGTACTGACGGATCTGCACTAGGATGAGAAACTTTCAAGAGGACGGCTTGTGTGTTTGGGGTTCGGAGCAGTGCAGCGTTGAGAACAGCTAGATGCCGAGTGTTGGGAAGTGAAAGGCTTCTTGTGATAAACCTCTAGAATGTTGTAAGTTGAAACAACTCAAGTATCTCCCGTCTAAAGCACCGTTGAGGTACAAAATAGAGAAAGAAACAGCAGGGTCAATGCTCTGCGGGTCTTTTGTAAATAAGGCTTGAAAGGAAACTTTAGTTTCATCATTGGGATTTATAGAGTTGCGGGCTGAATTCCCCTTGAGAAACACTGTCGTTGCACATGTTCCCTTCATAGCACAATTGCCTTTGTGATGACAAGTGAGTTTCTAAGAAAGAAACTTGGAGGTTGCCATTCTTTGCTAGGTGCTCATCCTTCAGTCATCTTCAGTGAATTGGAGAACCCGTTTGACCACCAGTCTCAAGCTAACGTTCTTCTTGGATCCTGACACAGATTGGCATGTAGCAGAATCCATGTAGAGTTATTCTGTGTGGTTCCTGAGCTCTAGGAAGCATTCCATGCCTCTTAGTACTGGCGGTCTGCACTAGGATACGAAAAGTACAAGAATGACGGCCTCTGTGTTCGAGCCTTTGTGAGCAAAGCAGCGTTAGCAACAGCTAGATGCCGAGTCATGGGCAGTGAAGGACTTCTTTGGTTAAACCTCTAGATTGTTGCAAGTGGAAACAACTCACGTATCTCCTTTCTAAAGCACCTGGAGGTACAAAAGAGAGAAGGAAACATCAGGGTCAAAGCTCTGTGGGCCCTTTTCAATATAAGGCTTGAAGGGGAACTTGGGTTTCCTCATTGGGAGTAAGAGAGTTGCGGGCTCAATTCTCCCTGAGAAACACTGTAGTTGCACATGCTCCCTTCATAGCACAATTGCCTTTGTGATGCCAAGTGTGTTTCTAGGCAAGGAACTTGGAGGTTGCCATTCTTTGCTAGGTGCTCATCCTTCAGTAATCTTCAGTGACTTGGCGACCCGTTTGAACACTAGCCTCATGCTAGTCTACCTCTTCTATCATGCCACAGATTGGCTTGCAAGTGAATCCATGTAGCGTTGTTCCGTGTGGTTCTTGAGCTCTAGGAAGCATTCCAGGTCTCAGTACTGTCGGATCTGCACTAGGATGAGAAACTTTCAAGAGGACGGCTTGTGTGTTTGGGGTTCGGAGCAGTGCAGCGTTGAGAACAGCTAGATGCCGAGTGTTGGGAAGTGAAAGGCTTCTTGTGATAAACCTCTAGAATGTTGTAAGTTGAAACAACTCCAGTATCTCCCGTCTAAAGCACCGTTGAGGTACAAAATAGAGAAAGAAACAGCAGGGTCAATGCTCTGCAGGTCTTTTGTAAATAAGGCTTGAAAGGAAACTTTAGTTTCATCATTGGGATTTATACAGTTGCGGGCTGAATTCCCCCTGAGAAACACTGTCGTTGCACATGTTCCCTTCATAGCACAATTGCCTTTGTGATGACAAGTGAGTTTCTAAGAAAGAAACTTGGAGGTTGCCATTCTTTGCTAGGTGCTCATCCTTCAGTCATCTTCAGTGAATTGGAGAACCCGTTTGACCACCAGTCTCAAGCTAACGTTCTTCTTGGATCCTGACACAGATTGGCATGTAGCAGAATCCATGTAGAGTTATTCTGTGTGGTTCCTGAGCTCTAGGAAGCATTCCATGCCTCTTAGTACTGGCGGCCTGCACTAGGATACGAAAAGTACAAGAATGACGGCCTCTGTGTTCGAGCCTTTGTGAGCAAAGCAGCGTTAGCAACAGCTAGATGCCGAGTCATGGGCAGTGAAGGGCTTCTTTTGATAAACCTCTAGAATGTTGTAAGTTGAAACAACTCAGTATCTCCCTTCGAAAGCACCTTTGAGATACAAAAGAGAGAAGGAAACTGCAGGGACAATGCTCTGCGACCCTTTTGAAAATAAGGCTTGAAAGGAAACTTTATTTTCCTCTTTGGGATTTAGAGAGTTGTGGGCTCAATTCTCCCCGAGAAACACTGTAGTTGCACATGCTCCCTTCATAGCACAATTGCCTACGTGATGACAAGTGAGTTTCTAGGCAGGAAACTTGGAGGTTGCCATTCTATGCTAGGTGCTCATCCTTCAGTCATCGGCAGTGAATTGGAGAACCCGTTTGACAGCTAGCCTCAAGCTAACGTTCCTCTTGTATCCTGCCACAGATTGGCATGCAGCAGAATCCATGGAGCGTTCTTCGGTGTGGTTCCTGAGCTCTAGGATGCATTCCGGGTCTCTTAGTACTGGCAGTCCTGCACTAGGCTGTGAAAAGTACAAGTAGGACGACCTGTGTGTTTGGGCCTTTCTGAGCAATGCAGCGTTGGGAACAGCTAGATGCCGAGTCATGGGCAGTGAAGGCCTTCTTTGGTTAAACCTCTAGATTGTTGCAAGTGGAAACAACTCAAGTATCTCCTTTCTAAAGCACCTGGCGGTACAAAAGAGAGAAGGAAACATCAGGGTCAAAGCTCTGTGGGCCCCTTTTCAAAATAAGGCTTGAAGGGAAACTTTATTTCCCTCGTTGGGAGTAAGAGCGTTGCGGGCTCAATTCTCCCTGAGAAACACTGTAGTTGCACATGCTCCCTTCATAGCACAATTGCCTTTGTGATGCCAAGTGTGTTTCTAGGCAAGGAACTTGGAGGTTGCCATTCTTTGCTAGGTGCTCATCCTTCAGTAATCTTCAGTGACTTGGCGACCCGTTTGAACACTAGCCTCATGCTAGTCTACCTCTTCTATCATGCCACAGATTGGCTTGCAAGTGAATCCATGTAGCGTTGTTCCGTGTGGTTCTTGAGCTCTAGGAAGCATTCCAGGTCTCAGTACTGTCGGATCTGCACTAGGATGAGAAACTTTCAAGAGGACGGCTTGTGTGTTTGGGGTTCGGAGCAGTGCAGCGTTGAGAACAGCTAGATGCCGAGTGTTGGGAAGTGAAAGGCTTCTTGTGATAAACCTCTAGAATGTTGTAAGTTGAAACAACTCAAGTATCTCCCGTCTAAAGCACCGTTGAGGTACAAAATAGAGAAAGAAACAGCAGGGTCAATGCTCTGCGGGTCTTTTGTAAATAAGGCTTGAAAGGAAACTTTAGTTTCATCATTGGGATTTATAGAGTTGCGGGCTGAATTCCCCTTGAGAAACACTGTCGTTGCACATGTTCCCTTCATAGCACAATTGCCTTTGTGATGACAAGTGAGTTTCTAAGAAAGAAACTTGGAGGTTGCCATTCTTTGCTAGGTGCTCATCCTTCAGTCATCTTCAGTGAATTGGAGAACCCGTTTGACCACCAGTCTCAAGCTAACGTTCTTCTTGGATCCTGACACAGATTGGCATGTAGCAGAATCCATGTAGAGTTATTCTGTGTGGTTCCTGAGCTCTAGGAAGCATTCCATGCCTCTTAGTACTGGCGGTCTGCACTAGGATACGAAAAGTATAAGAATGACGGCCTCTGTGTTCGAGCCTTTGTGAGCAAAGCAGCGTTAGCAACAGCTAGATGCCGAGTCATGGGCAGTGAAGGACTTCTTTGGTTAAACCTCTAGATTGTTGCAAGTGGAAACAACTCACGTATCTCCTTTCTAAAGCACCTGGAGGTACAAAAGAGAGAAGGAAACATCAGGGTCAAAGCTCTGTGGGCCCTTTTCAATATAAGGCTTGAAGGGGAACTTGGGTTTCCTCATTGGGAGTAAGAGAGTTGCGGGCTCAATTCTCCCTGAGAAACACTGTAGTTGCACATGCTCCCTTCATAGCACAATTGCCTTTGTGATGCCAAGTGTGTTTCTAGGCAAGGAACTTGGAGGTTGCCATTCTTTGCTAGGTGCTCATCCTTCAGTAATCTTCAGTGACTTGGCGACCCGTTTGAACACTAGCCTCATGCTAGTCTACCTCTTCTATCATGCCACAGATTGGCTTGCAAGTGAATCCATGTAGCGTTGTTCCGTGTGGTTCTTGAGCTCTAGGAAGCATTACAGGTCTCCTTACTGTCAGATCTGCACTAGGATGAGAAACTTTCAAGAGGACGGCTTGTGTGTTTGGGGTTCGGAGCAGTGCAGCGTTGAGAACAGCTAGAGGCCGAGTGTTGGGAAGTGAAAGGCTTCTTGTGATAAACCTCTAGAATGTTGTAAGTTGAAACAACTCAAGTATCTCCCGTCCAAAGCACCGTTGAGGTACAAAATAGAGAAAGAAACAGCAGGGTCAATGCTCTGCAGGTCTTTTGTAAATAAGGCTTGAAAGGAAACTTTAGTTTCATCATTGGGATTTATAGAGTTGCGGGCTGAATTCCCCCTGAGAAACACTGTCGTTGCACATGTTCCCTTCATAGCACAATTGCCTTTGTGATGACAAGTGAGTTTCTAAGAAAGAAACTTGGAGGTTGCCATTCTTTGCTAGGTGCTCATCCTTCAGTCATCTTCAGTGAATTGGAGAACCCGTTTGACCACCAGTCTCAAGCTAACGTTCTTCTTGGATCCTGACACAGATTGGCATGTAGCAGAATCCATGTAGAGTTATTCTGTGTGGTTCCTGAGCTCTAGGAAGCATTCCATGCCTCTTAGTACTGGCGGCCTGCACTAGGATACGAAAAGTACAAGAATGACGGCCTCTGTGTTCGAGCCTTTGTGAGCAAAGCAGCGTTAGCAACAGCTAGATGCCGAGTCATGGGCAGTGAAGGACTTCTTTGGTTAAACCTCTAGATTGTTGCAAGTGGAAACAACTCACGTATCTCCTTTCTAAAGCACCTGGAGGTACAAAAGAGAGAAGGAAACATCAGGGTCAAAGCTCTGTGGGCCCTTTTCAATATAAGGCTTGAAGGGGAACTTGGGTTTCCTCATTGGGAGTAAGAGAGTTGCGGGCTCAATTCTCCCTGAGAAACACTGTAGTTGCACATGCTCCCTTCATAGCACAATTGCCTACGTGATGACAAGTGAGTTTCCTGGAAAGAAACTTGGAGGTTGCCATTCTTTGCTAGGTGCTCATCCTTCGGTAATCTTCAGTGAATTGGAGAACCCGTTTGGCCACTAGCCTCAAGCTAACGTTCTTCTTGGATCCTGCCACAGATTGGCATGCAGCAGAATCCATGTCGAGTTCTTCAGTGTGGTTCTTGAGCTCTAGGAAGCCTTCCCGGTCTCTTAGTACTGTTGGATCTGCACTAGGATGAGAAACTTTCAAGAGGACGGCTTGTGTGTTAGGGGAGTTCTGAGCATTGAAGAGTTGGGAACAGCTAGAGGCCGAGTCATGGGAAGTGAAGGGCTTCTTTTGATAAACCTCTAGGATGTTGTAAGTTGAAACAACTCAGTATCTCCCTTCGAAAGCACCTTTGAGATACAAAAGAGAGAAGGAAACTGCAGGGACAATGCTCTGCGACCCTTTTGAAAATAAGGCTTGAAAGGAAACTTTATTTTCCTCTTTGGGATTTAGAGAGTTGTGGGCTCAATTCTCCCCGAGAAACACTGTAGTTGCACATGCTCCCTTCATAGCACAATTGCCTACGTGATGACAAGTGAGTTTCTAGGCAGGAAACTTGGAGGTTGCCATTCTATGCTAGGTGCTCATCCTTCAGTCATCGGCAGTGAATTGGAGAACCCGTTTGACAGCTAGCCTCAAGCTAACGTTCCTCTTGTATCCTGCCACAGATTGGCATGCAGCAGAATCCATGGAGCGTTCTTCGGTGTGGTTCCTGAGCTCTAGGATGCATTCCGGGTCTCTTAGTACTGGCAGTTCTGCACTAGGGTGCGAAAAGTACAAGTAGGACGACCTGTGTGTTTGGGCCTTTCTGAGCAATGCAGCGTTGGGAACAGCTAGATGCCGAGTCATGGGCAGTGAAGGCCTTCTTTGGTTAAACCTCTAGATTGTTGCAAGTGGAAACAACTCAAGTATCTCCTTTCTAAAGCACCTGGCGGTACAAAAGAGAGAAGGAAACATCAGGGTCAAAGCTCTGTGGGCCCCTTTTCAAAATAAGGCTTGAAGGGAAACTTTATTTCCCTCGTTGGGAGTAAGAGCGTTGCGGGCTCAATTCTCCCTGAGAAACACTGTAGTTGCACATGCTCCCTTCATAGCACAATTGCCTTTGTGATGCCAAGTGTGTTTCTAGGCAAGGAACTTGGAGGTTGCCATTCTTTGCTAGGTGCTCATCCTTCAGTAATCTTCAGTGACTTGGCGACCCGTTTGAACACTAGCCTCATGCTAGTCTACCTCTTCTATCATGCCACAGATTGGCTTGCAAGTGAATCCATGTAGCGTTGTTCCGTGTGGTTCTTGAGCTCTAGGAAGCATTCCAGGTCTCAGTACTGTCGGATCTGCACTAGGATGAGAAACTTTCAAGAGGATGGCTTGTGTGTTTGGGGTTCGGAGCAGTGCAGCGTTGAGAACAGCTAGATGCCGAGTGTTGGGAAGTGAAAGGCTTCTTGTGATAAACCTCTAGAATGTTGTAAGTTGAAACAACTCAAGTATCTCCCGTCTAAAGCACCGTTGAGGTACAAAATAGAGAAAGAAACAGCAGGGTCAATGCTCTGCGGGTCTTTTGTAAATAAGGCTTGAAAGGAAACTTTAGTTTCATCATTGGGATTTATAGAGTTGCGGGCTGAATTCCCCCTGAGAAACACTGTCGTTGCACATGTTCCCTTCATAGCACAATTGCCTTTGTGATGACAAGTGAGTTTCTAAGAAAGAAACTTGGAGGTTGCCATTCTTTGCTAGGTGCTCATCCTTCAGTCATCTTCAGTGAATTGGAGAACCCGTTTGACCACCAGTCTCAAGCTAACGTTCTTCTTGGATCCTGACACAGATTGGCATGTAGCAGAATCCATGTAGAGTTATTCTGTGTGGTTCCTGAGCTCCAGGAAGCATTCCATTCCTCTTAGTACTGGCGGCCTGCACTAGGATACGAAAAGTACAAGAATGACGGCCTCTGTGTTCGAGCCTTTGTGAGCAAAGCAGCGTTAGCAACAGCTAGATGCCGAGTCATGGGCAGTGAAGGACTTCTTTGGTTAAACCTCTAGATTGTTGCAAGTGGAAACAACTCACGTTTCTCCTTTCTAAAGCACCTGGAGGTACAAAAGAGAGAAGGAAACATCAGGGTCCAAGCTCTGTGGGCCCTTTTCAATATAAGGCTTGAAGGGGAACTTGGGTTTCCTCATTGGGAGTAAGAGAGTTGCGGGCTCAATTCTCCCTGAATAACACTGTAGTTGCACATGCTCCCTTCATAGCACAATTGCCTACGTGATGACAAGTGAGTTTCCTGGAAAGAAACTTGGAGGTTGCCATTCTTTGCTAGGTGCTCATCCTTCGGTAATCTTCAGTGAATTGGAGAACCCGTTTGGCCACTAGCCTCAAGCTAACGTTCTTCTTGGATCCTGCCACAGATTGGCATGCAGCAGAATCCATGTCGAGTTCTTCAGTGTGGTTCTTGAGCTCTAGGAAGCCTTCCCGGTCTCTTAGTACTGTTGGATCTGCACTAGGATGAGAAACCTTCAAGAGGACGGCTTGTGTGTTAGGGGAGTTCTGAGCATTGAAGTGTTGGGAACAGCTAGAGGCCGAGTCATGGGAAGTGAAGGGCTTCTTTTGATAAACCTCTAGAATGTTGTAAGTTGAAACAACTCAGTATCTCCCTTCGAAAGCACCTTTGAGATACAAAAGAGAGAAGGAAACTGCAGGGACAATGCTCTGCGACCCTTTTGAAAATAAGGCTTGAAAGGAAACTTTATTTTCCTCTTTGGGATTTAGAGAGTTGTGGGCTCAATTCTCCCCGAGAAACACTGTAGTTGCACATGCTCCCTTCATAGCACAATTGCCTACGTGATGACAAGTGAGTTTCTAGGCAGGAAACTTGGAGGTTGCCATTCTATGCTAGGTGCTCATCCTTCAGTCATCGGCAGTGAATTGGAGAACCCGTTTGACAGCTAGCCTCAAGCTAACGTTCCTCTTGTATCCTGCCACAGATTGGCATGCAGCAGAATCCATGGAGCGTTCTTCGGTGTGGTTCCTGAGCTCTAGGATGCATTCCGGGTCTCTTAGTACTGGCAGTTCTGCACTAGGGTGCGAAAAGTACAAGTAGGACGACCTGTGTGTTTGGGCCTTTCTGAGCAATGCAGCGTTGGGAACAGCTAGATGCCGAGTCATGGGCAGTGAAGGCCTTCTTTGGTTAAACCTCTAGATTGTTGCAAGTGGAAACAACTCAAGTATCTCCTTTCTAAAGCACCTGGCGGTACAAAAGAGAGAAGGAAACATCAGGGTCAAAGCTCTGTGGGCCCCTTTTCAAAATAAGGCTTGAAGGGAAACTTGATTTCCCTCGTTGGGAGTAAGAGCGTTGCGGGCTCAATTCTCCCTGAGAAACACTGTAGTTGCACATGCTCCCTTCATAGCACAATTGCCTTTGTGATGCCAAGTGTGTTTCTAGGCAAGGAACTTGGAGGTTGCCATTCATTGCTAGGTGCTCATCCTTCAGTAATCTTCAGTGACTTGGCGACCCGTTTGAACACTAGCCTCATGCTAGTCTACCTCTTCTATCATGCCACAGATTGGCTTGCAAGTGAATCCATGTAGCGTTGTTCCGTGTGGTTCTTGAGCTCTAGGAAGCATTCCAGGTCTCAGTACTGTCGGATCTGCACTAGGATGAGAAACTTTCAAGAGGACGGCTTGTGTGTTTGGGGTTCGGAGCAGTGCAGCGTTGAGAACAGCTAGATGCCGAGTGTTGGGAAGTGAAAGGCTTCTTGTGATAAACCTCTAGAATGTTGTAAGTTGAAACAACTCAAGTATCTCCCGTCTAAAGCACCGTTGAGGTACAAAATAGAGAAAGAAACAGCAGGGTCAATGCTCTGCGGGTCTTTTGTAAATAAGGCTTGAAAGGAAACTTTAGTTTCATCATTGGGATTTATAGAGTTGCGGGCTGAATTCCCCCTGAGAAACACTGTCGTTGCACATGTTCCCTTCATAGCACAATTGCCTTTGTGATGACAAGTGAGTTTCTAAGAAAGAAACTTGGAGGTTGCCATTCTTTGCTAGGTGCTCATCCTTCAGTCATCTTCAGTGAATTGGAGAACCCGTTTGACCACCAGTCTCAAGCTAACGTTCTTCTTGGATCCTGACACAGATTGGCATGTAGCAGAATCCATGTAGAGTTATTCTGTGTGGTTCCTGAGCTCTAGGAAGCATTCCATGCCTCTTAGTACTGGCGGCCTGCACTAGGATACGAAAAGTACAAGAATGACGGCCTCTGTGTTCGAGCCTTTGTGAGCAAAGCAGCGTTAGCAACAGCTAGATGCCGAGTCATGGGCAGTGAAGGACTTCTTTGGTTAAACCTCTAGATTGTTGCAAGTGGAAACAACTCACGTATCTCCTTTCTAAAGCACCTGGAGGTACAAAAGAGAGAAGGAAACATCAGGGTCCAAGCTCTGTGGGCCCTTTTCAATATAAGGCTTGAAGGGGAACTTGGGTTTCCTCATTGGGAGTAAGAGAGTTGCGGGCTCAATTCTCCCTGAGAAACACTGTAGTTGCACATGCTCCCTTCATAGCACAATTGCCTACGTGATGACAAGTGAGTTTCCTGGAAAGAAACTTGGAGGTTGCCATTCTTTGCTAGGTGCTCATCCTTCGGTAATCTTCAGTGAATTGGAGAACCCGTTTGGCCACTAGCCTCAAGCTAACGTTCTTCTTGGATCCTGCCACAGATTGGCATGCAGCAGAATCCATGTCGAGTTCTTCAGTGTGGTTCTTGAGCTCTAGGAAGCCTTCCCGGTCTCTTAGTACTGTTGGATCTGCACTAGGATGAGAAACTTTCAAGAGGACGGCTTGTGTGTTAGGGGAGTTCTGAGCATTGAAGAGTTGGGAACAGCTAGAGGCCGAGTCATGGGAAGTGAAGGGCTTCTTTTGATAAACCTCTAGGATGTTGTAAGTTGAAACAACTCAGTATCTCCCTTCGAAAGCACCTTTGAGATACAAAAGAGAGAAGGAAACTGCAGGGACAATGCTCTGTGACCCTTTTGAAAATAAGGCTTGAAAGGAAACTTTATTTTCCTCTTTGGGATTTAGAGAGTTGTGGGCTCAATTCTCCCCGAGAAACACTGTAGTTGCACATGCTCCCTTCATAGCACAATTGCCTACGTGATGACAAGTGAGTTTCCTGGAAAGAAACTTGGAGGTTGCCATTCTATGCTAGGTGCTCATCCTTCAGTCATCGGCAGTGAATTGGAGAACCCGTTTGACAGCTAGCCTCAAGCTAACGTTCCTCTTGTATCCTGCCACAGATTGGCATGCAGCAGAATCCATGGAGCGTTCTTCGGTGTGGTTCCTGAGCTCTAGGATGCATTCCGGGTCTCTTAGTACTGGCAGTCCTGCACTAGGGTGCGAAAAGTACAAGTAGGACGACCTGTGTGTTTGGGCCTTTCTGAGCAATGCAGCGTTGGGAACAGCTAGATGCCGAGTCATGGGCAGTGAAGGCCTTCTTTGGTTAAACCTCTAGATTGTTGCAAGTGGAAACAACTCAAGTATCTCCTTTCTAAAGCACCTGGCGGTACAAAAGAGAGAAGGAAACATCAGGGTCAAAGCTCTGTGGGCCCCTTTTCAAAATAAGGCTTGAAGGGAAACTTGATTTCCCTCGTTGGGAGTAAGAGCGTTGCGGGCTCAATTCTCCCTGAGAAACACTGTAGTTGCACATGCTCCCTTCATAGCACAATTGCCTTTGTGATGCCAAGTGTGTTTCTAGGCAAGGAACTTGGAGGTTGCCATTCTTTGCTAGGTGCTCATCCTTCAGTAATCTTCAGTGACTTGGCGACCCGTTTGAACACTAGCCTCATGCTAGTCTACCTCTTCTATCATGCCACAGATTGGCTTGCAAGTGAATCCATGTAGCGTTGTTCCGTGTGGTTCTTGAGCTCTAGGAAGCATTCCAGGTCTCAGTACTGTCGGATCTGCACTAGGATGAGAAACTTTCAAGAGGACGGCTTGTGTGTTTGGGGTTCGGAGCAGTGCAGCGTTGAGAACAGCTAGATGCCGAGTGTTGGGAAGTGAAAGGCTTCTTGTGATAAACCTCTAGAATGTTGTAAGTTGAAACAACTCAAGTATCTCCCGTCTAAAGCACCGTTGAGGTACAAAATAGAGAAAGAAACAGCAGGGTCAATGCTCTGCGGGTCTTTTGTAAATAAGGCTTGAAAGGAAACTTTAGTTTCATCATTGGGATTTATAGAGTTGCGGGCTGAATTCCCCCTGAGAAACACTGTCTTTGCACATGTTCCCTTCATAGCACAATTGCCTTTGTGATGACAAGTGAGTTTCTAAGAAAGAAACTTGGAGGTTGCCATTCTTTGCTAGGTGCTCATCCTTCAGTCATCTTCAGTGAATTGGAGAACCCGTTTGACCACCAGTCTCAAGCTAACGTTCTTCTTGGATCCTGACACAGATTGGCATGTAGCAGAATCCATGTAGAGTTATTCTGTGTGGTTCCTGAGCTCTAGGAAGCATTCCATGCCTCTTAGTACTGGCGGTCTGCACTAGGATACGAAAAGTACAAGAATGACGGCCTCTGTGTTCGAGCCTTTGTGAGCAAAGCAGCGTTAGCAACAGCTAGATGCCGAGTCATGGGCAGTGAAGGACTTCTTTGGTTAAACCTCTAGATTGTTGCAAGTGGAAACAACTCACGTATCTCCTTTCTAAAGCACCTGGAGGTACAAAAGAGAGAAGGAAACATCAGGGTCAAAGCTCTGTGGGCCCTTTTCAATATAAGGCTTGAAGGGGAACTTGGGTTTCCTCATTGGGAGTAAGAGAGTTGCGGGCTCAATTCTCCCTGAGAAACACTGTAGTTGCACATGCTCCCTTCATAGCACAATTGCCTTTGTGATGCCAAGTGTGTTTCTAGGCAAGGAACTTGGAGGTTGCCATTCTTTGCTAGGTGCTCATCCTTCAGTAATCTTCAGTGACTTGGCGACCCGTTTGAACACTAGCCTCATGCTAGTCTACCTCTTCTATCATGCCACAGATTGGCTTGCAAGTGAATCCATGTAGCGTTGTTCCGTGTGGTTCTTGAGCTCTAGGAAGCATTCCAGGTCTCAGTACTGTCGGATCTGCACTAGGATGAGAAACTTTCAAGAGGACGGCTTGTGTGTTTGGGGTTCGGAGCAGTGCAGCGTTGAGAACAGCTAGATGCCGAGTGTTGGGAAGTGAAAGGCTTCTTGTGATAAACCTCTAGAATGTTGTAAGTTGAAACAACTCAAGTATCTCCCGTCTAAAGCACCGTTGAGGTACAAAATAGAGAAAGAAACAGCAGGGTCAATGCTCTGCGGGTCTTTTGTAAATAAGGCTTGAAAGGAAACTTTAGTTTCATCATTGGGATTTATAGAGTTGCGGGCTGAATTCCCCCTGAGAAACACTGTAGTTGCACATGTTCCCTTCATAGCACAATTGCCTTTGTGATGACAAGTGAGTTTCTAAGAAAGAAACTTGGAGGTTGCCATTCTTTGCTAGGTGCTCATCCTTCAGTCATCTTCAGTGAATTGGAGAACCCGTTTGACCACCAGTCTCAAGCTAACGTTCTTCTTGGATCCTGACACAGATTGGCATGTAGCAGAATCCATGTAGAGTTATTCTGTGTGGTTCCTGAGCTCTAGGAAGCATTCCATGCCTCTTAGTACTGGCGGTCTGCACTAGGATACGAAAAGTACAAGAATGACGGCCTCTGTGTTCAAGCCTTTGTGAGCAAAGCAGCGTTAGCAACAGCTAGATGCCGAGTCATGGGCAGTGAAGGACTTCTTTGGTTAAACCTCTAGATTGTTGCAAGTGGAAACAACTCACGTATCTCCTTTCTAAAGCACCTGGAGGTACAAAAGAGAGAAGGAAACATCAGGGTCAAAGCTCTGTGGGCCCTTTTCAATATAAGGCTTGAAGGGGAACTTGGGTTTCCTCATTGGGAGTAAGAGAGTTGCGGGCTCAATTCTCCCTGAGAAACACTGTAGTTGCACATGCTCCCTTCATAGCACAATTGCCTACGTGATGACAAGTGAGTTTCCTGGAAAGAAACTTGGAGGTTGCCATTCTTTGCTAGGTGCTCATCCTTCGGTAATCTTCAGTGAATTGGAGAACCCGTTTGGCCACTAGCCTCAAGCTAACGTTCTTCTTGGATCCTGCCACAGATTGGCATGCAGCAGAATCCATGTCGAGTTCTTCAGTGTGGTTCTTGAGCTCTAGGAAGCCTTCCCGGTCTCTTAGTACTGTTGGATCTGCACTAGGATGAGAAACTTTCAAGAGGACGGCTTGTGTGTTAGGGGAGTTCTGAGCATTGAAGGGTTGGGAACAGCTAGAGGCCGAGTCATGGGAAGTGAAGGGCTTCTTTTGATAAACCTCTAGAATGTTGTAAGTTGAAACAACTCAGTATCTCCCTTCGAAAGCACCTTTGAGATACAAAAGAGAGAAGGAAACTGCAGGGACAATGCTCTGCGACCCTTTTGAAAATAAGGCTTGAAAGGAAACTTTATTTTCCTCTTTGGGATTTAGAGAGTTGTGGGCTCAATTCTCCCCGAGAAACACTGTAGTTGCACATGCTCCCTTCTTAGCACAATTGCCTACGTGATGACAAGTGAGTTTCTAGGCAGGAAACTTGGAGGTTGCCATTCTATGCTAGGTGCTCATCCTTCAGTCATCGGCAGTGAATTGGAGAACCCGTTTGACAGCTAGCCTCAAGCTAACGTTCCTCTTGTATCCTGCCACAGATTGGCATGCAGCAGAATCCATGGAGCGTTCTTCGGTGTGGTTCCTGAGCTCTAGGATGCATTCCGGGTCTCTTAGTACTGGCAGTCCTGCACTAGGGTGCGAAAAGTACAAGTAGGACGACCTGTGTGTTTGGGCCTTTCTGAGCAATGCAGCGTTGGGAACAGCTAGATGCCGAGTCATGGGCAGTGAAGGCCTTCTTTGGTTAAACCTCTAGATTGTTGCAAGTGGAAACAACTCAAGTATCTCCTTTCTAAAGCACCTGGCGGTACAAAAGAGAGAAGGAAACATCAGGGTCAAAGCTCTGTGGGCCCCTTTTCAAAATAAGGCTTGAAGGGAAACTTGATTTCCCTCGTTGGGAGTAAGAGCGTTGCGGGCTCAATTCTCCCTGAGAAACACTGTAGTTGCACATGCTCCCTTCATAGCACAATTGCCTTTGTGATGCCAAGTGTGTTTCTAGGCAAGGAACTTGGAGGTTGCCATTCTTTGCTAGGTGCTCATCCTTCAGTAATCTTCAGTGACTTGGCGACCCGTTTGAACACTAGCCTCATGCTAGTCTACCTCTTCTATCATGCCACAGATTGGCTTGCAAGTGAATCCATGTAGCGTTGTTCCGTGTGGTTCTTGAGCTCTAGGAAGCATTCCAGGTCTCAGTACTGTCGGATCTGCACTAGGATGAGAAACTTTCAAGAGGACGGCTTGTGTGTTTGGGGTTCGGAGCAGTGCAGCGTTGAGAACAGCTAGATGCCGAGTGTTGGGAAGTGAAAGGCTTCTTGTGATAAACCTCTAGAATGTTGTAAGTTGAAACAACTCAAGTATCTCCCGTCTAAAGCACCGTTGAGGTACAAAATAGAGAAAGAAACAGCAGGGTCAATGCTCTGCGGGTCTTTTGTAAATAAGGCTTGAAAGGAAACTTTAGTTTCATCATTGGGATTTATAGAGTTGCGGGCTGAATTCCCCCTGAGAAACACTGTAGTTGCACATGTTCCCTTCATAGCACAATTGCCTTTGTGATGACAAGTGAGTTCCTAAGAAAGAAACTTGGAGGTTGCCATTCTTTGCTAGGTGCTCATCCTTCAGTCATCTTCAGTGAATTGGAGAACCCGTTTGACCACCAGTCTCAAGCTAACGTTCTTCTTGGATCCTGACACAGATTGGCATGTAGCAGAATCCATGTAGAGTTATTCTGTGTGGTTCCTGAGCTCTAGGAAGCATTCCATGCCTCTTAGTACTGGCGGCCTGCACTAGGATACGAAAAGTACAAGAATGACGGCCTCTGTGTTCGAGCCTTTGTGAGCAAAGCAGCGTTAGCAACAGCTGGATGCCGAGTCATGGGCAGTGAAGGACTTCTTTGGTTAAACCTCTAGATTGTTGCAAGTGGAAACAACTCACGTATCTCCTTTCTAAAGTACCTGGAGGTACAAAAGAGAGAAGGAAACATCAGGGTCAAAGCTCTGTGGGCCCTTTTCAATATAAGGCTTGAAGGGGAACTTGAGTTTCCTCATTGGGAGTAAGAGAGTTGCGGGCTCAATTCTCCCTGAGAAACACTGTAGTTGCACATGCTCCCTTCATAGCACAATTGCCTACGTGATGACAAGTGAGTTTCCTGGAAAGAAACTTGGAGGTTGCCATTCTTTGCTAGGTGCTCATCCTTCGGTAATCTTCAGTGAATTGGAGAACCCGTTTGGCCACTAGCCTCAAGCTAACGTTCTTCTTGGATCCTGCCACAGATTGGCATGCAGCAGAATCCATGTCGAGTTCTTCAGTGTGGTTTTTGAGCTCTAGGAAGCCTTCCCGGTCTCTTAGTACTGTTGGATCTGCACTAGGATGAGAAACTTTCAAGAGGACGGCTTGTGTGTTAGGGGAGTTCTGAGCATTGAAGGGTTGGGAACAGCTAGAGGCCGAGTCATGGGAAGTGAAGGGCTTCTTTTGATAAACCTCTAGAATGTTGTAAGTTGAAACAACTCAGTATCTCCCTTCGAAAGCACCTTTGAGATACAAAAGAGAGAAGGAAACTGCAGGGACAATGCTCTGCGACCCTTTTGAAAATAAGGCTTGAAAGGAAACTTTATTTTCCTCTTTGGGATTTAGAGAGTTGTGGGCTCAATTCTCCCCGAGAAACACTGTAGTTGCACATGCTCCCTTCATAGCACAATTGCCTACGTGATGACAAGTGAGTTTCCTGGAAAGAAACTTGGAGGTTGCCATTCTTTGCTAGGTGCTCATCCTTCGGTAATCTTCAGTGAATTGGAGAACCCGTTTGGCCACTAGCCTCAAGCTAACGTTCTTCTTGGATCCTGCCACAGATTGGCATGCAGCAGAATCCATGTCGAGTTCTTCAGTGTGGTTCTTGAGCTCTAGGAAGCCTTCCCGGTCTCTTAGTACTGTTGGATCTGCACTAGGATGAGAAACTTTCAAGAGGACGGCTTGTGTGTTAGGGGAGTTCTGAGCATTGAAGGGTTGGGAACAGCTAGAGGCCGAGTCATGGGAAGTGAAGGGCTTCTTTTGATAAACCTCTAGAATGTTGTAAGTTGAAACAACTCAGTATCTCCCTTCGAAAGCACCTTTGAGATACAAAAGAGAGAAGGAAACTGCAGGGACAATGCTCTGCGACCCTTTTGAAAATAAGGCTTGAAAGGAAACTTTATTTTCCTCTTTGGGATTTAGAGAGTTGTGGGCTCAATTCTCCCCGAGAAACACTGTAGTTGCACATGCTCCCTTCATAGCACAATTGCCTACGTGATGACAAGTGAGTTTCTAGGCAAGAAACTTGGAGGTTGCCATTCTATGCTAGGTGCTCATCCTTCAGTCATCGGCAGTGAATTGGAGAACCCGTTTGACAGCTAGCCTCAAGCTAACGTTCCTCTTGTATCCTGCCACAGATTGGCATGCAGCAGAATCCATGGAGCGTTCTTCGGTGTGGTTCCTGAGCTCTAGGATGCATTCCGGGTCTCTTAGTACTGGCAGTTCTGCACTAGGGTGCGAAAAGTACAAGTAGGACGACCTGTGTGTTTGGGCCTTTCTGAGCAATGCAGCGTTGGGAACAGCTAGATGCCGAGTCATGGGCAGTGAAGGCCTTCTTTGGTTAAACCTCTAGATTGTTGCAAGTGGAAACAACTCAAGTATCTCCTTTCGAAAGCACCTGGCGGTACAAAAGAGAGAAGGAAACATCAGGGTCAAAGCTCTGTGGGCCCCTTTTCAAAATAAGGCTTGAAGGGAAACTTTATTTCCCTCGTTGGGAGTAAGAGCGTTGCGGGCTCAATTCTCCCTGAGAAACACTGTAGTTGCACATTCTCCCTTCATAGCACAATTGCCTTTGTGATGCCAAGTGTGTTTCTAGGCAAGGAACTTGGAGGTTGTCATTCTTTGCTAGGTGCTCATCCTTCAGTAATCTTCAGTGACTTGGCGACCCGTTTGAACACTAGCCTCATGTTAGTCTACCTCTTCTATCATGCCACAGATTGGCTTGCAAGTGAATCCATGTAGCGTTGTTCCGTGTGGTTCTTGAGCTCTAGGAAGCATTCCAGGTCTCAGTACTGTCGGATCTGCACTAGGATGAGAAACTTTCAAGAGGACGGCTTGTGTGTTTGGGGTTCGGAGCAGTGCAGCGTTGAGAACAGCTAGATGCCGAGTGTTGGGAAGTGAAAGGCTTCTTGTGATAAACCTCTAGAATGCTGTAAGTTGAAACAACTCAAGTATCTCCCGTCTAAAGCACCGTTGAGGTACAAAATAGAGAAAGAAACAGCAGAGTCAATGCTCTGCGGGTCTTTTGTAAATAAGGCTTGAAAGGAAACTTTAGTTTCATCATTGGGATTTATAGAGTTGCGGGCTGAATTCCCCCTGAGAAACACTGTCGTTGCACATGTTCCCTTCATAGCACAATTGCCTTTGTGATGACAAGTGAGTTTCTAAGAAAGAAACTTGGAGGTTGCCATTCTTTGCTAGGTGCTCATCCTTCAGTCATCTTCAGTGAATTGGAGAACCCGTTTGACCACCAGTCTCAAGCTAACGTTCTTCTTGGATCCTGACACAGATTGGCATGTAGCAGAATCCATGTAGAGTTATTCTGTGTGGTTCCTGAGCTCTAGGAAGCATTCCATGCCTCTTAGTACTGGCGGTCTGCACTAGGATACGAAAAGTACAAGAATGACGGCCTCTGTGTTCGAGCCTTTGTGAGCAAAGCAGCGTTAGCAACAGCTAGATGCCGAGTCATGGGCAGTGAAGGACTTCTTTGGTTAAACCTCTAGATTGTTGCAAGTGGAAACAA
Source organism: Eubalaena glacialis (assembly GCF_028564815.1). NCBI lineage: Eukaryota > Metazoa > Chordata > Mammalia > Artiodactyla > Balaenidae > Eubalaena > Eubalaena glacialis. Next base: position 53,030,845 of record NC_083722.1, on the reverse strand, counting down.
CTCACGTATCTCCTTTCTAAAGCACCTGGAGGTACAAAAGAGAGAAGGAAACATCAGGGTCAAAGCTCTGGGGCCCTTTTCAATATAAGGCTTGAAGGGGAACTTGGGTTTCCTCATTGGGAGTAAGAGAGTTGCGGGCTCAATTCTCCCTGAGAAACACTGTAGTTGCACATGCTCCCTTCATAGCACAATTGCCTACGTGATGACAAGTGAGTTTCCTGGAAAGAAACTTGGAGGTTGCCATTCTTTGCTAGGTGCTCATCCTTCGGTAATCTTGAGTGAATTGGAGAACCCGTTTGGCCACTAGCCTCAAGCTAACGTTCTTCTTGGATCCTGCCACAGATTGGCATGCAGCAGAATCCATGTCGAGTTCTTCAGTGTGGTTCTTGAGCTCTAGGAAGCCTTCCCGGTCTCTTAGTACTGTTGGATCTGCACTAGGATGAGAAACTTTCAAGAGGACGGCTTGTGTGTTAGGGGAGTTCTGAGCATTGAAGGGTTGGGAACAGCTAGAGGCCGAGTCATGGGAAGTGAAGGGCTTCTTTTGATAAACCTCTAGAATGTTGTAAGTTGAAACAACTCAGTATCTCCCTTCGAAAGCACCTTTGAGATACAAAAGAGAGAAGGAAACTGCAGGGACAATGCTCTGCGACCCTTTTGAAAATAAGGCTTGAAAGGAAACTTTATTTTCCTCTTTGGGATTTAGAGAGTTGTGGGCTCAATTCTCCCCGAGAAACACTGTAGTTGCACATGCTCCCTTCATAGCACAATTGCCTACGTGATGACAAGTGAGTTTCTAGGCAGGAAACTTGGAGGTTGCCATTCTATGCTAGGTGCTCATCCTTCAGTCATCGGCAGTGAATTGGAGAACCCGTTTGACAGCTAGCCTCAAGCTAACGTTCCTCTTGTATCCTGCCACAGATTGGCATGCAGCAGAATCCATGGAGCGTTCTTCGGTGTGGTTCCTGAGCTCTAGGATGCATTCCGGGTCTCTTAGTACTGGCAGTCCTGCACTAGGGTGCGAAAAGTACAAGTAGGACGACCTGTGTGTTTGGGCCTTTCTGAGCAATGCAGCGTTGGGAACAGCTAGATGCCGAGTCATGGGCAGTGAAGGCCTTCTTTGGTTAAACCTCTAGATTGTTGCAAGTGGAAACAACTCAAGTATCTCCTTTCTAAAGCACCTGGCGGTACAAAAGAGAGAAGGAAACATCAGGGTCAAAGCTCTGTGGGCCCCTTTTCAAAATAAGGCTTGAAGGGAAACTTGATTTCCCTCGTTGGGCGTAAGAGCGTTGCAGGCTCAATTCTCCCTGAGAAACACTGTAGTTGCACATGCTCCCTTCATAGCACAATTGCCTTTGTGATGCCAAGTGTGTTTCTAGGCAAGGAACTTGGAGGTTGCCATTCTTTGCTAGGTGCTCATCCTTCAGTAATCTTCAGTGACTTGGCGACCCGTTTGAACACTAGCCTCATGCTAGTCTACCTCTTCTATCATGCCACAGATTGGCTTGCAAGTGAATCCATGTAGCGTTGTTCCGTGTGGTTCTTGAGCTCTAGGAAGCATTCCAGGTCTCAGTACTGTCGGATCTGCACTAGGATGAGAAACTTTCAAGAGGACGGCTTGTGTGTTTGGGGTTCGGAGCAGTGCAGCGTTGAGAACAGCTAGATGCCGAGTGTTGGGAAGTGAAAGGCTTCTTGTGATAAACCTCTAGAATGCTGTAAGTTGAAACAACTCAAGTATCTCCCGTCTAAAGCACCGTTGAGGTACAAAATAGAGAAAGAAACAGCAGAGTCAATGCTCTGCGGGTCTTTTGTAAATAAGGCTTGAAAGGGAACTTTAGTTTCATCATTGGGATTTATAGAGTTGCGGGCTGAATTCCCCCTGAGAAACACTGTCGTTGCACATGTTCCCTTCATAGCACAATTGCCTTTGTGATGACAAGTGAGTTTCTAAGAAAGAAACTTGGAGGTTGCCATTCTTTGCTAGGTGCTCATCCTTCAGTCATCTTCAGTGAATTGGAGAACCCGTTTGACCACCAGTCTCAAGCTAACGTTCTTCTTGGATCCTGACACAGATTGGCATGTAGCAGAATCCATGTAGAGTTATTCTGTGTGGTTCCTGAGCTCTAGGAAGCATTCCATGCCTCTTAGTACTGGCGGTCTGCACTAGGATACGAAAAGTACAAGAATGACGGCCTCTGTGTTCGAGCCTTTGTGAGCAAAGCAGCGTTAGCAACAGCTAGATGCCGAGTCATGGGCAGTGAAGGACTTCTTTGGTTAAACCTCTAGATTGTTGCAAGTGGAAACAACTCACGTATCTCCTTTCTAAAGCACCTGGAGGTACAAAAGAGAGAAGGAAACATCAGGGTCAAAGCTCTGTGGGCCCTTTTCAATATAAGGCTTGAAGGGGAACTTGGGTTTCCTCATTGGGAGTAAGAGAGTTGCGGGCTCAATTCTCCCTGAGAAACACTGTAGTTGCACATGCTCCCTTCATAGCACAATTGCCTACGTGATGACAAGTGAGTTTCCTGGAAAGAAACTTGGAGGTTGCCATTCTTTGCTAGGTGCTCATCCTTCGGTAATCTTCAGTGAATTGGAGAACCCGTTTGGCCACTAGCCTCAAACTAACGTTCTTCTTGGATCCTGCCACAGATTGGCATGCAGCAGAATCCATGTCGAGTTCTTCAGTGTGGTTCTTGAGCTCTAGGAAGCCTTCCTGGTCTCTTAGTACTGTTGGATCTGCACTAGGATGAGAAACTTTCAAGAGGACGGCTTGTGTGTTAGGGGAGTTCTGAGCATTGAAGGGTTGGGAACAGCTAGAGGCCGAGTCATGGGAAGTGAAGGGCTTCTTTTGATAAACCTCTAGGATGTTGTAAGTTGAAACAACTCAGTATCTCCCTTCGAAAGCACCTTTGAGATACAAAAGAGAGAAGGAAACTGCAGGGACAATGCTCTGCGACCCTTTTGAAAATAAGGCTTGAAAGGAAACTTTATTTTCCTCTTTGGGATTTAGAGAGTTGTGGGCTCAATTCTCCCCGAGAAACACTGTAGTTGCACATGCTCCCTTCATAGCACAATTGCCTACGTGATGACAAGTGAGTTTCTAGGCAAGAAACTTGGAGGTTGCCATTCTATGCTAGGTGCTCATCCTTCAGTCATCGTCAGTGAATTGGAGAACCCGTTTGACAGCTAGCCTCAAGCTAACGTTCCTCTTGTATCCTGCCACAGATTGGCATGCAGCAGAATCCATGGAGCGTTCTTCGGTGTGGTTCCTGAGCTCTAGGATGCATTCCGGGTCTCTTAGTACTGGCAGTCCTGCACTAGGGTGCGAAAAGTACAAGTAGGACGACCTGTGTGTTTGGGCCTTTCTGAGCAATGCAGCGTTGGGAACAGCTAGATGCCGAGTCATGGGCAGTGAAGGCCTTCTTTGGTTAAACCTCTAGATTGTTGCAAGTGGAAACAACTCAAGTATCTCCTTTCTAAAGCACCTGGCGGTACAAAAGAGAGAAGGAAACATCAGGGTCAAAGCTCTGTGGGCCCCTTTTCAAAATAAGGCTTGAAGGGAAACTTGATTTCCCTCGTTGGGAGTAAGAGCGTTGCGGGCTCAATTCTCCCTGAGAAACACTGTAGTTGCACATGCTCCCTTCATAGCACAATTGCCTTTGTGATGCCAAGTGTGTTTCTAGGCAAGGAACTTGGAGGTTGCCATTCTTTGCTAGGTGCTCATCCTTCAGTAATCTTCAGTGACTTGGCGACCCATTTGAACACTAGCCTCATGCTAGTCTACCTCTTCTATCATGCCACAGATTGGCTTGCAAGTGAATCCATGTAGCGTTGTTCCGTGTGGTTCTTGAGCTCTAGGAAGCATTCCAGGTCTCAGTACTGTCGGATCTGCACTAGGATGAGAAACTTTCAAGAGGACGGCTTGTGTGTTTGGGGTTCGGAGCAGTGCAGCGTTGAGAACAGCTAGATGCCGAGTGTTGGGAAGTGAAAGGCTTCTTGTGATAAACCTCTAGAATGTTGTAAGTTGAAACAACTCAAGTATCTCCCGTCTAAAGCACCGTTGAGGTACAAAATAGAGAAAGAAACAGCAGGGTCAATGCTCTGCGGGTCTTTTGTAAATAAGGTTTGAAAGGAAACTTTAGTTTCATCATTGGGATTTATAGAGTTGCGGGCTGAATTCCCCCTGAGAAACACTGTAGTTGCACATGTTCCCTTCATAGCACAATTGCCTTTGTGATGACAAGTGAGTTTCTAAGAAAGAAACTTGGAGGTTGCCATTCTTTGCTAGGTGCTCATCCTTCAGTCATCTTCAGTGAATTGGAGAACCCGTTTGGCCACTAGCCTCAAGCTAACGTTCTTCTTGGATCCTGCCACAGATTGGCATGCAGCAGAATCCATGTCGAGTTCTTCAGTGTGGTTCTTGAGCTCTAGGAAGCCTTCCCGGTCTCTTAGTACTGTTGGATCTGCACTAGGATGAGAAACTTTCAAGAGGACGGCTTGTGTGTTAGGGGAGTTCTGAGCATTGAAGGGTTGGGAACAGCTAGAGGCCGAGTCATGGGAAGTGAAGGGCTTCTTTTGATAAACCTCTAGAATGTTGTAAGTTGAAACAACTCAGTATCTCCCTTCGAAAGCACCTTTGAGATACAAAAGAGAGAAGGAAACTGCAGGGACAATGCTCTGCGACCCTTTTGAAAATAAGGCTTGAAAGGAAACTTTATTTTCCTCTTTGGGATTTAGAGAGTTGTGGGCTCAATTCTCCCCGAGAAACACTGTAGTTGCACATGCTCCCTTCATAGCACAATTGCCTACGTGATGACAAGTGAGTTTCTAGGCAGGAAACTTGGAGGTTGCCATTCTATGCTAGGTGCTCATCCTTCAGTCATCGGCAGTGAATTGGAGAACCCGTTTGACAGCTAGCCTCAAGCTAACGTTCCTCTTGTATCCTGCCACAGATTGGCATGCAGCAGAATCCATGGAGCGTTCTTCGGTGTGGTTCCTGAGCTCTAGGATGCATTCCGGGTCTCTTAGTACTGGCAGTCCTGCACTAGGGTGCGAAAAGTACAAGTAGGACGACCTGTGTGTTTGGGCCTTTCTGAGCAATGCAGCGTTGGGAACAGCTAGATGCCGAGTCATGGGCAGTGAAGGCCTTCTTTGGTTAAACCTCTAGATTGTTGCAAGTGGAAACAACTCAAGTATCTCCTTTCTAAAGCACCTGGCGGTACAAAAGAGAGAAGGAAACATCAGGGTCAAAGCTCTGTGGGCCCCTTTTCAAAATAAGGCTTGAAGGGAAACTTGATTTCCCTCGTTGGGCGTAAGAGCGTTGCGGGCTCAATTCTCCCTGAGAAACACTGTAGTTGCACATGCTCCCTTCATAGCACAATTGCCTTTGTGATGCCAAGTGTGTTTCTAGGCAAGGAACTTGGAGGTTGCCATTCTTTGCTAGGTGCTCATCCTTCAGTAATCTTCAGTGACTTGGCGACCCGTTTGAACACTAGCCTCATGCTAGTCTACCTCTTCTATCATGCCACAGATTGGCTTGCAAGTGAATCCATGTAGCGTTGTTCCGTGTGGTTCTTGAGCTCTAGGAAGCATTCCAGGTCTCAGTACTGTCGGATCTGCACTAGGATGAGAAACTTTCAAGAGGACGGCTTGTGTGTTTGGGGTTCGGAGCAGTGCAGCGTTGAGAACAGCTAGATGCCGAGTGTTGGGAAGTGAAAGGCTTCTTGTGATAAACCTCTAGAATGCTGTAAGTTGAAACAACTCAAGTATCTCCCGTCTAAAGCACCGTTGAGGTACAAAATAGAGAAAGAAACAGCAGAGTCAATGCTCTGCGGGTCTTTTGTAAATAAGGCTTGAAAGGGAACTTTAGTTTCATCATTGGGATTTATAGAGTTGCGGGCTGAATTCCCCCTGAGAAACACTGTCGTTGCACATGTTCCCTTCATAGCACAATTGCCTTTGTGATGACAAGTGAGTTTCTAAGAAAGAAACTTGGAGGTTGCCATTCTTTGCTAGGTGCTCATCCTTCAGTCATCTTCAGTGAATTGGAGAACCCGTTTGACCACCAGTCTCAAGCTAACGTTCTTCTTGGATCCTGACACAGATTGGCATGTAGCAGAATCCATGTAGAGTTATTCTGTGTGGTTCCTGAGCTCTAGGAAGCATTCCATGCCTCTTAGTACTGGCGGTCTGCACTAGGATACGAAAAGTACAAGAATGACGGCCTCTGTGTTCGAGCCTTTGTGAGCAAAGCAGCGTTAGCAACAGCTAGATGCCGAGTCATGGGCAGTGAAGGACTTCTTTGGTTAAACCTCTAGATTGTTGCAAGTGGAAACAACTCACGTATCTCCTTTCTAAAGCACCTGGAGGTACAAAAGAGAGAAGGAAACATCAGGGTCAAAGCTCTGTGGGCCCTTTTCAATATAAGGCTTGAAGGGGAACTTGGGTTTCCTCATTGGGAGTAAGAGAGTTGCGGGCTCAATTCTCCCTGAGAAACACTGTAGTTGCACATGCTCCCTTCATAGCACAATTGCCTACGTGATGACAAGTGAGTTTCCTGGAAAGAAACTTGGAGGTTGCCATTCTTTGCTAGGTGCTCATCCTTCGGTAATCTTCAGTGAATTGGAGAACCCGTTTGGCCACTAGCCTCAAGCTAACGTTCTTCTTGGATCCTGCCACAGATTGGCATGCAGCAGAATCCATGTCGAGTTCTTCAGTGTGGTTCTTGAGCTCTAGGAAGCCTTCCTGGTCTCTTAGTACTGTTGGATCTGCACTAGGATGAGAAACTTTCAAGAGGACGGCTTGTGTGTTAGGGGAGTTCTGAGCATTGAAGGGTTGGGAACAGCTAGAGGCCGAGTCATGGGAAGTGAAGGGCTTCTTTTGATAAACCTCTAGGATGTTGTAAGTTGAAACAACTCAGTATCTCCCTTCGAAAGCACCTTTGAGATACAAAAGAGAGAAGGAAACTGCAGGGACAATGCTCTGCGACCCTTTTGAAAATAAGGCTTGAAAGGAAACTTTATTTTCCTCTTTGGGATTTAGAGAGTTGTGGGCTCAATTCTCCCCGAGAAACACTGTAGTTGCACATGCTCCCTTCATAGCACAATTGCCTACGTGATGACAAGTGAGTTTCTAGGCAAGAAACTTGGAGGTTGCCATTCTATGCTAGGTGCTCATCCTTCAGTCATCGTCAGTGAATTGGAGAACCCGTTTGACAGCTAGCCTCAAGCTAACGTTCCTCTTGTATCCTGCCACAGATTGGCATGCAGCAGAATCCATGGAGCGTTCTTCGGTGTGGTTCCTGAGCTCTAGGATGCATTCCGGGTCTCTTAGTACTGGCAGTCCTGCACTAGGGTGCGAAAAGTACAAGTAGGACGACCTGTGTGTTTGGGCCTTTCTGAGCAATGCAGCGTTGGGAACAGCTAGATGCCGAGTCATGGGCAGTGAAGGCCTTCTTTGGTTAAACCTCTAGATTGTTGCAAGTGGAAACAACTCAAGTATCTCCTTTCTAAAGCACCTGGCGGTACAAAAGAGAGAAGGAAACATCAGGGTCAAAGCTCTGTGGGCCCCTTTTCAAAATAAGGCTTGAAGGGAAATTTGATTTCCCTCGTTGGGAGTAAGAGCGTTGCGGGCTCAATTCTCCCTGAGAAACACTGTAGTTGCACATGCTCCCTTCATAGCACAATTGCTTTTGTGATGCCAAGTGTGTTTCTAGGCAAGGAACTTGGAGGTTGCCATTCTTTGCTAGGTGCTCATCCTTCAGTAATCTTCAGTGACTTGGCGACCCGTTTGAACACTAGCCTCATGCTAGTCTACCTCTTCTATCATGCCACAGTTTGGCTTGCAAGTGAATCCATGTAGCGTTGTTCCGTGTGGTTCTTGAGCTCTAGGAAGCATTCCAGGTCTCAGTACAGTCGGATATGCACTAGGATGAGAAACTTTCAAGAGGACGGCTTGTGTGTTTGGGGTTCAGAGCAGTGCAGCGTTGAGAACAGCTAGATGCCGAGTGTTGGGAAGTGAAAGGCTTCTTGTGATAAACCTCTAGAATGCTGTAAGTTGAAACAACTCAAGTATCTCCCGTCTAAAGCACCGTTGAGGTACAAAATAGAGAAAGAGACAGCAGGGTCAATGCTCTGCGGGTCTTTTGTAAATAAGGCTTGAAAGGAAACTTTAGTTTCATCATTGGGATTTATAGAGTTGCGGGCTGAATTCCCCCTGAGAAACACTGTAGTTGCACATGTTCCCTTCATAGCACAATTGCCTTTGTGATGACAAGTGAGTTTCTAAGAAAGAAACTTGGAGGTTGCCATTCTTTGCTAGGTGCTCATCCTTCAGTCATCTTCAGTGAATTGGAGAACCCGTTTGACCACCAGTCTCAAGCTAACGTTCTTCTTGGATCCTGACACAGATTGGCATGTAGCAGAATCCATGTAGAGTTATTCTGTGTGGTTCCTGAGCTCTAGGAAGCATTCCATGCCTCTTAGTACTGGCGGTCTGCACTAGGATACGAAAAGTACAAGAATGACGGCCTCTGTGTTCGAGCCTTTGTGAGCAAAGCAGCGTTAGCAACAGCTAGATGCCGAGTCATGGGCAGTGAAGGACTTCTTTGGTTAAACCTCTAGATTGTTGCAAGTGGAAACAACTCACGTATCTCCTTTCTAAAGCACCTGGAGGTACAAAAGAGAGAAGGAAACATCAGGGTCAAAGCTCTGTGGGCCCTTTTCAATATAAGGCTTGAAGGGGAACTTGGGTTTCCTCATTGGGAGTAAGAGAGTTGCGGGCTCAATTCTCCCTGAATAACACTGTAGTTGCACATGCTCCCTTCATAGCACAATTGCCTACGTGATGACAAGTGAGTTTCCTGGAAAGAAACTTGGAGGTTGCCATTCTTTGCTAGGTGCTCATCCTTCGGTAATCTTCAGTGAATTGGAGAACCCGTTTGGCCACTAGCCTCAAGCTAACGTTCTTCGTGGATCCTGCCACAGATTGGCATGCAGCAGAATCCATGTCGAGTTCTTCAGTGTGGTTCTTGAGCTCTAGGAAGCCTTCCCGTTCTCTTAGTACTGTTGGATCTGCACTAGGATGAGAAACTTTCAAGAGGACGGCTTGTGTGTTAGGGGAGTTCTGAGCATTGAAGAGTTGGGAACAGCTAGAGGCCGAGTCATGGGAAGTGAAGGGCTTCTTTTGATAAACCTCTAGAATGTGGTAAGTTGAAACAACTCAGTATCTCCCTTCGAAAGCACCTTTGAGATACAAAAGAGAGAAGGAAACTGCAGGGACAATGCTCTGCGACCCTTTTGAAAATAAGGCTTGAAAGGAAACTTTATTTTCCTCTTTGGGATTTAGAGAGTTGTGGGCTCAATTCTCCCCGAGAAACACTGTAGTTGCACATGCTCCCTTCATAGCACAATTGCCTACGTGATGACAAGTGAGTTTCTAGGCAAGAAACTTGGAGGTTGCCATTCTATGCTAGGTGCTCATCCTTCAGTCATCGGCAGTGAATTGGAGAACCCGTTTGACAGCTAGCCTCAAGCTAACGTTCCTCTTGTATCCTGCCACAGATTGGCATGCAGCAGAATCCATGGAGCGTTCTTCGGTGTGGTTCCTGAGCTCTAGGATGCATTCCGGGTCTCTTAGTACTGGCAGTTCTGCACTAGGGTGCGAAAAGTACAAGTAGGACGACCTGTGTGTTTGGGCCTTTCTGAGCAATGCAGCGTTGGGAACAGCTAGATGCCGAGTCATGGGCAGTGAAGGCCTTCTTTGGTTAAACCTCTAGATTGTTGCAAGTGGAAACAACTCAAGTATCTCCTTTCTAAAGCACCTGGCGGTACAAAAGAGAGAAGGAAACATCAGGGTCAAAGCTCTGTGGGCCCCTTTTCAAAATAAGGCTTGAAGGGAAACTTGATTTCCCTCGTTGGGAGTAAGAGCGTTGCGGGCTCAATTCTCCCTGAGAAACACTGTAGTTGCACATGCTCCCTTCATAGCACAATTGCCTTTGTGATGCCAAGTGTGTTTCTAGGCAAGGAACTTGGAGGTTGCCATTCTTTGCTAGGTGCTCATCCTTCAGTAATCTTCAGTGACTTGGCGACCCGTTTGAACACTAGCCTCATGCTAGTCTACCTCTTCTATCATGCCACAGATTGGCTTGCAAGTGAATCCATGTAGCGTTGTTCCGTGTGGTTCTTGAGCTCTAGGAAGCATTCCAGGTCTCAGTACTGTCGGATCTGCACTAGGATGAGAAACTTTCAAGAGGACGGCTTGTGTGTTTGGGGTTCGGAGCAGTGCAGCGTTGAGAACAGCTAGATGCCGAGTGTTGGGAAGTGAAAGGCTTCTTGTGATAAACCTCTAGAATGTTGTAAGTTGAAACAACTCAAGTATCTCCCGTCTAAAGCACCGTTGAGGTACAAAATAGAGAAAGAAACAGCAGGGTCAATGCTCTGCGGGTCTTTTGTAAATAAGGCTTGAAAGGAAACTTTAGTTTCATCATTGGGATTTATAGAGTTGCGGGCTGAATTCCCCCTGAGAAACACTGTAGTTGCACATGTTCCCTTCATAGCACAATTGCCTTTGTGATGACAAGTGAGTTTCTAAGAAAGAAACTTGGAGGTTGCCATTCTTTGCTAGGTGCTCATCCTTCAGTCATCTTCAGTGAATTGGAGAACCCGTTTGACCACCAGTCTCAAGCTAACGTTCTTCTTGGATCCTGACACAGATTGGCATGTAGCAGAATCCATGTAGAGTTATTCTGTGTGGTTCCTGAGCTCTAGGAAGCATTCCATGCCTCTTAGTACTGGCGGTCTGCACTAGGATACGAAAAGTACAAGAATGACGGCCTCTGTGTTCGAGCCTTTGTGAGCAAAGCAGCGTTAGCAACAGCTAGATGCCGAGTCATGGGCAGTGAAGGACTTCTTTGGTTAAACCTCTGGATTGTTGCAAGTGGAAACAACTCACGTATCTCCTTTCTAAAGCACCTGGAGGTACAAAAGAGAGAAGGAAACATCAGGGTCAAAGCTCTGTGGGCCCATTTCAATATAAGGCTTGAAGGGGAACTTGGGTTTCCTCATTGGGAGTAAGAGAGTTGCGGGCTCAATTCTCCCTGAATAACACTGTAGTTGCACATGCTCCCTTCATAGCACAATTGCCTACGTGATGACAAGTGAGTTTCCTGGAAAGAAACTTGGAGGTTGCCATTCTTTGCTAGGTGCTCATCCTTCGGTAATCTTCAGTGAATTGGAGAACCCGTTTGGCCACTAGCCTCAAGCTAACGTTCTTCGTGGATCCTGCCACAGATTGGCATGCAGCAGAATCCATGTCGAGTTCTTCAGTGTGGTTCTTGAGCTCTAGCAAGCCTTCCCGGTCTCTTAGTACTGTTGGATCTGCACTAGGATGAGAAACTTTCAAGAGGACGGCTTGTGTGTTAGGGGAGTTCTGAGCATTGAAGAGTTGGGAACAGCTAGAGGCCGAGTCATGGGAAGTGAAGGGCTTCTTTTGATAAACCTCTAGAATGTGGTAAGTTGAAACAACTCAGTATCTCCCTTCGAAAGCACCTTTGAGATACAAAAGAGAGAAGGAAACTGCAGGGACAATGCTCTGCGACCCTTTTGAAAATAAGGCTTGAAAGGAAACTTTATTTTCCTCTTTGGGATTTAGAGAGTTGTGGGCTCAATTCTCCCCGAGAAACACTGTAGTTGCACATGCTCCCTTCATAGCACAATTGCCTACGTGATGACAAGTGAGTTTCTAGGCAAGAAACTTGGAGGTTGCCATTCTATGCTAGGTGCTCATCCTTCAGTCATCGTCAGTGAATTGGAGAACCCGTTCGACAGCTAGCCTCAAGCTAACGTTCCTCTTGTATCCTGCCACAGATTGGCATGCAGCAGAATCCATGGAGCGTTCTTCGGTGTGGTTCCTGAGCTCTAGGATGCATTCCGGGTCTCTTAGTACTGGCAGTTCTGCACTAGGGTGCGAAAAGTACAAGTAGGACGACCTGTGTGTTTGGGCCTTTCTGAGCAATGCAGCGTTGGGAACAGCTAGATGCCGAGTCATGGGCAGTGAAGGCCTTCTTTGGTTAAACCTCTAGATTGTTGCAAGTGGAAACAACTCAAGTATCTCCTTTCTAAAGCACCTGGCGGTACAAAAGAGAGAAGGAAACATCAGGGTCAAAGCTCTGTGGGCCCCTTTTCAAAATAAGGCTTGAAGGGAAACTTGATTTCCCTCGTTGGGAGTAAGAGCGTTGCGGGCTCAATTCTCCCTGAGAAACACTGTAGTTGCACATGCTCCCTTCATAGCACAATTGCCTTTGTGATGCCAAGTGTGTTTCTAGGCAAGGAACTTGGAGGTTGCCATTCTTTGCTAGGTGCTCATCCTTCAGTAATCTTCAGTGACTTGGCGACCCGTTTGAACACTAGCCTCATGCTAGTCTACCTCTTCTATCATGCCACAGATTGGCTTGCAAGTGAATCCATGTAGCGTTGTTCCGTGTGGTTCTTGAGCTCTAGGAAGCATTCCAGGTCTCAGTACTGTCGGATCTGCACTAGGATGAGAAACTTTCAAGAGGACGGCTTGTGTGTTTGGGGTTCGGAGCAGTGCAGCGTTGAGAACAGCTAGATGCCGAGTGTTGGGAAGTGAAAGGCTTCTTGTGATAAACCTCTAGAATGTTGTAAGTTGAAACAACTCAAGTATCTCCCGTCTAAAGCACCGTTGAGGTACAAAATAGAGAAAGAGACAGCAGGGTCAATGCTCTGCGGGTCTTTTGTAAATAAGGCTTGAAAGGAAACTTTAGTTTCATCATTGGGATTTATAGAGTTGCGGGCTGAATTCCCCCTGAGAAACACTGTAGTTGCACATGTTCCCTTCATAGCACAATTGCCTTTGTGATGACAAGTGAGTTTCTAAGAAAGAAACTTGGAGGTTGCCATTCTTTGCTAGGTGCTCATCCTTCAGTCATCTTCAGTGAATTGGAGAACCCGTTTGACCACCAGTCTCAAGCTAACGTTCTTCTTGGATCCTGACACAGATTGGCATGTAGCAGAATCCATGTAGAGTTATTCTGTGTGGTTCCTGAGCTCTAGGAAGCATTCCATGCCTCTTAGTACTGGCGGTCTGCACTAGGATACGAAAAGTACAAGAATGACGGCCTCTGTGTTCGAGCCTTTGTGAGCCAAGCAGCGTTAGCAACAGCTAGATGCCGAGTCATGGGCAGTGAAGGACTTCTTTGGTTAAACCTCTAGATTGTTGCAAGTGGAAACAACTCACGTATCTCCTTTCTAAAGCACCTGGAGGTACAAAAGAGAGAAGGAAACATCAGGGTCCAAGCTCTGTGGGCCCTTTTCAATATAAGGCTTGAAGGGGAACTTGGGTTTCCTCATTGGGAGTAAGAGAGTTGCGGGCTCAATTCTCCCTGAATAACACTGTAGTTGCACATGCTCCCTTCATAGCACAATTGCCTACGTGATGACAAGTGAGTTTCCTGGAAAGAAACTTGGAGGTTGCCATTCTTTGCTAGGTGCTCATCCTTCGGTAATCTTCAGTGAATTGGAGAACCCGTTTGGCCACTAGCCTCAAGCTAACGTTCTTCGTGGATCCTGCCACAGATTGGCATGCAGCAGAATCCATGTCGAGTTCTTCAGTGTGGTTCTTGAGCTCTAGGAAGCCTTCCCGGTCTCTTAGTACTGTTGGATCTGCACTAGGATGAGAAACTTTCAAGAGGACGGCTTGTGTGTTAGGGGAGTTCTGAGCATTGAAGAGTTGGGAACAGCTAGAGGCCGAGTCATGGGAAGTGAAGGGCTTCTTTTGATAAACCTCTAGAATGTGGTAAGTTGAAACAACTCAGTATCTCCCTTCGAAAGCACCTTTGAGATACAAAAGAGAGAAGGAAACTGCAGGGACAATGCTCTGCGACCCTTTTGAAAATAAGGCTTGAAAGGAAACTTTATTTTCCTCTTTGGGATTTAGAGAGTTGTGGGCTCAATTCTCCCCGAGAAACACTGTAGTTGCACATGCTCCCTTCATAGCACAATTGCCTACGTGATGACAAGTGAGTTTCTAGGCAAGAAACTTGGAGGTTGCCATTCTATGCTAGGTGCTCATCCTTCAGTCATCGGCAGTGAATTGGAGAACCCGTTCGACAGCTAGCCTCAAGCTAACGTTCCTCTTGTATCCTGCCACAGATTGGCATGCAGCAGAATCCATGGAGCGTTCTTCGGTGTGGTTCCTGAGCTCTAGGATGCATTCCGGGTCTCTTAGTACTGGCAGTTCTGCACTAGGGTGCGAAAAGTACAAGTAGGACGACCTGTGTGTTTGGGCCTTTCTGAGCAATGCAGCGTTGGGAACAGCTAGATGCCGAGTCATGGGCAGTGAAGGCCTTCTTTGGTTAAACCTCTAGATTGTTGCAAGTGGAAACAACTCAAGTATCTCCTTTCTAAAGCACCTGGCGGTACAAAAGAGAGAAGGAAACATCAGGGTCAAAGCTCTGTGGGCCCCTTTTCAAAATAAGGCTTGAAGGGAAACTTGATTTCCCTCGTTGGGAGTAAGAGCGTTGCGGGCTCAATTCTCCCTGAGAAACACTGTAGTTGCACATGCTCCCTTCATAGCACAATTGCCTTTGTGATGCCAAGTGTGTTTCTAGGCAAGGAACTTGGAGGTTGCCATTCTTTGCTAGGTGCTCATCCTTCAGTAATCTTCAGTGACTTGGCGACCCGTTTGAACACTAGCCTCATGCTAGTCTACCTCTTCTATCATGCCACAGATTGGCTTGCAAGTGAATCCATGTAGCGTTGTTCCGTGTGGTTCTTGAGCTCTAGGAAGCATTCCAGGTCTCAGTACTGTCGGATCTGCACTAGGATGAGAAACTTTCAAGAGGACGGCTTGTGTGTTTGGGGTTCGGAGCAGTGCAGCGTTGAGAACAGCTAGATGCCGAGTGTTGGGAAGTGAAAGGCTTCTTGTGATAAACCTCTAGAATGTTGTAAGTTGAAACAACTCAAGTATCTCCCGTCTAAAGCACCGTTGAGGTACAAAATAGAGAAAGAAACAGCAGGGTCAGTGCTCTGCGGGTCTTTTGTAAATAAGGCTTGAAAGGAAACTTTAGTTTCATCATTGGGATTTATAGAGTTGCAGGCTGAATTCCCCCTGAGAAACACTGTAGTTGCACATGTTCCCTTCATAGCACAATTGCCTTTGTGATGACAAGTGAGTTTCTAAGAAAGAAACTTGGAGGTTGCCATTCTTTGCTAGGTGCTCATCCTTCAGTCATCTTCAGTGAATTGGAGAACCCGTTTGACCACCAGTCTCAAGCTAACGTTCTTCTTGGATCCTGACACAGATTGGCATGTAGCAGAATCCGTGTAGAGTTATTCTGTGTGGTTCCTGAGCTCTAGGAAGCATTCCATGTCTCTTAGTACTGGCGGTCTGCACTAGGATACGAAAAGTACAAGAATGACGGCCTCTGTGTTCGAGCCTTTGTGAGCCAAGCAGCGTTAGCAACAGCTAGATGCCGAGTCATGGGCAGTGAAGGACTTCTTTGGTTAAACCTCTAGATTGTTGCAAGTGGAAACAACTCACGTATCTCCTTTCTAAAGCACCTGGAGGTACAAAAGAGAGAAGGAAACATCAGGGTCCAAGCTCTGTGGGCCCTTTTCAATATAAGGCTTGAAGGGGAACTTGGGTTTCCTCATTGGGAGTAAGAGAGTTGCGGGCTCAATTCTCCCTGAATAACACTGTAGTTGCACATGCTCCCTTCATAGCACAATTGCCTACGTGATGACAAGTGAGTTTCCTGGAAAGAAACTTGGAGGTTGCCATTCTTTGCTAGGTGCTCATCCTTCGGTAATCTTCAGTGAATTGGAGAACCCGTTTGAACACCAGTCTCAAGCTAACGTTCTTCTTGGATCCTGACACAGATTGGCATGTAGCAGAATCCATGTAGAGTTATTCTGTGTGGTTCCTGAGCTCTAGGAAGCATTCCAGGTCTCTTAGTACTGTTGGATCTGCACTAGGATGAGAAACTTTCAAGAGGACGGCTTGTGTGTTAGGGGAGTTCTGAGCATTGAAGAGTTGGGAACAGCTAGAGGCCGAGTCATGGGAAGTGAAGGGCTTCTTTTGATAAACCTCTAGAATGTGGTAAGTTGAAACAACTCAGTATCTCCCTTCGAAAGCACCTTTGAGATACAAAAGAGAGAAGGAAACTGCAGGGACAATGCTCTGCGACCCTTTTGAAAATAAGGCTTGAAAGGAAACTTTATTTTCCTCTTTGGGATTTAGAGAGTTGTGGGCTCAATTCTCCCCGAGAAACACTGTAGTTGCACATGCTCCCTTCATAGCACAATTGCCTACGTGATGACAAGTGAGTTTCTAGGCAGGAAACTTGGAGGTTGCCATTCTATGCTAGGTGCTCATCCTTCAGTCATCGGCAGTGAATTGGAGAACCCGTTTGACAGCTAGCCTCAAGCTAACGTTCCTCTTGTATCCTGCCACAGATTGGCATGCAGCAGAATCCATGGAGCGTTCTTCGGTGTGGTTCCTGAGCTCTAGGATGCATTCCGGGTCTCTTAGTACTGGCAGTTCTGCACTAGGGTGCGAAAAGTACAAGTAGGACGACCTGTGTGTTTGGGCCTTTCTGAGCAATGCAGCGTTGGGAACAGCTAGATGCCGAGTCATGGGCAGTGAAGGCCTTCTTTGGTTAAACCTCTAGATTGTTGCAAGTGGAAACAACTCAAGTATCTCCTTTCTAAAGCACCTGGCGGTACAAAAGAGAGAAGGAAACATCAGGGTCAAAGCTCTGTGGGCCCCTTTTCAAAATAAGGCTTGAAGGGAAACTTGATTTCCCTCGTTGGGAGTAAGAGCGTTGCGGGCTCAATTCTCCCTGAGAAACACTGTAGTTGCACATGCTCCCTTCATAGCACAATTGCCTTTGTGATGCCAAGTGTGTTTCTAGGCAAGGAACTTGGAGGTTGCCATTCTTTGCTAGGTGCTCATCCTTCAGTAATCTTCAGTGACTTGGCGACCCGTTTGAACACTAGCCTCATGCTAGTCTACCTCTTCTATCATGCCACAGATTGACTTGCAAGTGAATCCATGTAGCGTTGTTCCGTGTGGTTCTTGAGCTCTAGGAAGCATTCCAGGTCTCAGTACTGTCGGATCTGCACTAGGATGAGAAACTTTCAAGAGGACGGCTTGTGTGTTTGGGGTTCGGAGCAGTGCAGCGTTGAGAACAGCTAGATGCCGAGTGTTGGGAAGAGAAAGGCTTCTTGTGATAAACCTCTAGAATGTTGTAAGTTGAAACAACTCAAGTATCTCCCGTCTAAAGCACCGTTGAGGTACAAAATAGAGAAAGAGACAGCAGGGTCAATGCTCTGCGGGTCTTTTGTAAATAAGGCTTGAAAGGAAACTTTAGTTTCATCATTGGGATTTATAGAGTTGCGGGCTGAATTCCCCCTGAGAAACACTGTAGTTGCACATGTTCCCTTCATAGCACAATTGTCTTTGTGATGACAAGTGAGTTTCTAAGAAAGAAACTTGGAGGTTGCCATTCTTTGCTAGGTGCTCATCCTTCAGTCATCTTCAGTGAATTGGAGAACCCGTTTGACGACCAGTCTCAAGCTAACGTTCTTCTTGGATCCTGACACAGATTGGCATGTAGCAGAATCCATGTAGAGTTATTCTGTGTGGTTCCTGAGCTCTAGGAAGCATTCCATGTCTCTTAGTACTGGCGGTCTGCACTAGGATACGAAAAGTACAAGAATGACGGCCTCTGTGTTCGAGCCTTTGTGAGCAAAGCAGCGTTAGCAACAGCTAGATGCCGAGTCATGGGCAGTGAAGGACTTCTTTGGTTAAACCTCTAGATTGTTGCAAGTGGAAACAACTCACGTATCTCCTTTCTAAAGCACCTGGAGGTACAAAAGAGAGAAGGAAACATCAGGGTCAAAGCTCTGTGGGCCCTTTTCAATATAAGGCTTGAAGGGGAACTTGGGTTTCCTCATTGGGAGTAAGAGAGTTGCGGGCTCAATTCTCCCTGAATAACACTGTAGTTGCACATGCTCCCTTCATAGCACAATTGCCTACGTGATGACAAGTGAGTTTCCTGGAAAGAAACTTGGAGGTTGCCATTCTTTGCTAGGTGCTCATCCTTCGGTAATCTTCAGTGAATTGGAGAACCCGTTTGGCCACTAGCCTCAAGCTAACGTTCTTCGTGGATCCTGCCACAGATTGGCATGCAGCAGAATCCATGTCGAGTTCTTCAGTGTGGTTCTTGAGCTCTAGGAAGCCTTCCCGTTCTCTTAGTACTGTTGGATCTGCACTAGGATGAGAAACTTTCAAGAGGACGGCTTGTGTGTTAGGGGAGTTCTGAGCATTGAAGAGTTGGGAACAGCTAGAGGCCGAGTCATGGGAAGTGAAGGGCTTCTTTTGATAAACCTCTAGAATGTGGTAAGTTGAAACAACTCAGTATCTCCCTTCGAAAGCACCTTTGAGATACAAAAGAGAGAAGGAAACTGCAGGGACAATGCTCTGCGACCCTTTTGAAAATAAGGCTTGAAAGGAAACTTTATTTTCCTCTTTGGGATTTAGAGAGTTGTGGGCTCAATTCTCCCCGAGAAACACTGTAGTTGCACATGCTCCCTTCATAGCACAATTGCCTACGTGATGACAAGTGAGTTTCTAGGCAAGAAACTTGGAGGTTGCCATTCTATGCTAGGTGCTCATCCTTCAGTCATCGGCAGTGAATTGGAGAACCCGTTTGACAGCTAGCCTCAAGCTAACGTTCCTCTTGTATCCTGCCACAGATTGGCATGCAGCAGAATCCATGGAGCGTTCTTCGGTGTGGTTCCTGAGCTCTAGGATGCATTCCGGGTCTCTTAGTACTGGCAGTTCTGCACTAGGGTGCGAAAAGTACAAGTAGGACGACCTGTGTGTTTGGGCCTTTCTGAGCAATGCAGCGTTGGGAACAGCTAGATGCCGAGTCATGGGCAGTGAAGGCCTTCTTTGGTTAAACCTCTAGATTGTTGCAAGTGGAAACAACTCAAGTATCTCCTTTCTAAAGCACCTGGCGGTACAAAAGAGAGAAGGAAACATCAGGGTCAAAGCTCTGTGGGCCCCTTTTCAAAATAAGGCTTGAAGGGAAACTTGATTTCCCTCGTTGGGAGTAAGAGCGTTGCGGGCTCAATTCTCCCTGAGAAACACTGTAGTTGCACATGCTCCCTTCATAGCACAATTGCCTTTGTGATGCCAAGTGTGTTTCTAGGCAAGGAACTTGGAGGTTGCCATTCTTTGCTAGGTGCTCATCCTTCAGTAATCTTCAGTGACTTGGCGACCCGTTTGAACACTAGCCTCATGCTAGTCTACCTCTTCTATCATGCCACAGATTGGCTTGCAAGTGAATCCATGTAGCGTTGTTCCGTGTGGTTCTTGAGCTCTAGGAAGCATTCCAGGTCTCAGTACTGTCGGATCTGCACTAGGATGAGAAACTTTCAAGAGGACGGCTTGTGTGTTTGGGGTTCGGAGCAGTGCAGCGTTGAGAACAGCTAGATGCCGAGTGTTGGGAAGTGAAAGGCTTCTTGTGATAAACCTCTAGAATGTTGTAAGTTGAAACAACTCAAGTATCTCCCGTCTAAAGCACCGTTGAGGTACAAAATAGAGAAAGAAACAGCAGGGTCAATGCTCTGCGGGTCTTTTGTAAATAAGGCTTGAAAGGAAACTTTAGTTTCATCATTGGGATTTATAGAGTTGCGGGCTGAATTCCCCCTGAGAAACACTGTAGTTGCACATGTTCCCTTCATAGCACAATTGCCTTTGTGATGACAAGTGAGTTTCTAAGAAAGAAACTTGGAGGTTGCCATTCTTTGCTAGGTGCTCATCCTTCAGTCATCTTCAGTGAATTGGAGAACCCGTTTGACCACCAGTCTCAAGCTAACGTTCTTCTTGGATCCTGACACAGATTGGCATGTAGCAGAATCCATGTAGAGTTATTCTGTGTGGTTCCTGAGCTCTAGGAAGCATTCCATGCCTCTTAGTACTGGCGGTCTGCACTAGGATACGAAAAGTACAAGAATGACGGCCTCTGTGTTCGAGCCTTTGTGAGCAAAGCAGCGTTAGCAACAGCTAGATGCCGAGTCATGGGCAGTGAAGGACTTCTTTGGTTAAACCTCTGGATTGTTGCAAGTGGAAACAACTCACGTATCTCCTTTCTAAAGCACCTGGAGGTACAAAAGAGAGAAGGAAACATCAGGGTCAAAGCTCTGTGGGCCCATTTCAATATAAGGCTTGAAGGGGAACTTGGGTTTCCTCATTGGGAGTAAGAGAGTTGCGGGCTCAATTCTCCCTGAATAACACTGTAGTTGCACATGCTCCCTTCATAGCACAATTGCCTACGTGATGACAAGTGAGTTTCCTGGAAAGAAACTTGGAGGTTGCCATTCTTTGCTAGGTGCTCATCCTTCGGTAATCTTCAGTGAATTGGAGAACCCGTTTGGCCACTAGCCTCAAGCTAACGTTCTTCGTGGATCCTGCCACAGATTGGCATGCAGCAGAATCCATGTCGAGTTCTTCAGTGTGGTTCTTGAGCTCTAGCAAGCCTTCCCGGTCTCTTAGTACTGTTGGATCTGCACTAGGATGAGAAACTTTCAAGAGGACGGCTTGTGTGTTAGGGGAGTTCTGAGCATTGAAGAGTTGGGAACAGCTAGAGGCCGAGTCATGGGAAGTGAAGGGCTTCTTTTGATAAACCTCTAGAATGTGGTAAGTTGAAACAACTCAGTATCTCCCTTCGAAAGCACCTTTGAGATACAAAAGAGAGAAGGAAACTGCAGGGACAATGCTCTGCGACCCTTTTGAAAATAAGGCTTGAAAGGAAACTTTATTTTCCTCTTTGGGATTTAGAGAGTTGTGGGCTCAATTCTCCCCGAGAAACACTGTAGTTGCACATGCTCCCTTCATAGCACAATTGCCTACGTGATGACAAGTGAGTTTCTAGGCAAGAAACTTGGAGGTTGCCATTCTATGCTAGGTGCTCATCCTTCAGTCATCGTCAGTGAATTGGAGAACCCGTTCGACAGCTAGCCTCAAGCTAACGTTCCTCTTGTATCCTGCCACAGATTGGCATGCAGCAGAATCCATGGAGCGTTCTTCGGTGTGGTTCCTGAGCTCTAGGATGCATTCCGGGTCTCTTAGTACTGGCAGTTCTGCACTAGGGTGCGAAAAGTACAAGTAGGACGACCTGTGTGTTTGGGCCTTTCTGAGCAATGCAGCGTTGGGAACAGCTAGATGCCGAGTCATGGGCAGTGAAGGCCTTCTTTGGTTAAACCTCTAGATTGTTGCAAGTGGAAACAACTCAAGTATCTCCTTTCTAAAGCACCTGGCGGTACAAAAGAGAGAAGGAAACATCAGGGTCAAAGCTCTGTGGGCCCCTTTTCAAAATAAGGCTTGAAGGGAAACTTGATTTCCCTCGTTGGGAGTAAGAGCGTTGCGGGCTCAATTCTCCCTGAGAAACACTGTAGTTGCACATGCTCCCTTCATAGCACAATTGCCTTTGTGATGCCAAGTGTGTTTCTAGGCAAGGAACTTGGAGGTTGCCATTCTTTGCTAGGTGCTCATCCTTCAGTAATCTTCAGTGACTTGGCGACCCGTTTGAACACTAGCCTCATGCTAGTCTACCTCTTCTATCATGCCACAGATTGGCTTGCAAGTGAATCCATGTAGCGTTGTTCCGTGTGGTTCTTGAGCTCTAGGAAGCATTCCAGGTCTCAGTACTGTCGGATCTGCACTAGGATGAGAAACTTTCAAGAGGACGGCTTGTGTGTTTGGGGTTCGGAGCAGTGCAGCGTTGAGAACAGCTAGATGCCGAGTGTTGGGAAGTGAAAGGCTTCTTGTGATAAACCTCTAGAATGTTGTAAGTTGAAACAACTCAAGTATCTCCCGTCTAAAGCACCGTTGAGGTACAAAATAGAGAAAGAGACAGCAGGGTCAATGCTCTGCGGGTCTTTTGTAAATAAGGCTTGAAAGGAAACTTTAGTTTCATCATTGGGATTTATAGAGTTGCGGGCTGAATTCCCCCTGAGAAACACTGTAGTTGCACATGTTCCCTTCATAGCACAATTGCCTTTGTGATGACAAGTGAGTTTCTAAGAAAGAAACTTGGAGGTTGCCATTCTTTGCTAGGTGCTCATCCTTCAGTCATCTTCAGTGAATTGGAGAACCCGTTTGACCACCAGTCTCAAGCTAACGTTCTTCTTGGATCCTGACACAGATTGGCATGTAGCAGAATCCATGTAGAGTTATTCTGTGTGGTTCCTGAGCTCTAGGAAGCATTCCATGCCTCTTAGTACTGGCGGTCTGCACTAGGATACGAAAAGTACAAGAATGACGGCCTCTGTGTTCGAGCCTTTGTGAGCCAAGCAGCGTTAGCAACAGCTAGATGCCGAGTCATGGGCAGTGAAGGACTTCTTTGGTTAAACCTCTAGATTGTTGCAAGTGGAAACAACTCACGTATCTCCTTTCTAAAGCACCTGGAGGTACAAAAGAGAGAAGGAAACATCAGGGTCCAAGCTCTGTGGGCCCTTTTCAATATAAGGCTTGAAGGGGAACTTGGGTTTCCTCATTGGGAGTAAGAGAGTTGCGGGCTCAATTCTCCCTGAATAACACTGTAGTTGCACATGCTCCCTTCATAGCACAATTGCCTACGTGATGACAAGTGAGTTTCCTGGAAAGAAACTTGGAGGTTGCCATTCTTTGCTAGGTGCTCATCCTTCGGTAATCTTCAGTGAATTGGAGAACCCGTTTGGCCACTAGCCTCAAGCTAACGTTCTTCGTGGATCCTGCCACAGATTGGCATGCAGCAGAATCCATGTCGAGTTCTTCAGTGTGGTTCTTGAGCTCTAGGAAGCCTTCCCGGTCTCTTAGTACTGTTGGATCTGCACTAGGATGAGAAACTTTCAAGAGGACGGCTTGTGTGTTAGGGGAGTTCTGAGCATTGAAGAGTTGGGAACAGCTAGAGGCCGAGTCATGGGAAGTGAAGGGCTTCTTTTGATAAACCTCTAGAATGTGGTAAGTTGAAACAACTCAGTATCTCCCTTCGAAAGCACCTTTGAGATACAAAAGAGAGAAGGAAACTGCAGGGACAATGCTCTGCGACCCTTTTGAAAATAAGGCTTGAAAGGAAACTTTATTTTCCTCTTTGGGATTTAGAGAGTTGTGGGCTCAATTCTCCCCGAGAAACACTGTAGTTGCACATGCTCCCTTCATAGCACAATTGCCTACGTGATGACAAGTGAGTTTCTAGGCAAGAAACTTGGAGGTTGCCATTCTATGCTAGGTGCTCATCCTTCAGTCATCGGCAGTGAATTGGAGAACCCGTTCGACAGCTAGCCTCAAGCTAACGTTCCTCTTGTATCCTGCCACAGATTGGCATGCAGCAGAATCCATGGAGCGTTCTTCGGTGTGGTTCCTGAGCTCTAGGATGCATTCCGGGTCTCTTAGTACTGGCAGTTCTGCACTAGGGTGCGAAAAGTACAAGTAGGACGACCTGTGTGTTTGGGCCTTTCTGAGCAATGCAGCGTTGGGAACAGCTAGATGCCGAGTCATGGGCAGTGAAGGCCTTCTTTGGTTAAACCTCTAGATTGTTGCAAGTGGAAACAACTCAAGTATCTCCTTTCTAAAGCACCTGGCGGTACAAAAGAGAGAAGGAAACATCAGGGTCAAAGCTCTGTGGGCCCCTTTTCAAAATAAGGCTTGAAGGGAAACTTGATTTCCCTCGTTGGGAGTAAGAGCGTTGCGGGCTCAATTCTCCCTGAGAAACACTGTAGTTGCACATGCTCCCTTCATAGCACAATTGCCTTTGTGATGCCAAGTGTGTTTCTAGGCAAGGAACTTGGAGGTTGCCATTCTTTGCTAGGTGCTCATCCTTCAGTAATCTTCAGTGACTTGGCGACCCGTTTGAACACTAGCCTCATGCTAGTCTACCTCTTCTATCATGCCACAGATTGGCTTGCAAGTGAATCCATGTAGCGTTGTTCCGTGTGGTTCTTGAGCTCTAGGAAGCATTCCAGGTCTCAGTACTGTCGGATCTGCACTAGGATGAGAAACTTTCAAGAGGACGGCTTGTGTGTTTGGGGTTCGGAGCAGTGCAGCGTTGAGAACAGCTAGATGCCGAGTGTTGGGAAGTGAAAGGCTTCTTGTGATAAACCTCTAGAATGTTGTAAGTTGAAACAACTCAAGTATCTCCCGTCTAAAGCACCGTTGAGGTACAAAATAGAGAAAGAAACAGCAGGGTCAGTGCTCTGCGGGTCTTTTGTAAATAAGGCTTGAAAGGAAACTTTAGTTTCATCATTGGGATTTATAGAGTTGCAGGCTGAATTCCCCCTGAGAAACACTGTAGTTGCACATGTTCCCTTCATAGCACAATTGCCTTTGTGATGACAAGTGAGTTTCTAAGAAAGAAACTTGGAGGTTGCCATTCTTTGCTAGGTGCTCATCCTTCAGTCATCTTCAGTGAATTGGAGAACCCGTTTGACCACCAGTCTCAAGCTAACGTTCTTCTTGGATCCTGACACAGATTGGCATGTAGCAGAATCCGTGTAGAGTTATTCTGTGTGGTTCCTGAGCTCTAGGAAGCATTCCATGTCTCTTAGTACTGGCGGTCTGCACTAGGATACGAAAAGTACAAGAATGACGGCCTCTGTGTTCGAGCCTTTGTGAGCCAAGCAGCGTTAGCAACAGCTAGATGCCGAGTCATGGGCAGTGAAGGACTTCTTTGGTTAAACCTCTAGATTGTTGCAAGTGGAAACAACTCACGTATCTCCTTTCTAAAGCACCTGGAGGTACAAAAGAGAGAAGGAAACATCAGGGTCCAAGCTCTGTGGGCCCTTTTCAATATAAGGCTTGAAGGGGAACTTGGGTTTCCTCATTGGGAGTAAGAGAGTTGCGGGCTCAATTCTCCCTGAATAACACTGTAGTTGCACATGCTCCCTTCATAGCACAATTGCCTACGTGATGACAAGTGAGTTTCCTGGAAAGAAACTTGGAGGTTGCCATTCTTTGCTAGGTGCTCATCCTTCGGTAATCTTCAGTGAATTGGAGAACCCGTTTGAACACCAGTCTCAAGCTAACGTTCTTCTTGGATCCTGACACAGATTGGCATGTAGCAGAATCCATGTAGAGTTATTCTGTGTGGTTCCTGAGCTCTAGGAAGCATTCCAGGTCTCTTAGTACTGTTGGATCTGCACTAGGATGAGAAACTTTCAAGAGGACGGCTTGTGTGTTAGGGGAGTTCTGAGCATTGAAGAGTTGGGAACAGCTAGAGGCCGAGTCATGGGAAGTGAAGGGCTTCTTTTGATAAACCTCTAGAATGTGGTAAGTTGAAACAACTCAGTATCTCCCTTCGAAAGCACCTTTGAGATACAAAAGAGAGAAGGAAACTGCAGGGACAATGCTCTGCGACCCTTTTGAAAATAAGGCTTGAAAGGAAACTTTATTTTCCTCTTTGGGATTTAGAGAGTTGTGGGCTCAATTCTCCCCGAGAAACACTGTAGTTGCACATGCTCCCTTCATAGCACAATTGCCTACGTGATGACAAGTGAGTTTCTAGGCAGGAAACTTGGAGGTTGCCATTCTATGCTAGGTGCTCATCCTTCAGTCATCGGCAGTGAATTGGAGAACCCGTTTGACAGCTAGCCTCAAGCTAACGTTCCTCTTGTATCCTGCCACAGATTGGCATGCAGCAGAATCCATGGAGCGTTCTTCGGTGTGGTTCCTGAGCTCTAGGATGCATTCCGGGTCTCTTAGTACTGGCAGTTCTGCACTAGGGTGCGAAAAGTACAAGTAGGACGACCTGTGTGTTTGGGCCTTTCTGAGCAATGCAGCGTTGGGAACAGCTAGATGCCGAGTCATGGGCAGTGAAGGCCTTCTTTGGTTAAACCTCTAGATTGTTGCAAGTGGAAACAACTCAAGTATCTCCTTTCTAAAGCACCTGGCGGTACAAAAGAGAGAAGGAAACATCAGGGTCAAAGCTCTGTGGGCCCCTTTTCAAAATAAGGCTTGAAGGGAAACTTGATTTCCCTCGTTGGGAGTAAGAGCGTTGCGGGCTCAATTCTCCCTGAGAAACACTGTAGTTGCACATGCTCCCTTCATAGCACAATTGCCTTTGTGATGCCAAGTGTGTTTCTAGGCAAGGAACTTGGAGGTTGCCATTCTTTGCTAGGTGCTCATCCTTCAGTAATCTTCAGTGACTTGGCGACCCGTTTGAACACTAGCCTCATGCTAGTCTACCTCTTCTATCATGCCACAGATTGACTTGCAAGTGAATCCATGTAGCGTTGTTCCGTGTGGTTCTTGAGCTCTAGGAAGCATTCCAGGTCTCAGTACTGTCGGATCTGCACTAGGATGAGAAACTTTCAAGAGGACGGCTTGTGTGTTTGGGGTTCGGAGCAGTGCAGCGTTGAGAACAGCTAGATGCCGAGTGTTGGGAAGAGAAAGGCTTCTTGTGATAAACCTCTAGAATGTTGTAAGTTGAAACAACTCAAGTATCTCCCGTCTAAAGCACCGTTGAGGTACAAAATAGAGAAAGAGACAGCAGGGTCAATGCTCTGCGGGTCTTTTGTAAATAAGGCTTGAAAGGAAACTTTAGTTTCATCATTGGGATTTATAGAGTTGCGGGCTGAATTCCCCCTGAGAAACACTGTAGTTGCACATGTTCCCTTCATAGCACAATTGTCTTTGTGATGACAAGTGAGTTTCTAAGAAAGAAACTTGGAGGTTGCCATTCTTTGCTAGGTGCTCATCCTTCAGTCATCTTCAGTGAATTGGAGAACCCGTTTGACGACCAGTCTCAAGCTAACGTTCTTCTTGGATCCTGACACAGATTGGCATGTAGCAGAATCCATGTAGAGTTATTCTGTGTGGTTCCTGAGCTCTAGGAAGCATTCCATGTCTCTTAGTACTGGCGGTCTGCACTAGGATACGAAAAGTACAAGAATGACGGCCTCTGTGTTCGAGCCTTTGTGAGCAAAGCAGCGTTAGCAACAGCTAGATGCCGAGTCATGGGCAGTGAAGGACTTCTTTGGTTAAACCTCTGGATTGTTGCAAGTGGAAACAACTCACGTATCTCCTTTCTAAAGCACCTGGAGGTACAAAAGAGAGAAGGAAACATCAGGGTCAAAGCTCTGTGGGCCCATTTCAATATAAGGCTTGAAGGGGAACTTGGGTTTCCTCATTGGGAGTAAGAGAGTTGCGGGCTCAATTCTCCCTGAATAACACTGTAGTTGCACATGCTCCCTTCATAGCACAATTGCCTACGTGATGACAAGTGAGTTTCCTGGAAAGAAACTTGGAGGTTGCCATTCTTTGCTAGGTGCTCATCCTTCGGTAATCTTCAGTGAATTGGAGAACCCGTTTGGCCACTAGCCTCAAGCTAACGTTCTTCGTGGATCCTGCCACAGATTGGCATGCAGCAGAATCCATGTCGAGTTCTTCAGTGTGGTTCTTGAGCTCTAGGAAGCCTTCCCGGTCTCTTAGTACTGTTGGATCTGCACTAGGATGAGAAACTTTCAAGAGGACGGCTTGTGTGTTAGGGGAGTTCTGAGCATTGAAGAGTTGGGAACAGCTAGAGGCCGAGTCATGGGAAGTGAAGGGCTTCTTTTGATAAACCTCTAGAATGTGGTAAGTTGAAACAACTCAGTATCTCCCTTCGAAAGCACCTTTGAGATACAAAAGAGAGAAGGAAACTGCAGGGACAATGCTCTGCGACCCTTTTGAAAATAAGGCTTGAAAGGAAACTTTATTTTCCTCTTTGGGATTTAGAGAGTTGTGGGCTCAATTCTCCCCGAGAAACACTGTAGTTGCACATGCTCCCTTCATAGCACAATTGCCTACGTGATGACAAGTGAGTTTCTAGGCAAGAAACTTGGAGGTTGCCATTCTATGCTAGGTGCTCATCCTTCAGTCATCGTCAGTGAATTGGAGAACCCGTTCGACAGCTAGCCTCAAGCTAACGTTCCTCTTGTATCCTGCCACAGATTGGCATGCAGCAGAATCCATGGAGCGTTCTTCGGTGTGGTTCCTGAGCTCTAGGATGCATTCCGGGTCTCTTAGTACTGGCAGTTCTGCACTAGGGTGCGAAAAGTACAAGTAGGACGACCTGTGTGTTTGGGCCTTTCTGAGCAATGCAACGTTGGGAACAGCTAGATGCCGAGTCATGGGCAGTGAAGGCCTTCTTTGGTTAAACCTCTAGATTGTTGCAAGTGGAAACAACTCAAGTATCTCCTTTCTAAAGCACCTGACGGTACAAAAGAGAGAAGGAAACATCAGGGTCAAAGCTCTGTGGGCCCCTTTTCAAAATAAGGCTTGAAGGGAAACTTGATTTCCCTCGTTGGGAGTAAGAGCGTTGCGGGCTCAATTCTCCCTGAGAAACACTGTAGTTGCACATGCTCCCTTCATAGCACAATTGCCTTTGTGATGCCAAGTGTGTTTCTAGGCAAGGAACTTGGAGGTTGCCATTCTTTGCTAGGTGCTCATCCTTCAGTAATCTTCAGTGACTTGGCGACCCGTTTGAACACTAGCCTCATGCTAGTCTACCTCTTCTATCATGCCACAGATTGGCTTGCAAGTGAATCCATGTAGCGTTGTTCCGTGTGGTTCTTGAGCTCTAGGAAGCATTCCAGGTCTCAGTACTGTCGGATCTGCACTAGGATGAGAAACTTTCAAGAGGACGGCTTGTGTGTTTGGGGTTCGGAGCAGTGCAGCGTTGAGAACAGCTAGATGCCGAGTGTTGGGAAGAGAAAGGCTTCTTGTGATAAACCTCTAGAATGTTGTAAGTTGAAACAACTCAAGTATCTCCCGTCTAAAGCACCGTTGAGGTACAAAATAGAGAAAGAGACAGCAGGGTCAATGCTCTGCGGGTCTTTTGTAAATAAGGCTTGAAAGGAAACTTTAGTTTCATCATTGGGATTTATAGAGTTGCGGGCTGAATTCCCCCTGAGAAACACTGTAGTTGCACATGTTCCCTTCATAGCACAATTGACTTTGTGATGACAAGTGAGTTTCTAAGAAACTTGGAGGTTGCCATTCTTTGCTAGGTGCTCATCCTTCAGTCATCTTCAGTGAATTGGAGAACCCGTTTGACCACCAGTCTCAAGCTAACGTTCTTCTTGGATCCTGACACAGATTGGCATGTAGCAGAATCCATGTAGAGTTATTCTGTGTGGTTCCTGAGCTCTAGGAAGCATTCCATGCCTCTTAGTACGGGCGGTCTGCACTAGGATACGAAAAGTACAAGAATGACGGCCTCTGTGTTCGAGCCTTTGTGAGCCAAGCAGCGTTAGCAACAGCTAGATGCCGAGTCATGGGCAGTGAAGGACTTCTTTGGTTAAACCTCTAGATTGTTGCAAGTGGAAACAACTCACGTATCTCCTTTCTAAAGCACCTGGAGGTACAAAAGAGAGAAGGAAACATCAGGGTCAAAGCTCTGTGGGCCCTTTTCAATATAAGGCTTGAAGGGGAACTTGGGTTTCCTCATTGGGAGTAAGAGAGTTGCGGGCTCAATTCTCCCTGAATAACACTGTAGTTGCACATGCTCCCTTCATAGCACAATTGCCTACGTGATGACAAGTGAGTTTCCTGGAAAGAAACTTGGAGGTTGCCATTCTTTGCTAGGTGCTCATCCTTCGGTAATCTTCAGTGAATTGGAGAACCCGTTTGGCCACTAGCCTCAAGCTAACGTTCTTCGTTGGTCCGGCCACAGATTGGCATGCAGCAGAATCCATGTCGAGTTCTTCAGTGTGGTTCTTGAGCTCTAGGAAGCCTTCCCGGTCTCTTAGTACTGTTGGATCTGCACTAGGATGAGAAACTTTCAAGAGGACGGCTTGTGTGTTAGGGGAGTTCTGAGCATTGAAGAGTTGGGAACAGCTAGAGGCCGAGTCATGGGAAGTGAAGGGCTTCTTTTGATAAACCTCTAGAATGTGGTAAGTTGAAACAACTCAGTATCTCCCTTCGAAAGCACCTTTGAGATACAAAAGAGAGAAGGAAACTGCAGGGACAATGCTCTGCGACCCTTTTGAAAATAAGGCTTGAAAGGAAACTTTATTTTCCTCTTTGGGATTTAGAGAGTTGTGGGCTCAATTCTCCCCGAGAAACACTGTAGTTGCACATGCTCCCTTCATAGCACAATTGCCTACGTGATGACAAGTGAGTTTCTAGGCAAGAAACTTGGAGGTTGCCATTCTATGCTAGGTGCTCATCCTTCAGTCATCGTCAGTGAATTGGAGAACCCGTTCGACAGCTAGCCTCAAGCTAACGTTCCTCTTGTATCCTGCCACAGATTGGCATGCAGCAGAATCCATGGAGCGTTCTTCGGTGTGGTTCCTGAGCTCTAGGATGCATTCCGGGTCTCTTAGTACTGGCAGTCCTGCACTAGGGTGCGAAAAGTACAAGTAGGACGACCTGTGTGTTTGGGCCTTTCTGAGCAATGCAGCGTTGGGAACAGCTAGATGCCGAGTCATGGGCAGTGAAGGCCTTCTTTGGTTAAACCTCTAGATTGTTGCAAGTGGAAACAACTCAAGTATCTCCTTTCTAAAGCACCTGGCGGTACAAAAGAGAGAAGGAAACATCAGGGTCAAAGCTCTGTGGGCCCCTTTTCAAAATAAGGCTTGAAGGGAAACTTGATTTCCCTCGTTGGGAGTAAGAGCGTTGCGGGCTCAATTCTCCCTGAGAAACACTGTAGTTGCACATGCTCCCTTCATAGCACAATTGCCTTTGTGATGCCAAGTGTGTTTCTAGGCAAGGAACTTGGAGGTTGCCATTCTTTGCTAGGTGCTCATCCTTCAGTAATCTTCAGTGACTTGGCGACCCGTTTGAACACTAGCCTCATGCTAGTCTACCTCTTCTATCATGCCACAGATTGGCTTGCAAGTGAATCCATGTAGCGTTGTTCCGTGTGGTTCTTGAGCTCTAGGAAGCATTCCAGGTCTCAGTACTGTCGGATCTGCACTAGGATGAGAAACTTTCAAGAGGACGGCTTGTGTGTTTGGGGTTCGGAGCAGTGCAGCGTTGAGAACAGCTAGATGCCGAGTGTTGGGAAGTGAAAGGCTTCTTGTGATAAACCTCTAGAATGTTGTAAGTTGAAACAACTCAAGTATCTCCCGTCTAAAGCACCGTTGAGGTACAAAATAGAGAAAGAAACAGCAGGGTCAATGCTCTGCGGGTCTTTTGTAAATAAGGCTTGAAAGGAAACTTTAGTTTCATCATTGGGATTTATAGAGTTGCGGGCTGAATTCCCCCTGAGAAACACTGTAGTTGCACATGTTCCCTTCATAGCACAATTGCCTTTGTGATGACAAGTGAGTTTCTAAGAAGAAACTTGGAGGTTGCCATTCTTTGCTAGGTGCTCATCCTTCAGTCATCTTCAGTGAATTGGAGAACCCGTTTGACCACCAGTCTCAAGCTAACGTTCTTCTTGGATCCTGACACAGATTGGCATGTAGCAGAATCCATGTAGAGTTATTCTGTGTGGTTCCTGAGCTCTAGGAAGCATTCCATGCCTCTTAGTACTGGCGGTCTGCACTAGGATACGAAAAGTACAAGAATGACGGCCTCTGTGTTCGAGCCTTTGTGAGCAAAGCAGCGTTAGCAACAGCTAGATGCCGAGTCATGGGCAGTGAAGGACTTCTTTGGTTAAACCTCTGGATTGTTGCAAGTGGAAAAAACTCACGTATCTCCTTTCTAAAGCACCTGGAGGTACAAAAGAGAGAAGGAAACATCAGGGTCAAAACTCTGTGGGCCCTTTTCAATATAAGGCTTGAAGGGGAACTTGGGTTTCCTCATTGGGAGTAAGAGAGTTGCGGGCTCAATTCTCCCTGAATAACACTGTAGTTGCACATGCTCCCTTCATAGCACAATTGCCTACGTGATGACAAGTGAGTTTCCTGGAAAGAAACTTGGAGGTTGCCATTCTTTGCTAGGTGCTCATCCTTCGGTAATCTTCAGTGAATTGGAGAACCCGTTTGGCCACTAGCCTCAAGCTAACGTTCTTCGTGGATCCTGCCACAGATTGGCATGCAGCAGAATCCATGTCGAGTTCTTCAGTGTGGTTCTTGAGCTCTAGGAAGCCTTCCCGGTCTCTTAGTACTGTTGGATCTGCACTAGGATGAGAAACTTTCAAGAGGACGGCTTGTGTGTTAGGGGAGTTCTGAGCATTGAAGAGTTGGGAACAGCTAGAGGCCGAGTCATGGGAAGTGAAGGGCTTCTTTTGATAAACCTCTAGAATGTGGTAAGTTGAAACAACTCAGTATCTCCCTTCGAAAGCACCTTTGAGATACAAAAGAGAGAAGGAAACTGCAGGGACAATGCTCTGCGACCCTTTTGAAAATAAGGCTTGAAAGGAAACTTTATTTTCCTCTTTGGGATTTAGAGAGTTGTGGGCTCAATTCTCCCCGAGAAACACTGTAGTTGCACATGCTCCCTTCATAGCACAATTGCCTACGTGATGACAAGTGAGTTTCTAGGCAAGAAACTTGGAGGTTGCCATTCTATGCTAGGTGCTCATCCTTCAGTCATCGGCAGTGAATTGGAGAACCCGTTCGACAGCTAGCCTCAATCTAACGTTCCTCTTGTATCCTGCCACAGATTGGCATGCAGCAGAATCCATGGAGCGTTCTTCGGTGTGGTTCCTGAGCTCTAGGATGCATTCCGGGTCTCTTAGTACTGGCAGTTCTGCACTAGGGTGCGAAAAGTACAAGTAGGACGACCTGTGTGTTTGGGCCTTTCTGAGCAATGCAGCGTTGGGAACAGCTAGATGCCGAGTCATGGGCAGTGAAGGCCTTCTTTGGTTAAACCTCTAGATTGTTGCAAGTGGAAACAACTCAAGTATCTCCTTTCTAAAGCACCTGGCGGTACAAAAGAGAGAAGGAAACATCAGGGTCAAAGCTCTGTGGGCCCCTTTTCAAAATAAGGCTTGAAGGGAAACTTGATTTCCCTCGTTGGGAGTAAGAGCGTTGCGGGCTCAATTCTCCCTGAGAAACACTGTAGTTGCACATGCTCCCTTCATAGCACAATTGCCTTTGTGATGCCAAGTGTGTTTCTAGGCAAGGAACTTGGAGGTTGCCATTCTTTGCTAGGTGCTCATCCTTCAGTAATCTTCAGTGACTTGGCGACCCGTTTGAACACTAGCCTCATGCTAGTCTACCTCTTCTATCATGCCACAGATTGGCTTGCAAGTGAATCCATGTAGCGTTGTTCCGTGTGGTTCTTGAGCTCTAGGAAGCATTCCAGGTCTCAGTACTGTCGGATCTGCACTAGGATGAGAAACTTTCAAGAGGACGGCTTGTGTGTTTGGGATTCGGAGCAGTGCAGCGTTGAGAACAGCTAGATGCCGAGTGTTGGGAAGAGAAAGGCTTCTTGTGATAAACCTCTAGAATGTTGTAAGTTGAAACAACTCAAGTATCTCCCGTCTAAAGCACCGTTGAGGTACAAAATAGAGAAAGAGACAGCAGGGTCAATGCTCTGCGGGTCTTTTGTAAATAAGGCTTGAAAGGAAACTTTAGTTTCATCATTGGGATTTATAGAGTTGCGGGCTGAATTCCCCCTGAGAAACACTGTAGTTGCACATGTTCCCTTCATAGCACAATTGCCTTTGTGATGACAAGTGAGTTTCTAAGAAAGAAACTTGGAGGTTGCCATTCTTTGCTAGGTGCTCATCCTTCAGTCATCTTCAGTGAATTGGAGAACCCGTTTGACCACCAGTCTCAAGCTAACGTTCTTCTTGGATCCTGACACAGATTGGCATGTAGCAGAATCCATGTAGAGTTATTCTGTGTGGTTCCTGAGCTCTAGGAAGCATTCCATGCCTCTTAGTACTGGCGGTCTGCACTAGGATATGAAAAGTACAAGAATGACGGCCTCTGTGTTCGAGCCTTTGTGAGCAAAGCAGCGTTAGCAACAGCTAGATGCCGAGTCATGGGCAGTGAAGGACTTCTTTGGTTAAACCTCTAGATTGTTGCAAGTGGAAACAACTCACGTATCTCCTTTCTAAAGCACCTGGAGGTACAAAAGAGAGAAGGAAACATCAGGGTCAAAGCTCTGTGGGCCCTTTTCAATATAAGGCTTGAAGGGGAACTTGGGTTTCCTCATTGGGAGTAAGAGAGTTGCGGGCTCAATTCTCCCTGAATAACACTGTAGTTGCACATGCTCCCTTCATAGCACAATTGCCTACGTGATGACAAGTGAGTTTCCTGGAAAGAAACTTGGAGGTTGCCATTCTTTGCTAGGTGCTCATCCTTCGGTAATCTTCAGTGAATTGGAGAACCCGTTTGGCCACTAGCCTCAAGCTAACGTTCTTCGTGGATCCTGCCACAGATTGGCATGCAGCAGAATCCATGTCGAGTTCTTCAGTGTGGTTCTTGAGCTCTAGGAAGCCTTCCCGGTCTCTTAGTACTGTTGGATCTGCACTAGGATGAGAAACTTTCAAGAGGACGGCTTGTGTGTTAGGGGAGTTCTGAGCATTGAAGAGTTGGGAACAGCTAGAGGCCGAGTCATGGGAAGTGAAGGGCTTCTTTTGATAAACCTCTAGAATGTGGTAAGTTGAAACAACTCAGTATCTCCCTTCGAAAGCACCTTTGAGATACAAAAGAGAGAAGGAAACTGCAGGGACAATGCTCTGCGACCCTTTTGAAAATAAGGCTTGAAAGGAAACTTTATTTTCCTCTTTGGGATTTAGAGAGTTGTGGGCTCAATTCTCCCCGAGAAACACTGTAGTTGCACATGCTCCCTTCATAGCACAATTGCCTGCGTGATGACAAGTGAGTTTCTAGGCAAGAAACTTGGAGGTTGCCATTCTATGCTAGGTGCTCATCCTTCAGTCATCGTCAGTGAATTGGAGAACCCGTTCGACAGCTAGCCTCAAGCTAACGTTCCTCTTGTATCCTGCCACAGATTGGCATGCAGCAGAATCCATGGAGCGTTCTTCGGTGTGGTTCCTGAGCTCTAGGATGCATTCCGGGTCTCTTAGTACTGGCAGTTCTGCACTAGGGTGCGAAAAGTACAAGTAGGACGACCTGTGTGTTTGGGCCTTTCTGAGCAATGCAGCGTTGGGAACAGCTAGATGCCGAGTCATGGGCAGTGAAGGCCTTCTTTGGTTAAACCTCTAGATTGTTGCAAGTGGAAACAACTCAAGTATCTCCTTTCTAAAGCACCTGGCGGTACAAAAGAGAGAAGGAAACATCAGGGTCAAAGCTCTGTGGGCCCCTTTTCAAAATAAGGCTTGAAGGGAAACTTGATTTCCCTCGTTGGGAGTAAGAGCGTTGCGGGCTCAATTCTCCCTGAGGAACACTGTAGTTGCACATGCTCCCTTCATAGCACAATTGCCTTTGTGATGCCAAGTGTGTTTCTAGGCAAGGAACTTGGAGGTTGCCATTCTTTGCTAGGTGCTCATCCTTCAGTAATCTTCAGTGACTTGGCGACCCGTTTGAACACTAGCCTCATGCTAGTCTACCTCTTCTATCATGCCACAGATTGGCTTGCAAGTGAATCCATGTAGCGTTGTTCCGTGTGGTTCTTGAGCTCTAGGAAGCATTCCAGGTCTCAGTACTGTCGGATCTGCACTAGGATGAGAAACTTTCAAGAGGACGGCTTGTGTGTTTGGGGTTCGGAGCAGTGCAGCGTTGAGAACAGCTAGATGCCGAGTGTCGGGAAGTGAAAGGCTTCTTGTGATAAACCTCTAGAATGTTGTAAGTTGAAACAACTCAAGTATCTCCCGTCTAAAGCACCGTTGAGGTACAAAATAGAGAAAGAAACAGCAGGGTCAATGCGCTGCGGGTCTTTTGTAAATAAGGCTTGAAAGGAAACTTTAGTTTCATCATTGGGATTTACAGGGTTGCGGGCTGAAATCCCCCTGAGAAACACTGTAGTTGCACATGTTCCCTTCATAGCACAATTGCCTTTGTGATGACAAGTGAGTTCCTAAGAAAGAAACTTGGAGGTTGCCATTCTTTGCTAGGTGCTCATCCTTCAGTCATCTTCAGTGAATTGGAGAACCCGTTTGACCACCAGTCTCAAGCTAACGTTCTTCTTGGATCCTGACACAGATTGGCATGTAGCAGAATCCGTGTAGAGTTATTCTGTGTGGATCCTGAGCTCTAGGAAGCATTCCATTTCTCTTAGTACGGGCGGTCTGCACTAGGATACGAAAAGTACAAGAATGACGGCCTCTGTGTTCGAGCCTTTGTGAGCAAAGCAGCGTTAGCAACAGCTAGATGCCGAGTCATGGGCAGTGAAGGACTTCTTTGGTTAAACCTCTAGATTGTTGCAAGTGGAAACAACTCACGTATCTCCTTTCTAAAGCACCTGGAGGTACAAAAGAGAGAAGGAAACATCAGGGTCCAAGCTCTGTGGGCCCTTTTCAATATAAGGCTTGAAGGGGAACTTGGGTTTCCTCATTGGGAGTAAGAGAGTTGCGGGCTCAATTCTCCCTGAGAAACACTGTAGTTGCACATGCTCCCTTCATAGCACAATTGCCTACGTGATGACAAGTGAGTTTCCTGGAAAGAAACTTGGAGGTTGCCATTCTTTGCTAGGTGCTCATCCTTCGGTAATCTTCAGTGAATTGGAGAACCCGTTTGACCACCAGTCTCAAGCTAACGTTCTTCTTGGATCCTGACACAGATTGGCATGTAGCAGAATCCATGTAGAGTTATTCTGTGTGGTTCTTGAGCTCTAGGAAGCATTCCAGGTCTCTTAGTACTGTTGGATCTGCACTAGGATGAGAAACTTTCAAGAGGACGGCTTGTGTGTTAGGGGAGTTCTGAGCATTGAAGAGTTGGGAACAGCTAGAGGCCGAGTCATGGGAAGTGAAGGGCTTCTTTTGATAAACCTCTAGAATGTGGTAAGTTGAAACAACTCAGTATCTCCCTTCGAAAGCACCTTTGAGATACAAAAGAGAGAAGGAAACTGCAGGGACAATGCTCTGCGACCCTTTTGAAAATAAGGCTTGAAAGGAAACTTTATTTTCCTCTTTGGGATTTAGAGAGTTGTGGGCTCAATTCTCCCCGAGAAACACTGTAGTTGCACATGCTCCCTTCATAGCACAATTGCCTACGTGATGACAAGTGAGTTTCTAGGCAGGAAACTTGGAGGTTGCCATTCTATGCTAGGTGCTCATCCTTCAGTCTTCGGCAGTGAATTGGAGAACCCGTTTGACAGCTAGCCTCAAGCTAACGTTCCTCTTGTATCCTGCCACAGATTGGCATGCAGCAGAATCCATGGAGCGTTCTTCGGTGTGGTTCCTGAGCTCTAGGATGCATTCCGGGTCTCTTAGTACTGGCAGTCCTGCACTAGGGTGCGAAAAGTACAAGTAGGACGACCTGTGTGTTTGGGCCTTTCTGAGCAATGCAGCGTTGGGAACAGCTAGATGCCGAGTCATGGGCAGTGAAGGCCTTCTTTGGTTAAACCTCTA
The DNA here is from genome assembly GCF_028564815.1 of Eubalaena glacialis. Classification (NCBI taxonomy): domain Eukaryota; kingdom Metazoa; phylum Chordata; class Mammalia; order Artiodactyla; family Balaenidae; genus Eubalaena; species Eubalaena glacialis. Next base: position 52,993,431 of record NC_083722.1, on the reverse strand, counting down.
GATTGTTGCAAGTGGAAACAACTCAAGTATCTCCTTTCTAAAGCACCTGGCGGTACAAAAGAGAGAAGGAAACATCAGGGTCAAAGCTCTGTGGGC